>NW_028233361.1:46650416-47255000 GCF_057557595.1 Rhyacophila brunnea | reverse complement strand
TCACTCCCTCATCCCTCGGAACGCAACCGCCTTGACCATGGATACTATGGTCAGACTCTGCCTGAGGCAACGCAGAATGAGCTGAGAATCTTCACTGATGGCAGTCTCTTGAACGGCAAAGTGGGTGCAGCATTTGTACCTTACGATGGCGTGAGAGAGTTGCCGTCGAGAAAGATCAAACTCGACGACGTCTGCTCAGTGTTTCAGGCGGAACTCCTGGCGATCCGAGAAGCTTTGAGCTACGTTCTGAAGAAATCACCAAACAGATGGAAACAAATAACGATCTTGACAGACTGCAAATCAGGCGTCCATGCAATAACGGACCGAAATTCGGTCAATCCTATTGTCATGGACATTAAAACTGATATCCAGGAACTACGATGCAGAAAACAGAACGTGCACATCGGCTGGATAAGGGGTCACTGCGGAATCCTAGGAAATGAAAAAGCGGACGAAAAGGCTCGAGAGGCTACTCTTAAAAAGACGGCCCCAGATTTTGCCAAATTTCCGCTCAGTTTTGCCAAGAGGAAAATAAAAAGCAGGACCCTTCAACTCTGGAATGATCGATATTTGAAAGAAACGACAGGAAATATTACTAAAATGTTTTTCCCAACAATTTTCCATGCCTTTGATTTCAGGAGAATGCAGGAAGTTGGCTTTGAACTCACACAATTCCTCACGGGTCACGGTGGGTTCATGAGCTACCTGCATCGATTTAAGCTCTCCGAGATCGACAGCTGCCCGTGTGATGATATGACCCCTCAAGATGTCCCTCATCTTTTTATGCATTGCCCCATTTTCAGCTTCCAAAGACAGCAGCTGGAGGCGCGATGCAGGAGTTTAGATGAGGACCTTTGCGACATCGGATCCGTGATAGTTCACAAGGAACTATCACAAAAGGTAGTATCATACATGATTAAAATAGTGCAGGATATTGGCAAAATAAACGAAGCCAGGACACAAAATGCCGAACACTCTTCAAGTAAAACGGAAGGCCTGGTGATTTCTGTCAGCAGTCCGTCTTCTCCTGAAGAGTTTTCTGTGGTTTCCTCTTCACAAGAGCAAATGCGGAGAAGTTCCTGTTAAGACCCACAGTAGAATATCCCTCCTGATCCCAACACTATATAGTTAAAAAATAAAGGCTTATAAATAAAGAAAACTCCAATTGAAGATCTACAAACCTTGTGCATAATAAGCAAGGTCAATAATAAATGCAACTCCCATATAAAAAAAAAAAAAAAAAAAAAACCTAACCTAACCTAACCTAACCTAACCTAACCTAACCTAACCTAACCTAACCTAACCTAACCTAACCTAACTTAACCTAACCTCCCAGAACCTGACAGAGACTGGGAGAACTTTGCGCGCAGCGATCGCGGGAACGGAGAAGAAGACCGGAACTTCCGAGGTACAACCCAAGCCACCATCCAAGCCCGTCACCATTCCCACCTCAACTGGAACAACGATACCAGCCAAGTCCACAACAAAGATCACTACCAGGCAGACAAGGAAGACGGTGGAGAAGGATCTCACTTCGTTATCTCCTGAGATGGCTGCTAAGAAGACCGCTCACACCCAGACGACACAACCGATCCAGGACGTTACCCCGACACAGCATGTTTCCCAGCCTGAATCCGCGTCCTTAAAAACTAACACTGTAGACTCTCTTTCTTTACAGGTAATAAATTTATCAACTAAAGGCCTGCGCATGGTAGACCCCTTAAAGGGGAATATCACGAAAGAGACCAGAGAAGGATTGATGTCCATATTCACGGACATCATCGACCTGGCCGCAGAGTTGACAAAAAAATGCCAGTCACAGGAAACCACGTTCCTGAAGGAGAAAATAGCG
Source organism: Rhyacophila brunnea (assembly GCF_057557595.1). Classification (NCBI taxonomy): domain Eukaryota; kingdom Metazoa; phylum Arthropoda; class Insecta; order Trichoptera; family Rhyacophilidae; genus Rhyacophila; species Rhyacophila brunnea. The sequence continues at coordinate 47,253,148 of NW_028233361.1, read as the reverse complement.
CTAATCCAAAAGAGCGCTATGATCAACCCTCCCTCAACAGCCGGACCTACCTTATTCAGCTATGCTTCGGTGGCAGCGTCGGGTTCTTCCCATGCTGTAATCGTCAGTGCAGCTGACAAAACCAAAACTACCTCTGACATTAAAGCAGCCTTAAGGCAAGATTTGAGGCCCTCTGAACTGAAAGTTGGAGTCAGCGGACTCATAGCCGCCAAGGACAACAAAGTAATCATCAAATGCCCGACCTCCAACGACGCCGACAGAATCAGAGCCGCTCTTCCAAGGCTGACCAAAGGAAACTTGGTCGCTAAGGAGGGCAAACGGCTAGCGCCAACTGTTGTTCTCAAAGGAATCGAAAAAGAAACCAAAGATGATGAGATTGTGGAATATATTCTCCAGCAGAATGACTCTATTTTTGAAGCCGTCGGCCAGGACAAAGAAGCCATTAAGCTACAAAGGACTTTTCGGAACAGAAACAGCGACCGCCTAAGAAATGCTGTATTAACCGTCAACAGCGACGTCCGAGAAGCCATGATCAGCCAGGGAAGGATAAGCATCGGATACCAGCGAGTGCAGGTAGAGGATAGCTGCCCCATCATGCAATGTTACAAGTGCATGGGATTTGGACATTCATTAGCCAGGTGCATGGAGAGCAAGGATCGTTGTTTACACTGCGCTGGCGAGCACAAATCCATGTCTTGCACGAAGAAGGAGCAAGAAGAGGAACACCACTGCTGGAATTGTATTAAAATGGCCAAAGGTAAGACCGAGGTGTCCAAACACAGAGCCAACGATAAGAATTGTCCTTATCGGATTAAAATGATGATGCGAACCATGGAAAGAGTCAACTATGGCTAACTCCATCGTTCCAAATACCACCGGGACCCAATTAAATACCACAGGCACCACAAAAGTAATTCAGTGGAATTTGGGCCGCTGCAAAGCGGCACAAGAAGAAGCACTGGCCAATAAGAGGGGCGCGGATATATTGCTGCTACAGGAACCTTACACTGGCAATACCGGCAGAATCAATGCTCCGGGGGTCACTGTTTATCAATCAGTGACTTCCAAGGAGCGGGTCTGCAAAGCGGCAATAATTATCTGCAACTCCACGATAAATGGCATAATGCTGAGCAAATTCAGTGACTCAAATACCACACTTGTAAGAATTACCACAGAAACTGGACCTCTTGTTATTGGATCTATGTACGTGGAGCCAAACGCCGACATTGCCCCAACATTGGGAAAACTCACACTGCTTGGAGATGTTCCAATCCTCATAGGGAGTGACCTTAACGCAAAAAATGTGTGGTGGGGGAGCGCGAAGACCGATAGAAGGGGCGAAGAAGTCGCAGATTTTCTTTCAGAACTCAATCTGAACATTCTCAATGAAGGAAATCGACCCACCTTTGAAACCTATCGTGACAACCGTCACATCACAAGCGTTATAGACATGACATTCTGCTCTTCAAGTTTTCTGGACACTGTTCACAAGTGGAGAGTAGAAACAAATGATAACCAACTCAGCGACCATAATCCTATTTCTTTCGAAATTTCCACAAAGATTTGGAATCCCACAGATCCGAAAACTGCCCTTTATAATACAAAAAAAGCGAACTGGGAAAAATTTTCGAAAGATATTAAAAACAAACTGACGGATATACACGCTTCTGAAAACTATTTTTCTGAAGTGAGCAACTCGCTTGTGTTGGAAAAGAAAATAAACACATTGATGGACATCTTGGGAGAATCGTGCAAATCAAGTATACCAATCAGGAAACCTTTCAAAAGACAGCCCTGTCCTTGGTGGAACGATGAACTCGATAAGCTCAAGAAAGACGCAATCAAATGTAAGCACAGACTTCAGAATTCAGGAAGACTCCGAAGAGAGACCAAAACGCTTCCGGAATATCTTGAAGCGAAACAAACTTATAAAGATGCAATTGCGAAAACCAAAATCGAGTCTTGGAAAAATTACTGCGCATCACAGACGAAAGAAACCGCTTGGTCAGCAATTCACAGAGTTCTGGTAAACCGACGAAAGACCACTCCACCAGCGACGCTCAAAGATGGCGACGAGTATTTAGCTTCGGCTGAAGAATCCGCTCAGCGCCTATTGGATAAGTTTTTCCCGGACGACACCATACAAAATGAAACCAACGAACAGATTAACATCAGACGTATGGCGGAAATTCTACCCTACACCCCAAACGACCCGATATTCACTGAAGAAGAGATCGAGGATATAGTTTCAAACATAAGTCCACATAAGGCACCCGGAGAAGATCACTTCACCGCCGACATTTGCCTTCATTTCTTCAACGTGGATAGGTCATTAGTATTGGGTATGTATAACGCATGTCTCAGAGTGAGCCACTTTCCAGATCAATGGAAAATAGCGAGGGTTGTTGTCATTCCCAAGCCGGGAAAAGACGACCTTCAAGACATCAAGTCCTACAGACCGATCGGCCTCATTTCAGTATTTGGAAAAGTACTGGAAAAGCTGATGATAAATCGGATAAACTGGCATTTTCATCGAAAAGGTAAGTTGAGTCAAAAGCAATATGGTTTTACGCCCCAGAAATCAACAGAAGACGCTCTGAACGCTTCAGTCAACGAAATCAGGACTGCGCTGCAAGACAAGAAGATGATCATAGCAATCTCGCTCGACATCAGAGGAGCCTTTGACAATGCTTGGTGGCCATTTCTAATGTGCCAGCTGAGAAGCAAGAAGTGCCCTCGGAACTTGTTTACGCTAGTGAAGAGCTATCATCAACAAAGGAAAATCATACTGTCACATTTTGATGCCACGCTCCAGAAGGTTACGACCAAAGGATGCGTTCAGGGATCATCTTGCGGACCGAGCTTTTGGAATTACATCTTAGATGATGTACTTCAGGAGGACTTGGGCCCTGGAGCTGAACTGAGAGCATTTGCGGATGACCTGCTATTGATTGCTACAGCCAACAATAAGACAGAGCTTGAAAATATGACTGACAAGGCGTTGAAATTCATCACATCATGGGGCTCTAAAGCCAAACTACACTTTGCAGAAGACAAAACCAACGCGATGTATATTACCAGAAAAAAGGACCGACAGCCAAACATTTACATGAACGGAGTTCAACTTAAATACGTGGATCACTTTAAGGTTCTCGGTCTCACCATAGATCGCCACCTTAACTGGTCTAAACACGTCGACAACATTTGTAAAAAGGCCGCAAGCATCACGAACAAATTGATCAGAGCCGCCAAACCCACATGGGGTGCGTCGCCGGGGGTTATGCAGCAAATATATTTAGGTGCTGTCGAGCCTCTGATAACGTACGCTTCCAGCGTGTGGGCGGACGCGGTAAAGAAAAAAGTCAACCGTAAGAAACTGAACTCCATTCAAAGACAAATTGCCATTAGATCTTGCAAAGGATACAGAACGATCTCTCTAGTTTCTGCTCAGGTCTTGAGCGGCTTCATGCCACTTGACCTGAGGATCAAGCAGCTTGCAGAAGCATATGAGGTAAAGAAGACTCTCACCCTGCAGGACTTGCCGCAAGACAGAGTCTACCAGGGAACCGGAGACTTTTTCTCACTCCCTCATCCCTCGGAACGCAACCGCATTGACCATGAATACTATGATCAGACTCTGCCTGAGGCAACGCAGAATGAGCTGAGAATCTTCACTGATGGCAGTCTCTTGAACGGCAAAGTGGGTGCAGCATTTGTACCTTACGATGGCGTGAGAGAGTTGCCGTCGAGAAAGATCAAACTCGACGACGTCTGCTCAGTGTTTCAGGCGGAACTCCTGGCGATCCGAGAAGCTTTGAGCTACGTTCTGAAGAAATCACCGAACAGATGGAAACAAATAACGATCTTGACAGACTGCAAATCAGGCGTCCATGCAATAACGGACCGAAATTCGGTCAATCCTATTGTCATGGACATTAAAACTGATATCCAGGAACTACAATGCAGAAAACAGAACGTGCACATCGGCTGGATAAGGGGTCACTGCGGAATCCTAGGAAATGAAAAAGCGGACGAAAAGGCTCGAGAGGCTACTCTTAAAAAGACGGCCCCAGATTTTGCCAAATTTCCGCTCAGTTTTGCCAAGAGGAAAATAAAAAGCAGGACCCTTCAACTCTGGAATGATCGATATTTGAAAGAAACGACAGGAAATATTACTAAAATGTTTTTCCCAACAATTTTCCATGCCTTTGATTTCAGGAGAATGCAGGAAGTTGGCTTTGAACTCACACAATTCCTCACGGGTCACGGTGGGTTCATGAGCTACCTGCATCGATTTAAGCTCTCCGAGATCGACAGCTGCCCGTGTGATGATATGACCCCTCAAGATGTCCCTCATCTTTTTATGCATTGCCCCATTTTCAGCTTCCAAAGACAGCAGCTGGAGGCGCGATGCAGGAGTCTAGATGAGGACCTATGCGACATCGGATCCGTGATAGTTCACAAGGAACTATCACGAAAGGTAGTATCATACATGATTAAAATAGTGCAGGATATTGGCAAAATAAACGAAGCCAGGACACAAAATGCCAAACACTCTTCAAGTGAAACGGAAGGCCTGGTGATTTCTGTCAGCAGTCCGTCTTCTCCTGAAGAGTTTTCTGTGGTTTCCTCTTCACAAGAGCAAATGCGGAGAAGTTCCTGTTAAGACCCACAGTAGAATATCCCTCCTGATCCCAACACTATATAGTTAAAAAACAAAGGCTTATAAATAAAGAAATCTCCAATTGAAGATCTACAAACCTTGTACATAATAAGCAAGGTCAATAATAAATGCAACTCCCATATAAAAAAAAAAAAAAAACCTAACCTTACCTAACCTAACCTAACCTAACCTAACCTAACCTAACCTAACCTAACCTAACCTTTTTTTTTTTTTTTTGCGGCGGGGGGAAATCTTCTTAAGACACCACCAGCAGTCAGCGGCGACTGACTGGTAGTAGTGTGGGATTCTTACCCACTAAAACCCCCCTCCTCTTCCCAGCTGCCCTCCCGGAATCCGTTTTTATGCATTGCTTCAGGAGGGCAGCTATGACCTTGCATTATATTATGCCGCTACTCTTTCTCCCCTCGCCGGGATCTTTCCTCATTTTCCTTGCTCTGCATCACTGACGATGCAAACTCCACCCACGCCGACCATGATGCAGCGTTTTCCAGCATGGAAGGAACCATTTTTGTCAGCGTCATTGCTTCCTCGCCGACTTTGATTTTAAGACTGTTTCTGGCTTCCTCCCATGCAGGGCATGCAAACAGGGTGTGTTCGGCGTCATCATTAATGCTTCCGCAGTGGTGGCACTCGCAGGTCACTTCTTTCCCTATTTTGTGAAGATAACTTCCAAAGCAACCGTGCCCTGTGAGTAGCTGCGTAAGGTGGTAGCACAGCTCGCCGTGTTTCTGCTGACACCAAGCCATGAGCTCACCAATGAGCCGATGCGTCCACCGGCCTTTTGCGGAAGCGTCCCACCTTTCTTGCCATTTTTGCATCGTCAGTTCCCTGGCATCGAATCTTTTCTGCCCATTGTACACTGCCTGCCTTTCGGCAGCTAGCAGGTCAATGGGCGGGATGGCAGTCAGCACCAGTATGGCATCTCCCGAGACCGTGCGGTATGCTGAGGCGACTCTCAGTGCGCTTCGTCTTTGCACCCTTGCCAGGGTGAGTTTTGTCCGTTCTTTTTTGGTGGCGTCGGCCCATATTGGTGCGCCGTACAGTAGGACAGAGTGGACTACCTCGGAGTAGAGCTTCCGTCTTTTATGTTTTGGTCCACCGGTGTTGGGCATCAGCCTGGCAAGGTCTTCTGCTATGGCGGTTGCTTTTGAGGCCGCCTTTTCAACGTGCTCGGTGAACCGCAACTTGTCGTCGATCTGCACTCCGAGGTACCGCAGTGACCTGGAAAACGGCACCACAAAGTTGTCGACTTCAAGTTTGGGTGGCAACAGTTTCCTTCGCCTGGTGAAGAAAACGGCTTCCGTTTTGTGGACTGCAAGCTGCAACCCGTTGCTGTCCAGCCATCCCTTAACCCGCCTGATGGCTTCTTCTCCGGCAAGACGTAGGGATTCTGTCCTCTTGGCTGTTACGAGGATTGCCACATCATCAGCGAAGGCCACCAGGCGCGCTTCTTCGGGCATGTTCACCTTCAGCAGGCCATCGTACATTGCATTCCACAGGGCTGGCCCAAGAACTGAGCCCTGTGGAACACCCGCCGATACACTTCGCTAGCACTTCTTGCCACTGCATTCGTATTCAAGAACTCTCTCGGAGAAGTAGCTCTCAATTATTCTTATGAGGTTTGCTGGGACGTCAATTTCAACTAGGGACCTGAGTGTTTTTTCCCAGTTCGCCGTGTTAAAGGCGTTTTTGACGTCGAGCGTGACCAGCAGAGCGTGCTTGCTGGCCTTCACGCTTCCCTGCCAGGCAAGACGAATCGTTGAGACGACTTGCGCTATCGCATCGATGGTGGAACGCCCAGGCCGGAATCCATACTGGCTGTTCGATAGCCCTTTCTCGTCATTTTCCAGTGAATTCTGGAGGCGCTGCAGGATCAATCTTTCGAGAAGCTTTCCGGCTCCATCCAGCATACAAAGTGGCCTATACGAAGAAGGGCCGCTAGGCGTCGCTTTGCTTTTCGGTATAAGAACAAGTTTTTGCCTCTTCCAGGGTAAAGCAAAGGTTCCCTCGAGCAAGCACGTGTTAAAAACTGCCAGCAACAGTGCAGGATCGGTCTGTGCGATCCTTTTAATGACCGCATTTGGGACACAGTCTGGTCCTGGCGCTTTTGCGGTCTTGATGCGCTCCGCTGCTGCTAGCAGTTCTGCCTCGGAGAATGGTGAGACGGTTTCGTCCATCGTCGTCTGCAAGTGAACTTGCTCTCTTGCAGGGTGGTGTGGGAACAGGCCATTTATAACTGACTCCAGATTAGCTGGAATCTCCAGGTAGGGATCCGCAACTGCCGTCCGGAGCTTCTTCCTCACAATTTTGTATGGCATTCCCCAGGGATCTTCGTTGACCGAAGTGCAGAGCTCAGCCCAGCATCTTGCCTTGCTTTCTTTGATGGCGTTCCGAAGCGCTTTCCTTGTGTCCTGATAAATTTGTTGGTAGTCGTTGTTTCTGGGCTTTCGCTGTGCTCGGCGTCTAGAGTAAAGGCACTCGCGATGGAGGTCAGCAATAGTGTCGGTCCACCAGTAGACTGGCCTTCGCTGGTTTTTTTGGCTTCGTCTTACCATTGAGGCATCGCAGCATTGTTTCAAGAGTCTGTTTAGGGAGCGAACAGCATCCTCAGTTCCAGCACCACCATCAATTGTGTCCATCACTGCTTTCCTTCCCTCAGCAACGGCCTCATCAAGAGCTGTCAAGTTGAGCTTTCGGACTCCCCAGCCAGAGTTGGCGGGATACGGCTGGGGTCTGGTGGCGTGTGCCCCCGCTTCGAAGCTGATGTAGCGGTGGTCACTGTGGAGTATGTCTCGAGGACCTGCCAGTTTCTGATTCCTCCCACGACTTCTTCGTCTGCGAACGTGACATCGATGACTGAGCCACTGCCGCCCCGAACAAAGGTGAGGCTGCTTCCTACATTTGCTACATGTAGATGCAGATGAGACGCCAACTCAGAGAGCAAGACTCCTCTTCTATCTGTTTTAGAAGAACCCCATTCTGGAGCTTTCGCGTTGAAATCACCAGCGAGAATCACAGGTAGGGATGATGTTTTCACATCGTCTTCGAGACGATTGAGATCGCTCGTGAACTCTACAATAGAAGAGTTGGGAGAGAAGTAGCAGCTGTATATTCTGAGGGCCTGAAGTTCCACCCACGTCCAGATGCCTCCACTGTCAGTACCGAAGGCAGTTACGCGCAGTTGGGCAGACGGTGCGTAAATAGCAGACCTCGAGCCTGCGCCTCCTGAGTACCACCGGTTAAGAGCATTGCGGTACTGCTCGGAGATAATCACGAGATCCGCTCGTCGCTCTTCTGCTACTTGGGCCATCAGATCCTGGGCAGCCTGGCATCCATTCAGGTTAATCTGGAGGAAGCGGATCATTTTTGTTTCGTCTTCATCTTCAGAGCAGTTACAAATGCCACACATTTTCGGCTCCCGGTTTGGTGCTCATGGCTCTTTTTGAGGCTAGCGCAAGTCCTGCAATGCGCACTATTTTGGCAGGAGGCAGCTTTGTGGCCTTCCTGCCCGCAACGGTTGCACTCTTTGCTTCTGTCTTCTGGACTTTTGCAATCATTTGCAATGTGCCCGAGTCCATGGCACCTATAGCACCTTGGTAAATGGGCTCGAGGTCTGACTCTGCAGTTAACCCATCCTATGCGGATTTTTCCTGCCTTGAGGATCCCTGCGGATGCATCCCTCGGTAGCTTCACAATCGCCAGCTGGGTTCCACTGAAGGCAGGCTTCAGTGATATGATTTGGAACGCATGCGCAAGCCTTGGAGATACGGTCTCCAGCGCAGCCATGACTTCCTTTGGATCTGTTGCGCCATCAATATCGCGGATTTCTACAACGATGCTAGGGGTCAGCTTTCGCACTTTAGCACCGTCTCCCAGCACCTTAATGATGGAGCTGACCAGCTCCTCCGTCTGCTGCGTCCCGCGTTTCATTTGAAGGAGCAGGTCTCCAGCTTTTGTCTTCCGGATGGCAGAGACTTCGACGTTTGGAAGCACGACTTCGCTTCGGATGCGACGCAAAGTCTCCGCATACGAAGCCTTCCCCTCGTTCTTAATCTCTATAGCCTCATTTCGGGGTCCCGGGTGGGGTCGAGGATTTGCGTGACTGGGTAGCTTCGGAGCGTTTAGGGCAGCGCTCTTGTTGCTCCTGTCTTTAGGTGTCTCGTTCGGCACCTCAATCTTCTTCTTCTTTTTCTTCTTGGCAACAATTTCGTGCCACTCTTCCTTCTTTGAGCTCTTTGGAGCCGTTCCGGTTTGGGTGCATTTATTATGCCTCCTCTCAGTTGCCTCCGCTTTGTCGCCGGTTTTTTTGAACTCAACCAATAGGCGGACCGTATCGGTGAGTCCCTGAATCCCTTCCTTAATGGGGATGTGGACATTCGTCTTCGTCTTTATTAGCTTCATCAGAGCCTCTACTTGCTCTTCAAGCATGCTCACGGTCTCCCACAAATCATTTTTTCCTTTTTTAATTGTTGTGATGTTCTCCATAGTGTGTCCCACGAGTAGCTAGGGAAAGGAAGTCCATCCGACCAGAGCCCCGCGTGGCCGGACAAGCCATAATACTCAGGGGGGTGGCAGGTTCCCCTGAGGGATCGTTTACGACCCGTTATTTGACGTCTACAGGCCACTCATCCATCAGCACGATTCCTCCCACTTTATCTTGGATTAAAGACGTTGTCTGTTCTTAGTTTGCTACCATGGCAGCGTAAGCCCTCCTACCACGACAAGGTGACAGACACAGGAGAGAACCTAACCTAACCTAACCTAACCTAACCTAACCTAACCTAACCTAACCTAACCTAACCTAGTTGCTTGTTGTTTTTACAAATTCGTTACATTTTACAATTACGTTGTTTTTACAAATTCTTTTTGCTGTTAAGTGAAAATACAAGTGTAATATATATGTGTGAGTGTTATCTCTAAAATATCCTGAGGGATTCCTATGATATTAAGTTTTGTGTGTTAACCACGTGTTCGGCATTGTGAAAAGTGAGGTTATGTGTACATTTTAAAGTGTCCAATATTCTTGTGACAATTTGTTTAATCTGTTTTTTACTATTACCTATCGACTTATTTACATACCGATTTTTTTTTATAAATACCTACTTTTAGTCTTAGTTTAACATTGACAGTGAACGGACGTGCTCCCGGCGATTGTGTGCAGAAAAACTCCGGAAAACTCGTTTCAAAGTTCGAACACCTACAATGTCGGAAAAGCTCGGAAAAATCCAGTGAAATCCGGAAAACTCCTGGAAAATCCTTTGGCCTTCAAGATTAAGTTTTCTTTCAAAAACTTGTCCGTGCGTTGAAGTCTCTTGCCGGATTCTCAATCTCCTCCTCTCGGACTGGTCCCAGCTGATTGAGTAGGCGGAAAATTCCGGAAAAATTCTTTCCAAAGTCCGAGCACCTACAATGTCGGAAAAGCTCGGAAAAATCCAGTGAAATCCGGAAAACTCTTGGAAAACTTCCTTCGGGTTGCTTTCGGATTAATCCCGCGCGTTGAGATCTCCTTCGAGCTTGACGCTTGACCGAGCGTTGATATCTCAGGCTACGACTGCGTAGACCGTAGAGCATTATTCAACTTCGGCAGGATATCGATCCTGTTTCTCGGGTCGGATTGATTCGCATTGAGTCTCGAAGCTTGTCATTGAGTGCACGTCATCCTTCATCGTCGTCCCTTTGATTTGGAGACGATTCATATTCTATCCCTTCCGCTCTCTGAGTATTCCTTACCCAGAGCAGCGACTCGGGTGTCAATCCATATCACCCGCGCGACTGGAGAGGTCTTACCCCGATTGCGGTCAACTGGTCGCTGACACGGCTTAGTGGGCTGCAAAAGGGACAGACAGCGCTAGCAGTTGGGTCCCGTCCGAAGGGTAACCAGTCCCTTGTTCGGTGATTCGGCGTTGGTGCATACCGGCTCCGCTGCGCACGACCTTTCTTCTGAGTCTGGTTGTCCGCTACAGTTTAAGACTGGTGCGGATCATCCGGAGTCAGACAGACTCAGTTCAACAGTCTCACGCACTCGGTTGACCGAAGTTCGTTGACGACGTTCACTTTCACGAAAGGGAGTTGAACTTCCATCAATTCCCCTTCCTTAGACATGCCCAATGTGCTGAGGTCGCCGCCGTCGACGCCGTCTGGCGCCGATGCCAGGCCCTCAAAGAGATCACGATCGAGCCCGAACCTGACTGAGACTGGGAGAACTTTGCGCGCAGCGATCGTGGGAACAGAGAAGAAGACCGGAACTTTAGACGTCCAACCCAAGCCACCATCCAAGCCCGTCACTATTCCCACCTCAACTGGAACAACAAAACCAGCCAAGTCTACAACAAAGATCACTACCAGGCAGACAAGGAAGGCGGTGGAGAAGGATCTCACTTCGGCATCTCCTGAGATGGCTGCTAAGAAGACCGCTCACACCCAGACGACACAACCGATCCAGGACGTTACCCTGACACAGCTTGTTTCCCAGCCTGAATCCGCGTCGTTAAAAACTAACACTGTAGACTCTCTTTCTTTACAGGTTATTAATTTATCAACTAAAGGCCTGCGCATGGTAGACCCCTTAAAGGGGAATATCACGAAAGAGACCAGAGAAGGATTGATGTCCATATTCACGGATATCATCGACCTGGCTGCCGAGTTAACAAAAAAATGCCAATCACAGGAAACGACGTTCCTGAAGGAGAAAATAGCGCTAATCCAAAAGAGCGCTATGATCAACCCTCCCTCAACAGCCGGACCTACCTCATTCAGATATGCTTCGGTGGCAGCGTCGGGTTCTTCCCATGCTGTAATCGTCAGTGCAGCTGATAAAACCAAAACAACCTCCGATATTAAAGCAGCCTTAAGGCAAGATTTGAGGCTTTCTGAACTGAAAGTTGGAGTCAGCGGACTCATAGCCGCCAAGGACAACAAAGTAATCATCAAATGCCCGACCTCCAACGACGCCGACAGAATCAGAGCCGCTCTTCCAAGGCTGACCAAAGGAAACTTGGTCGCTAAGGAAGGCAAACGGCTAGCGCCAACCGTCGTTCTCAAAGGAATCGAAAAAGAAACCAAAGATGATGAGATCGTAGAATATATTCTCCAGCAAAATGATTCAATTTTTGAAGCCGTCGGCCAGGACAAAGAAGCCATTAAACTACAAAGGACTTTCCGGAACAGAAACAGCGACCGCCTACGAAATGCCGTCTTAACCGTCAACAGCGACGTCCGAGAAGCCATGATCAGCCAGGGAAGGATAAGTATCGGATACCAACGAGTGCAGGTAGAGGACAGCTGCCCCATTATGCAATGTTACAAGTGCATGGGATTTGGACATTCATTAGCCAGGTGCATGGAGAGCAAAGATCGTTGTTTACACTGCGCTGGCGAGCACAAATCCATGTCTTGCACGAAGAAGGATCAAGAAGACGAACACCACTGCTGGAATTGTATTAAAATGGCCAAAGGTAAGACCGAGGTGTCAAAACACAGAACCAACGACAAGAATTGTCCTTATCGGATTAAAATGATGATGCGAACCATGGAAAGAGTCAACTATGGCTAACTCCATCGTTCCAAATCCAACCGGGACCCAATTAAATACTACAGGCACCACAAAAGTAATTCAGTGGAATTTGGGCCGCTGCAAAGCGGCACAAGAAGAAGCACTAGCCAATAAGAGGGGCGCGGATATATTGCTGCTACAGGAACCTTACACTGGCAATACCGGCATAATTAATGCTCCGGGGGTCACTGTTTATCAATCAGTGACTTTCAAGGAGCGGGTCTGCAAAGCGGCAATAATTATCTGCAAATCCACGATAAATGGCATAATGCTGAGCAAATTCAGTGACTCAAATACCACACTTATAAGAATAACCACAGAAGCTGGACCTCTTGTTATTGGATCTATGTACGTGGAGCCAAACGCTGACATTGCCCTAACATTGGGAAAACTCACACTGCTTGGAGTTGTTCCAATCCTCATAGGGAGTGACCTAAACGCAAAAAATGTGTGGTGGGGGAGCGCGACGACCGATAGAAGGGGCGAAGAAGTCGCAGATTTCCTTTCAGAACTCAATCTGAACATTCTTAATGAAGGAAATCGACCCACCTTCGAAACCTATCGTGACAACCGTCACATCACAAGCGTTATAGACATGACATTCTGCTCTTCAAGTTTTCTGGACACCGTTTACAGGTGGAGAGTAGAATCAAATGATAACCAACTCAGCGACCATAATCCTATTTCTTTCGAAATTTCCACAAAGATTTGGAATCCCACAGATCCGAAAACTGCCCTTTATAATACAAAAGTGAGCAACTCGCTTGTGTTGTAAAAGAAAATTAACACATTGATGGACATCTTGGGAGAATCGTGCAAAGCAAGTATACCAATCAGGAAACCTTTCAAAAGACAGCCCTGTCCTTGGTGGAACGCTGAACTCGATAAGCTCAAGAAAGAAGCAATCAAATGTAAGCACAGACTTCAGAATTCAGGAAGACTCCGAAGAGAGACCATAACGCTTCCGGAATATCTTGAAGCGAAACAAACTTATAAAGATGCAATTGCGAAAACCAAAATCGAGTCTTGGAAAAATTACTGCGCGTCACAGACAAGAGAAACCGCTTGGTCTGCAATTCACAGAGTTCTGGTAAACCGAAGAAAGACTACTCCACCAGCGACGCTCAAAGATGGCGACGAGTATTTAGCTTCGGCTGAAGAATCCGCTCAGCGGCTATTGGAGAAGTTTTTCCCGGACGACACCATACAAAATGAAACCAACGAACAGATTAACATCAGACGTATGGCGGAAATTCTACCCTTCACCCCAAACGACCCGATATTCACTGAAGAAGAGATCGAGGATATAGTATCAAACATAAGTCCACATAAGGCACCCGGAGAAGATCACTTCACCGCCGACATTTGCCTTCATTTTTTCAACGTGGATATGTCATTAGTATTGGGTATGTATAACGCATGTCTCAGAGTGAGCCACTTTCCAGCTCAATGGAAAATAGCGAGGGTTGTTGTCATTCCCAAGCCGGGAAAAGACGACCTTCAAGACATCAAGTCCTACAGACCGATCGGCCTCATTTCAGTATTTGGAAAAGTCCTGGAAAAGCTGATGATAAATCGGATAAACTGGCATTTTCATCGAACAGGTAAGTTGAGTCACAAGCAATATGGTTTTACGCCCCAGAAATCAACAGAAGACGCTCTGAACGCTTCAGTCAACGAAATCAGGACTGCGCTGCAAGACAAGAAGATGATCATAGCAATCTCGCTCGACATCAGAGGAGCCTTTGATAATGCTTGGTGGCCATTTCTAATGTGCCAGCTGAGAAGCAAGAAGTGCCCTCGGAGCTTGTTTACGCTAGTTAAGAGCTATCATCAACAAAGGAAAGTCATACTGTTGTGACGTTGCAGACGTCACCAACGGGCTAATTAACCATTGTAATTAGTGGAGAGGTTTTTCTCTCGCGGGCAACACAAAAATCCTGCGGTTGGCATTCCGGGTTGGATGAGTGGTGGGGGGATCGATGTCAGGCGATCGAATTTTGTTTGGATCCATTTCTTTTCTGATTGACCCTTGACACGAGTGGACGTGGGAGGAGCATATCCCGCATAGCGGAATCGCTATGCGGCTGTAAATACATTTCATTTTTATTATTAATTAATTTTAAGTTTTTGTTTTAATTATAACCTTACTCACATGTGGATATTTTGGTTTAAGTTTAAGTTAGTTGCTGAGAACTTATTGTGTTAAAACTTTAGTTTGCAGACGCTGATATTGTGTCTTTTGTATAACGTAAATATTTATGTATTATAACCTCGTCGTTTGTGAACGGTGGTGATTTTTCTATTGCGTCATGTCGCCATTTATGTACCATTGACTTTTAATTGCATTTTCTTTAAATACAGTGAGGTTAAAATTATCACGGTGTTTTATTTAATTTAATTGTATCCCGTAATATTATGTTCTTTTATGTTCTTTTCTTTCATAGAAAAGGCTTTGGCGTCCAATAGAATCAAGTTTTCAGTGCTCGCAATTGACCGCTGCAGCGGTATGGTAAACATTATCCATCGAATACCAATTGATTTCGATGGTCCTTTCCGTAACAGGATTGGAATTCATCAGAGAGATAGAGTGGAAACCCAGTACCCTGAGCTAGCGGAGCCTGTTATCCAGATAGCTTGGATAACAGTGTTAAATGATGGTCGGATGTTAGTTTTTATTTAACACTGTCACATTTTGATGCCACGATCCAGAAGGTTACGACCAAAGGATGCGTTCAGGGATCATCTTGCGGACCGAGCTTTTGGAATTACATCTTAGATGATGTACTTCAGGAGGACTTGGGCCCTGGAGTTGCACTGAGAGCATTTGCGGATGATTTGCTATTGATTGCTACTGCCAACAATACGACAGAGCTTGAAAATATGACTGACAAGGCGTTGAAATTCATCACATCATGGGGCTCAAAAGCCAAACTAAACTTTGCAGAAGACAAAACCAACGCGATGTATATTACCAGAAAGAAGGACCGACAACCAAACATTTACATGAACAAAGTTCAACTCAAATACGTGGATCACTTTAAGGTTCTCGGTCTCACCATAGATCGCCACCTTAACTGGTCCAAACACGTCGACAACATTTGTAAAAAGGCCGCAAGCATCACGAACAAATTGATCAGAGTCGCCGAACCCACATTGGGTGCGTCGCCAGGGGTTATGCAGCAAATATATTTAGGTGCTGTCGAGCCTCTGATAACGTACGCTTCCAGCGTGTGGGCGGACGCGGTAAAGAAAAAAGTCAACCGTAAGAAACTGAACTCCATTCAAAGACAAATTGCCATCAGATCTTGCAAAAGATACAGAACGATCTCTCTAGTTTCTGCTCAGGTCTTGAGCGGCTTCATGCCACTTGACCTGAGGATCAGGCAGCTTGCAGAATCATGTGAGCTAAAGATGACTCTCACCCTGCAGGACTTGCCGCAAGACAGATTCTACCAGGGAACCGGAGACTTTTTCTCACTGCCTCATCCCGCGGAACGCAACCGGATTGACCATGGATACAATGATCAGACTCTGCCTGAGGCAACGCAGAATGAGCTGAGAATCTTTACTGATGGCAGTCTCTTGAACGGCAAAGTGGGTGCAGCATTTGTACCTTACGATGGCGTGAGAGAGTTGCCGTCGAGAAAGATCAAACTCGACGACATCTGCTCAGTGTTTCAGGCGGAATTCCTGGCGATCCGAGAAGCTTTGAACTACGTTCTGAAGAAATCACCAAACAGATGGAAACAAATAACGATCTTGACAGACTGCAAATCAGGCGTCCATGCAATAACGGACCGAAATTCGGTCAATCCTATTGTCATGGACATTAAAACTGATATCCAGGAACTACGATGCAGAAAACAGAACGTGTACATCGGCTGGATAAGGAGTCACTGCGGAATCCTAGGAAATGAAAAAGCAGGCGAAAAGGCTCGAGAGGCTACTCTTAAGAAGACGGCCCCAGATTTTGCCAAGTTTCCGCTCAGCTTTGCCAAAAGGAAAATAAAAAGCAGGACCCTTCAACTCTGGAATGATCGATATTTAAAAGAAACGACAGGAAATATTACTAAAATGTTTTTCCCAACAATTTTCCATGCCTTTGATTTCAGGAGAATGCAGGAAGTTGGTTTTGAACTCACACAATTCCTCACGGGTCACGGTGGGTTTATGAGCTACCTGCATCGATTTAAGCTCTCCGAGATCGACAGCTGCCCGTGTGATGATATGACCTCTCAAGATTTCCTTCATCTTTTTATGCATTGCCCCATTTTCAGCTTCCAAAGACAGCAGCTGGAGGCGCGATGCAGGAGTCTAGATGAGGACCTATGCGACATCGGATCCGTGATAGTTCACAAGGAACTATCACGAAAGGTAGTATCATACATGATTAAAATAGTGCAGGATATTGGCAAAATAAACGAAGCCAGGACACAAATTGCCGAACACTCTTCAAGTGAAACGGAAGGCCTGGTGATTTCTGTCAACAGTCCGTCTTCTCCTGAAGAGTTTTCTGTGGTTTCCTCTTCACAAGAGCAAATGCGGAGAAGTTCCTGCTAAGACCCACAGTAGTATATCCCTCCTGATCCCAACACTATATAGTAAAAAAAGACTAATAAATAAAGAAAACTCCAATTGAAGATCTACAAACCTTGTACATAATAAGCAAGGTCAATAATAAATGCAACTCCCATATAAAAAAAACTTAACCTAACCTTACCCTACCTAACCATAATGAATCACGTGATGAAAAAATAATACGATTATGTCAGTTAATACCAAAAAAAACTAAATCACCAGAAATCATAAAAGCAATCACTGAAATTTCGGAGGCAATTTTGAGTTCGGATACACAAACTGCTGGTGATTAACAAAAGATCAAACAAAACCTCGTCATCGTTACTACGCTACAAAGAATTGAAAGTCAAATCGCTAAAATAAACGAACGTGTAGACAAAATTAATGCTGAACCTAAGTCCCTTCCTAAATACTCCAACATAATCAAAAAAGTACCGAGCCACTTTCCACCTACCACTAACGGTCGCACGTTTGCTGTAATCGTCAAATCCGTAAATGGGAAGGTTTCTTTTGAAGTCATCAAAGGATCAATGAAGAAAAACATTAATCCATCCAATCTCAAAATCTCAGTAAGCAACATGTACGCTACCAAAAACTGTTGCGTCGTAATCAACTGTGAAACTTGAAAAGATGCAGAAAAACTTTATTTAAGGCAAGCGAGGGTCAAAAATTGTCTCTGGTCATCGGACTCAAGGGAGTAAATAAAGATACTAAAGACAACGATATAATCAAGACAATCCTTTTACAAAACGAAGCACTGTCCGAGGCCATAGGTGATAAGGAACCAGAAGACCAAATCAAACTGATCAAAATGACAAGAAATTACAAACATGACAATTTAAAGAATGTTTTTCTCATGGTGGACCACACCGTCAGGCGAGAGGCTCTGAACCAAGGCAGAATAAAAATAGGTTTTCAAAGAGTACATGTCGAAGACAATTGCACGCCATTGCAATGCTTTAAGTTCCAGGAATATGGCCACAAGGCAGAAAAGTGCTGCGACAACAAAAGCAGGTGCATACACTGTGCCGGGGAACACAAGTCAAATGAATGCTCAAAAAAGGACGATCTGAACTCACAGAAATGTTGAAACTGCTTTACAAGCAACAAAAAGATCTTCAACCACAAAGCAACAAGCAAAAGCTGTCCACTCCACCATAAAATGACAGAACTTACTAAACAAAAAACCAACTATGGATGATAAGGATAGCCATCACACAATAGACATAACATTCTGTCAACAAAACCTTCAGAGATGCCGAAATGCCACAGACCATCTACTCAGCAACGCATCAGAATATTACATATTACTACTACAAGAACCATATGTTGGTGCAACAGGCGTTCTCACAGCTCCAAAAAATTGCAAAATATATCAAACTACAGTTAGTAGTGACAACCCATGCAAAGCCGTTATCGCCACTACCAATTCCAAGCTAAAAGTCACATTCCGAAACGACATCTTTGACACCCATCATGCCTTCGTCACATTGGCTTCTGAAAAATCCACACTCATTATCGGATCTATCTACATTTCACCATTAGCCACACTTTCCCAAACGACAGACAAAATAGTCCAACTTGCCAGCACTGGAACTGAGGTCATCATTGGAGGCGATGTGAATGCAAAAAGTCACTAGTGGGGCAGCTCGAAAAATAATAAAAGAGGAGAAGAGTTATCAACCTGTCTAGCCAGCTGCGGTTGGGATATAATAAATGAGGGACACACACCTACATACAACACCTGGCGGGGGCAAACCCACATCTGACACTGACAGAGATCAAACGAGCAACACTAACAGCTAAGCGAAAACTACAAAATGCCAGCCACATTATACGTCTGGAAAAACTCAACACGTACATCACACAAAGAGACACATACAAAAGATTCATTGATGAAGCAAAGATCAAAAGCATTAAAACTTTCTACGGCAACCAAACTTCGCAAACAGCATGTTCATCACTACACAAAACCATCAAAATCACCAACCCAAGAGACCCACCTACTACTCTCAGCACAAACGGACACCAACACATCACAGCACGTGACTCGGCTGAAGCCATCACAAAAAAGTTTTTCCCCGATGACGATCCCAATTCCGACACACAAACACAGAGTATGACTAGAAATTCTTCCGAACACATCCTTTCTAACACTGAAGACGACTCTCAATTTACTCTTCACGAAATCAAAACAATCGTTCACAATATGAGCTCAAAAAAGGCACCAGGACACGATCACTTGACAGCAGACATTTGCACACACTTCATTAACACGTTCCCAGAAAAAATTCACGCACCATACAACCAATGCCTCAACATCTCCCACTTTCCAACCACTTGGAAACACGCCATCATAAAGCCAATACCGAAAACCTGCAAAAGACACTAAAGATACAAACAGCTACAGACCAATAGGACTACTACCAGTATTTGGAAAAGTTTTAGAAAAACTACTCATACAACGAACTTTTTGGCACATTACAAAAAACAAAGAAATCAGCGAACATCAATACGGCTTCACACCATAGACATCTACAGAACACGCGCAATCCAAGGAGCGTTTGACAACGCTTGGTGGCCCCACATCAAACACTCTCTAGCACAAAAATCCACACCACTCAACATTTACAAACTCATACGAAGCTACTTACAAGACAGACATGTCACGCTCAAATACGCAGGAGAGGAGGTAGTTAGGAAACAGACAGCAGGCTGCAAACAAGGCTCAAGCTGTGGACAAACCACCTGGAACATTGCCATAAACGATATTCTTACAATAAACATTCCAAACAACGCACACATACAAGCATTTGCAGACGACGTACTAATCATGATCGCTGCTGATGACATACAAACACTTGGAACAACAACCAACGACATACTAAAAAAGACACTTGAATGTGGAAATAACACTAAACTCATATTTTCTGACACAAAAACACACATTATTATGTTCATGTCCAAACGCACCATGCAACCCTCGAACATTACACGGAAAGGACAAAAGAAAGATC
Source organism: Rhyacophila brunnea (assembly GCF_057557595.1). NCBI lineage: Eukaryota > Metazoa > Arthropoda > Insecta > Trichoptera > Rhyacophilidae > Rhyacophila > Rhyacophila brunnea. The sequence continues at coordinate 47,233,314 of NW_028233361.1, read as the reverse complement.
TTGTTGACTCATTCAAAATACTGGGAGTAGTTCTAGATAGACACCTTAACTGGTCAAAACACACCGAACACACATGTAAAAAAGCTACACAATTTGGCAAGCGATTCATGAAGGCTGCAAGAGCAACGTGAGGAGCCTCCCCAGAGGTCCTTAGAATCATATACTTGGGAGCAATCGAGCCTACAATCACTTACGCAGCATCACCTACAGGACCATATCACTCACATTCGCCCAAGTACTGGCAAACACCACCCCTCTAGACCTAAAAATATAACAACCAAACACCTTCCAACTGACAGAACATATGAAAACAAAATACACTACACAGAATTACCTCACCTAGGCACCAGACACCTTGAAAACATAGAACACACACAAACCACCGACCACAGCGCACTCACTGAACACAACGCAACGGGTTTGGAGATCTACACAGACGGCAGCCGCATCGATGAAAAAGTAGGGGCAGCCTTTGTCGTTTACAAAGGTGGAGCATTTATTACAAAACGAAAGTTAAGACTTGAAAGCTACTGCTCTGTTTTTCAGCCAGAAATGCTAGCCATCAGAGAATCTCTCGATTGGACACTGGTAAATTCCAGCAAACACCACCCCACCGAGGTGATCATTTACTCTGACAAACAATCTAGTCTTGTAGCTCTCCAAAACCCTTCATCCACACATCCACACACCCACTCGTAAGAGCCAGCCTGACATTATGCTCACACCTGAGAAACATAAACCTCACCCCCACGTTCATCTGGATAAGGAGTCACATTGGCATAGCCGGAAACGAAGAGGCAGAAAAATACGCAAAACAAGCCACCACAGACAAAAGACCCACCACTTACACAAAATTCCCTCTCACGTTCGCAAACAGAAAATTAGAAGACGACACCACATATCTATGGAACAAAAGATACACTGAATCCACCACTGAATCGACAACAAAAATATTCATCATTATCAGGGGCACGACAACTTAGTGTGGGTCCTGGTCTCCTCCAACAGCTCTCTCCACCTGTCCCTATCCAATGTGGCCGCTTTCCAATTTGGTACCCCCAGAATACGGCAATCACTGGCAGCTCCATCTAACCAGCGTATCTTTGGCCCCTCTCTTCTTCTACGTCCTATTGGATTGCTGGACATCACTCTCTTTGCCGGTTAATTGTCATTCATACGGTGCACATGATCTAGCCATCGCAGTCTCCCAATCTTAATTGATTGAACTGCGCTGCAATCTTCGTACAGCCCGTAGAGCTCAGCATTATATCTTCTCCTCTAATTGGTGCCATCCCTGATCGGTCCATATATACGGCGGAGAATTTTTCTTTCAAAGATGTTCAGGGCACAAAAATATTCATACCAGACATAAACTCAGGAAAACACTTCACACACAACATCACACTCAAACATGAACTTACACAAATGCTGACGGGCCACGGGGCAATGAGAGCCTATCTAAAAAGGTTCAAACTGAGAGCCGACGATCACTGTCCATGCGATGGAGTCGTGTCTCAGACACAGTGACGTCCCTAGACAAAATGCCGCCCCTAGGCAGTGCCAAAATGCCGCCACATTTTTTTATACAGTACTTTTTATCATCCTTTCATGACTCCAATATCTAAGAAATGTGTTGTATGGATACGTTACTAACAAGATATATACCACTAAATCTAATTTAAATGCCATCTCTGCTCCAATAGACAATATTGCTAGTATACGGTTTCAGATAAGTATCTACATACTAAAAAATACACTCGACAACTTCTAACATATTTGGATAAATTTTAAATTAGGTGTGCACGTGTCATTGTTGTTCACCAAGAATGTGACGTCCAAGGACGACGGAAGTAAACTAGACATCGCGAAACCGACAAAAATCCTGTTAAAACTTTTATAGTAGGTATGTACCTAATTAATAGATTTTGTTTCCAATCAGTGAGCTGATTTTTGTAATGGAAAGATATTTCCTGTATTACTAAGTTTAGGTAGCTATTTCTATACTTATATACTTAGTGATTCTCCTGGATTTGCCGCCCTTTGGGTAACTGCCGCCCCCAAGCGACGCTCAATCTGCCTACCCCCACAGGACGTCACTGCTCAGACAGTCAAACACATATTGGCCGATTGTCCTATACTTGAGAAAGAAAGGTGGAGCCTCGGGGTACAGTGCCACTAGCAAAACATCACAATAGACTTATCAAAACCAGACAAAATACTCAACAACAAAACAACACGAAAACTATTCACTGAATATCTAACAAAAGCCATCAAAAAAATAAAGACAGCAAACGGAGGGACATAAAAACAAACACAACACAACACAGAAGATAGACACCCTCACAGTCTGATATCAATATAATGTATACTATTATTTTACTATGTTATATTAACTAAAATTATTTCTGTACTTTTTATATCATTAATTTAACACATTTTTAATATTATTTTTATATTTTTATATTTTATATAATATCTCTGTACTTTTTTATCTCTTTGCTATAACACATATTTTAAAATTCTTAATATTTTATATTTTTATGTTTACATTATTGTGCTTAACTGTAAATTATGTTAATGAAATATGAACAATGTAATACTTAAGTAATAACCCTTGTACGAAAAAGCAAGGAATTCAATAAACGAATTTAAAAAAAAACCTAACCTAATGAAGGCCTCCGACTTCCTGACTAGCTCAGGCACTTGGAAGTGGAGGTTCATTAATGTGGAGGAACAGGCAGGAACCTCATGGACGTGGAGTAACCAAGAAGTCACGGGGCACAAAGTCAATTAAACACCAGATGAAATCTTCTGAACTCGTATTTTATTGTTATTAGAATATGTTTGGCCTTATGGCATTCCTTCATCAAGGATTATAGTCCAAAGGTATCATTCACATTGGTATCGAAAGTCCCAAAGGTTATAATAATTAAAAGAAACTCGATTTATTGTTATTATCCATACACCACAATTTGTAAAGAAAAAAAGAAAAAGTCAAATCAATTAATATTCGAAGTTCACAGTTCGAAGTCTCAATAAACAAGAGTCAACTAATATCCGAAGTCACAAAAATAACCACATTTATTACTGATTAATTAAAAATTAATTCGAATATTATTATTTAATTATTTAAAAATTAGCTTGATTATTATTAACTAATTATTTAACATTAACTTAATTATTTCTAATTAGTTATGCAGACGAGATCGTGAGGGTCCCGGGACAACAAGCGTCGCCGAAGCGACCTCCGGAAATCCACAAAACAGACTGCTTTTGGATTTAATAATCTTGCCTTTTTTATCCGTTAGGGGTGGTCGTATTTCTTACCAATTCCCACCGATCACCGATACCGCCATATGCTACACATTTATATAAGGTTGACGGATGTCAGTCTATCAACCAAACATATAGCGATATCGATGTACATAATATGATTAATATTAATATTACTTCAATTACATTAATTCCTTAATCACTATATACCACTATCGCCCATCCATATGTCCCCCTTTATTATTTCGCTAACCCATTGCATGTTTATATTACATTTATATTACATATTACAATTACAAATCAAATCTTATCTTACATTTAATTTAATTTAATTACCCCCTTACCTAAGCATATATTTAATTAATATTTAATCTTATAACCTTATTACCTATATTTACATGGTCTGCGACCGACTTATCTCTTCCACAGCTCATCTGCGGAGTGCTAACACTCTACAAGGCAAACTGTGGGACTTCTACATATGTTAATTTTGTTCAGCTTTGTCGAGGATCGTAATCATTCCACCGGTGGCACATTGACTACCAGGGTCAGACCGAGTGGCTGGGAGGCACTACTCCTTATGGGAGCGCCCCCCACAGGGGCGGAAAATTCAGTGTGCGACACTAACCTAATGACACAAAGAAAAACGCCGACCTTTAGTTGGTGTTTGAAAAAGGGTATGGTTTGACGACATAACTATACAAATCTAGCCTTGTAGTCAATTCTACCGCTAGATACTGGTACGACAACCTCACGACAAAGTAGAAATGAAATGTATATAAGTCCCATAGTTCTCACTGGCAAGTCAATAACAACTTCTCAATGTTAACTATGGATGAAGAAGAAATAAAGTCGGTCGAAAGACCATGAAGAAGCAGTACGTAAGAATAATCATTTAGTAGTTTAGAATAAATATGTTAATGTTAACAATAATAATAAATGTAAAAGATTTTTTTATTAAAATTATCGATTCAGAAATCGAGAGTTGTATGAATATCGTAGCGCTGTAATTACAGACCTTGATATACGCAAAAATGGAAAATTCTTCCGCGGTCATTTTGAAATGTAAATTACCGGGTTAATGACCATTAAATTAAGAAAATAGAAAACGTAAATATACTTGTGTGAAACTCTATGAGTACATACATATTTGAGCTTTATACAAGTATTAGAAATGTAGAAACATAGAATTAGTAATACTTATAAATTTCTGTACTGTATAAAAATAAAGAAAAGAAATATATACCTATGAAATTAGATTAAAGTAAAGTTAAGCTACTGTTATAAAAATATAAATATTGTAAACACGTACCTATGTCGATATGCGCGCACTTTTAAAATACAGACTTCGGTCATTAATAACTCAGTAGTTCCAATAAATATTATGTAAGCAATTATTAGATATCTCGAAATGTTAGCACAGGTGATTTATCGCCTGTAAGAAATAATAATTCTCGATCGTACTCGAAGTAAATAAATAAAAAAGATGAATAACAATTCAATATATCGAAATAATCTCGTGACCTTGAATCTGAATATCGAGTCACGATCTTATTGCCGGCCACAGACGGACAGTTCTCGTAACAGGTTGAACATGCCAGTTAATAACAATACAGTTATCTTTGGTAGATAATCTGCTGCGCCCATAGACGGACACTTTTTGACCTTTCAGATGTGTGCCATGTTCAAACTGCCAGCGACCTCCCACTCCCGTGTTTTTGTAAAACTGTCGGAATTTCAACTCACCGAAAGTTTTCGGGTGACGTTAGCTAGCTGTGTCGTAAAGTAGGAGTAGCTGGCGCGATTTGGCGGCAAATTTTGACAGTTCTGTCATAATCTTCTAAGTTCGTTCGATAAGAAGTATATTATTTTGTTGCGTATTCTTTTGTTACTCATATTATATAATTACGAATATCGTGAAGTGTCAACTAGGTACCGCAAACAATATTTATTGTGTGTTGTTAATATGTCTGTACCAAATTAATATATTATATTATTCAAAACCAATAAGTAAATTGTTTTGGTGATTGAATAAAACATATTACATGAATTTAATGTATATAACCCTGATTTAAATAAAACAATACGTATGTATTTTATCTTAATTAAATTTTATTAAAACAACAATTAGTATACTATGAATAATTTATTCAAAATAAAAGAATCTGGACATATATTTACACAAACAATAAATTGTAATCATAATAAATCTAACAAAGTAAAAATATTCGTAGATCAATCGTTCGTTCAAGTATACCCCCTACTTAAAACTAATTTAACACATGGTACCCCTGTGTATGATCTCGGCGAACATAACCTCCATAGTTTTTGACACTTGATCTGCCACAGACAATAACTGTACATGGGCACGTCTGTTGACAGTTCGACAGATTTAAATGGGGTAGTTAAACTGATCTGTGGTGTGTCCACTAACGTACAGTTATTGAACAGTTTTTGTCTGTGCCATGTTCAAACTGCTACGAGAACTGTCCGTCTATGGCCGCCTTATGTGTGAAAACAGATGCGCTGAAAATAGCGCGAGGAATAAGAATTCAAGGTCACGTCCACAGCGCGATATTTAACTCGATTAAATAAACAGATAAATTAAAGGGTGCATGCAACTGTCATCCCTTTTCTACAAGACGTATACTTACGTCTAGATAAGCAGTAGGTATATCCTTATAATATTTTTTTTACGTGATAATTTGCGATTCGTGAAGAAATATTGAATGAGAAAATCATATCACAACAAATCACTTTAGTTAAATCTAGATAATTTTTCATTGGTTTAGAATGATCTAGAGCAGTGGTTCCCAAAGTTGACTGGGCTCCGACCCATCTAACATAAATTTCTAATCTTGGGACCCACCTCTTAGCTGTCTTAGAGAAAAGAGGGCATAAATATTGGTAATGCTCAGATTCCGTAGTGACGAGTCGTGGAACTACTTAATGCTGTCTTATTTTGTTCTAATTGAAATAAAAAAAAAATTTATAAGTGTTACCAATATGAATGAAAGACTGTTGAAATAAGAAACACAACTTAAATAAAAAAAAATATTACTTAAATATCTACACCTGCAAGGTTTTTTTACAAAGTTATTTCAATGGGAAGGATGTATTTCTTTCTTATTTTGCTTCATTACAGTTTTAGCATCAACTTCAACTTTAGTTACTTTTAATCGCAGTGAGTTTGATATTCGGTATTTAGTTTTAATGTTAACCATAGCCGAAAATCCGACCTCACATAGATATGAGGTAGTAAAGAGGAGGAGGACTTTCATAGCTTCATCGAACAGGCAAGGATAATTATCAGCAATTTTCCATTTTTGTATAGATTACAATGACGTACGCGTACGCTGTCCAACACAACACAATGCGAAATGAACATCGCAAAAACAATAGACATCCGTCTCGCTCGGGACGTTTCGCTAGGGACGGGCTCACGACATGTGTTTCGTTCGCCGCGCTGTCGCCGACTGAGCTGTCAGTATGGCTGGTGCTAGCTCCAGCACTAGCTGGCGATATTCCGCGACTGTGCTGCCAAAGGTAGTGCATTGGCAATTCAAATTATTATTATTTTATCACAATATTTTCCGTAACTTAAGTTTATTTCAATTTTTAGGAATTATAAATAGCCGAATGAAATATCAAATTTATCACTTCATATTCTTTTAAATTCATGTATACAGTGGCGAGGGCCCACTCAATATTTGCTCGCGACCCACTGGTGGGTCGCGACCCATAGTTTAGAGTGGTAGTAGGCTCAATGCACAAATTTTAAGAGGGGGTGACCGTCTTGTGCACAGACATTCTAGAACAATGGTTGCCATTCCCTTAATCCGCGTATAAATACTTATTGCAATAGCTCATTGGAGAGGTAAAAACGTTCCTTTCCATTAAGATATATAAACATATACAAAATCGACCGTTTCAAAATCGTCACACTAACTGCGTAGTTGCGATGTTTATTCCGGGAGCTATCAGAATAGCATTGATATATACGCGGTTTTGTTAAAATAATATAAAATAAATTCGGTTCGATCATAGCTGAAGTTATTTCCATAAGAAAGGTGTCGTAGATAAAAGATATACACAAGTTTGTCTTCTGTGCGAAGGGGACAGATTTGCTGTTCCTTACGGACTATTTCTTACTGGACCTCAACCAAGAAGGTATAAAAAGAGGCGCCTTTTCTATGGAAGTAACAATCCACCAGTTCATCGGTTCTTCAGATCTTCTTAGCAGCAGTAGTAGGGCATGGTCCCCAGAAGCATTCGTGAAACGTCGCGTAGCAAGTCCTCTACCGAGAGGCGATTCGTACTGGGAAAAACGGCTTTCTGAGAAACGGAAAAGTTAGATTTTCACTCGGCAAAAGAAATCGTGACGTCACTCGCAGAGTAATCTTTCATAATAATCAAATAAACAGTTTACTAACTAGACAACTTTATAAGTTTTATTTTGACAGAACTATGATAAATTATACGATAAAAATAACTGTGAACATTGAACATGAATAAATTTGGTGTCACACTACTGAGAGTTTTATTTATGGATAATTAAAAGTTGTGGTACCACAATAGACAACCACCTTCCCGTTCATTCCTAGCTTCCTTATTGACACCTCGGTTCACATTACGAGCTAGCCGCGAGCCGGGCTACGTCACGAACCTAACCTAATTCAACCTAGAATTCTAAAGTCCAAAGTTCTAGAACTTAACCTTACCTAACCTTACTAAAGTTCTAGAACTTTTTTAGAATTCCATAGTCCAAAGTTCTAAAACCAGACTTCACATGACCTCACATGCCCTAATGTGACTTTTATGTTACCTTAGATGTCCTCATGTGATCTCACATGACATAAATTTTAATTATTTTATATTTTATTTTATCATATTTTAATTTATTATATATTTTTTTAATTATTTTATATTTTTTTTTTTCATATTTTAATATATTATATTTTATTTTTATTATATTTTATTTTATTTTATCTTATTTTAATTTACTATATTTTATTTTATTTATTTTGTTATATTATAAATATTTTTTCCATCTTAATAAAGTTTCTAATAATTTGTTTAAACCAGAAGTATTATAATAAAATTATTTCGAGCAGGTCTATATCTCTTTTACCGTTGATGATGTTTTATATTAATATTTTTACTTTATTTCTAAGAAAACTATATAAATAATAGCAATCTTTATAGTTTTAAGAATAAAAAAAACTTAAGTTCAATAAATAATGATTATTATATTTGAAACCTTAGTGTTTATCCAGTGATAGACTGAAAATTTGTTGGTAACACGAAAACGTAAGTAGGTCGACTTTTTTGAATACCAGATTTTTAAATATAATATTTTAATGAAATAAAAAAAAACATAAAAAAGTTTATTTTACAAAGAAATTGTCATAGATTAAGACATTGAAAATTTCACCTTTCTACGCTTTTTAGTTTTGCTAAAAACCTTGTTAAAATAAAAAAAAGTTTGTTTTGCCTCTCCTGAAAAATCGACTTTTTGTTGATACGTTTTTGTGTTAATCAGGGGACGCATTCTAAACTATAATATTATACTGTATAATAGTCACCTTCGCAGTATCATACTGTGGCGTAAAGATAGTGCGTTCGGCTGATAACCGAACAATCGGTGGTTTGAATCCAATCGAGTTCGTTTTTTTTCGTGTGAAAAAATAAATTATGTGTTACATGCCACACGCTAAAAATACACTCTGATCTGATTTCCCAAGCGCGCCTAAATAAGTGAAATTTCAAAAAATTCTCAGTAGGGCGTTTTTATGTCCGAGTACGACCCATTTGCGGCAAAGTATACCTTGTAAAGACAACTTTTACTCCTTATTTAATTATAAAATCACATAATATTATTTAAGGATAGCTCAGGTGGACACTTTCTTAGGGTGTCGATTAGTGTACTTTCCTTTATGTAAAATTCATTCCCAATGGTATAAATTCTCAGAGTCGAAAGGAGTCTGGATGGTGTGCTTTATGTAACATACATCATACTATTCATTACCATAGAATAGAGCTTTGGGCGTCAACTAATGTTTGGTTAATGTCGAAACATTGTAAAATGACATATGGAAATGAGAGCACCATAATTTAAATAAAAGAGAGTTTGGTTTTAGTCTCATTGTATTTTACATCAAATGGAAACATTACTTGAACACAACGATTAAAATTGCATACGGTGAGAAAGGTACAACGTAACAAATGAAACTTGGTAATACTAATGCAAACTTAAAACTAAATTAAACACTCTGTCTGTAATCGAACCTCAGAAGTTATACATTAGAAAAAAGGAACGAATAATAATTACATTGTCACGGGCTATGACCAGCTATTCCAGCGCCATCGCGTCACGGATAAAACTTTATTAATTTCACTAATTAGGCGCGGGACCATCGCATGCAGCGATCGTGCAGTTGCACGACCATCCCGGACCGAGGCTGCTGAGAGAAGGGAAGAGCTCAAGCCGGAGCCAGTGTTGCCATCTTTTCACAGAGCCTCCAAAATTATAGTATTTGGGGGAAAAGTATAGTACGCGTTGTCATCTGTTGAAAATGTATAGGTTTTTTGTTTCTCAGAAAAAAATTACGGAGAATTTAAGAAACTCCGAGACCCCTTTTTATTTAGTTACCTCTTTCAACCAAAAATGCTTACCGAAGAATTCAAGAAATTTCATTTTAAACCAGTCAAGGTATTTTTTACGTTTTTCGAGCAGTTTCGAGAGTTTTTTTTTCAAAAGTTTTCCAAATCTTCTTATATTGCAAAATTATAGTTCTTTGCACCAATTTATCGAACGAAAATATTGAAATTTTAGTACTTTTTACACATTTTTTCCAATATTCAAAATTATAGTATTTTGGGCGTACTATACCTTTTTTATATCGTAGATAGTACGCGGACCAAAATTATAGTACAAATACTATAATTATAGTACGGTTGACAACACTGGCCGGAGCATTAGGCGGCCACAGACGGACAGTTCTTGTAACAGGTTGAACATGGCACAGACAATAACTGTTCAATAACTGTACGTTAGTGGCCACACCACAGATCAGTTTAACTACCCCATTTAAATCTGTCGAACTGTCAACAGACGTGCCCATATACGTACAGTTATTGTCCGTGGCAGAGCAAGTGTCAAAAACTATGGAGGTTATGTTCGCGGAGATAATACACAGGGGTATTGTTTAAATTAGTTTTAGGTAGGGTATACTTGAACGATGATACACGAATAATTTAACTTTGAATTTATTATGGTTATAATTGTTTTTATTAGAAACAAATTGACATAAATACACACCTATGACGTTGGTAAAATAAATCATGATTTCGCTAGTGGATTGTGTATTTTATCGATTCACCGAAACAATATTATACACATTCGTGTAAATATAAAATATAATCTTTTCTTTTGAATAAATTATTCCCTTTAATGGACAGTATTAATTAAGTAAGAAAACGGTAATATTTATAAAGGTATTGATTTTATATACAATAAGCCACAAAATTATATTTACATCAATCATCAGTATAATAATTAATTTTTATGATATTATTAAAATATATACTTAAATTTTATTTAGATTTAGCGACATTGTCATTCACAATTAGGTATATTAATTTATGTTGTGAACGTCTTAAATTAATAATTTGTAATATTCACTACATACAATAAATAAAATTAGTCTATATTTTCACAATAACTTAATATTTATAATGCTCTCTAAGATTTTAACATTTATATTATATTGTATAAAATAATATGTTTACATAAATAACTATTACTTTGTTTTACTCTCGTAAAAATAAATAAAATATAATATTTGCGATCTCCGCGTACATATTATTATATTTTTAATAATAAATGTTTTTGTATTTTATAACAAGCAACACCAGCCGTAGTTGTATCGCGCGGTATATTCTAATTTACGTTACCGACATCTAATGTCACTCGAAAACTTTCGGCTAGTTGAAATTCTAACAGTTTTACAAAAACACGGGAGTGGGGGGTCGCTGGCAGTTTGAACATGGCACACATCTGAAAGGTCGAAAAGTGTCCGTCTATGGGCGCAGCAGATTATCTACCAAAGATAATTGTATGGTTATTAACTGGCATGTTCAACCTGTTACGAGAACTGTCCATCTGTGGCCGGCAATTCTACTGCAGCGTGCCCCGCGTCCTTCCGTCCCCCCTCCTGAACACTTTAATTCAACGCCCCGCCTCCTATCCTATACTCCCATGCACCATTAATCCTTTCTTTGCCGCAATTAGTTAATTGATAGTAATTAACATAAGAATTGGTGTAATTAGGGCGTCCAAAGACGCTTTGGGCACTTAACCGGTTAAGTTGCACATCTGCATCTGTTTGTGTGATACCAACTGTAGCATACTTGTTGCCAGCCTAATAAATGTTATATTATGAAAGACAATTTCATAGGCACAACATTAGCTTGAAATCCGTTGCGTTACATCCTAATTTCAATACGTTGGCACTTTGCCCTACAAAACGAGCAACACACTGACATTTGTGTGCTCCCTCTGTGGACACCGTCCAATCTCTTTGGTATGCACCATTTGTTTCATCAATAATCCTAATGAAATATGATGCCCATAATAATTATAAATAAAGATAATAAATTATTTCTGTAAGTGTCAGTAAAACACCTCCTCAAAAATTTCAAATGTAAGTTAGAATAGTTCTGCATTCAGCTGACGAAATGGTTATTTAATATTTCATATTTCACTGAACGCCGATTGGTATCTTGTCTGCTTTTAAATGATCCGTTATACATTTCTTTATAGGCTTCAGGAAAATTTTTGCAATTTTTATCGGAACCTTCTTTTCTAGTAATGTTATTATATCTTCATCCGTTTTTGAGGGTATTCGTGGTACAAATAAATCTATATGCTGAGTAATCTTCTCCATTTCGATACGTTCAAGGATCCATTTAGGGATCCATTTAGGGATCCATTTTTTATTTCCTGGCAAAAATTTAGCAAAATCGTCAAATATTGTTAAAAGACGTATGCGTTCGAGGAGGCTTTTCGTTTTCCATTCATTTTCCAGATTCGTTGATTGATCAATAATTGCGAGCGTCAAAATTAGATTCATAATTACTATAGATACGCACGATATGAACAACAAAAAGATAATCCTTGCAAACGTCGAAATAAAATCGAATGGTTTATCAGAAAAAATGGTTGAACAGTTGAGCTCCGAGGTCGCCATGACGATTGTTTTCATGATAGAATCGCCCCATGACTCGAATGACGTACTTCCTTGAAACAGAATCCAAAAAGAAAAAGCAAATCCTATAATTGGATAGAGGCCGACGAGTGATAATATCTGAAAATTGAAAACATAAGACTATTAAAGCACATTTATAACATTAATTTTGATATTTTGTCTCGAAAACATTAACACTTGAAAATAATAATATAGCGGCCATCCAAAAATCAAAATATATTTTAGCTCTATCAGTTATATTATTCCAAGTAGCTTATTTATTAAAAAAAAACAACATTGTGGACATAAAAATCAGAATTCATGACCTTCACAATATGAGAATTACAATGAAAAAAGACTGGTTCTAATCAAACAAGTTAAATATGTAAAAATACATACTTTATATCACATAAAAAATATTAGCCTCACAAGAGAGAAGAAAAAATAAAATCATAAATAGTGTTAAACAATAGCATTGACTAATCTAACAGCCGTCGTCTTTAAGCGTCTTCTTTAGGCGTCAAAATTGGAAAGCAGCCGTCATGAGAGCGGACAAAATTGTCTTAAAAGCATAAGTGGCCTACGAGCGGAGCTGAAAGAGGGTGAAAACGAACATGCATTGAAGAAAGGCCGTTGGAAAATAATCGTTTGATGAATATTAGTTATATAAGTACTTATATAACTAGGTACCCATATCTACTTCTTAAAAAACCGCATGCAAAACGAATTCAAATAATCATTTTTCCCCAGACGAGTTTACCTGAAGCTGTAGTCATATATTTCTGAGCGTAGAGTATTGTGATGTTTTACGAGTACATTTAGTGTATACCTAATAGTTTTACAGTTTTTGTCGATTTTTATCCCACTGGGAGGATATTTTTTAAAGCGCAGCGGTCACTAACTTTCAAACATTTTAATAATAATATGTACTTATATGTACTTAACATAAAATGAAAAAAAATATGGAAAGATTTTTGACCGCTTTTATGCAATGCAGATTTCGCAAGAAGGTATATGAGAATGTAACATTATTTTTATTGAACATACATGTTACATTCTTAAATCTTGTGAATTTTTCATTGAATAAAAAAATAGTTAATTATCCAACGAACTATTGACGTTCGTCCTACTTAGAATATCGGTGTAGTACAATCCTCACCTATATGGCGAAATAAATCTTAAAGATAGGTATAAACATAGTTAATATAGATTACCATGTTTGCTCCTAAGTGGAGAATTCGAGCATCAAAATAATAGTGGTTGCATTAACAGACATTCGCTCTACCCATGCAGTCCTTTCTATGGATCAAATACATTTATTGAAAATGTACATGCTTTTTTCACTAGCCACGGATTCGAATACGCGACCCACTGCTTCGTATTTATATGAAGACGGACGCTATACTAACTAGGCCAACATAGGTACGTAGGTAATTCATGGCATCTATAAACATATTATAATATTATATCATAACAAACCTTAAAAAATCGACGTACGGCCATCATATAATTTTGAAAGTAAAATCCTCCGAAAAATCTTGATAATTCATAGGCGAAAAGGAACCATACCCAAAGCACAGTAATTGCTGATAGCGCTCGAGAAAAATCTGAACTGCGTTCTGTAGTATTTGTATCATATAAATAATGTTTAAACAATAAAACCAAACACAGAATCAGCAATCCCAGCTTAGCGAACCATTCGAACTGACGCAAGTACTTTTTCCTAGAACCGACTGTGTAGATAATCGCACCCTCCTGAAACCATGAAAATGAATCATGTTTAAAAGTTTCGTTGGAAAGTAGAAATCCAAAAAGATATAAAAATATTAAACAGAGTCGCCAGATGGAGTCATTAATTAATGCCATACACCACAACCACATCTTACATAAATGAAATAACAGTGTATAAATGTACAGCTAAAATAATAAACCTCAGCTAAGACTTCCTGGCTTGATAAAAAAAATAACACGGGGTGTAATTTTAAATAAAGTGTTAAAAAAGGAATGGAAACCCTTTTCTTCAGATTGCTCAAATTTTTGCGCAAATGAAATTTTACTATCCATTTGCTTAAAACGCTGTAAGATAGTTATGTAATATAAGTTCAATTTTCGCCCAAGTAGCCACTTAGCCCAAGGTCGTTAAATAGTATTGCTCAATAATAATATTTTTATCACTAAGTAATTTGAATTCAGACAGAGACGCACAAGCGTAAAATGTTATGCTTTGAAATGTCTTTAAAAGCATCGAACTAATAATATTAAAACATATAGTCCGGCCATGAAATGGACATCCATCCTAGGAATTTGAACCGGTTACATCTAATTTATATAAAAACAATTGTACGAAAATACATCGGCCAAAATCATCGGTCGATTCACAATGACAAATAGCATTGAGCCTTAAAGCATCAAGTCCAATGAAAATTATATCAAACAGCTGCTTTTTGCGAAGCGCTGAACTAAATAAATAGTACCTAACGACAGCTAATAAATCATGTAAATATTACTCACCACGATAACTATGATGGCGATAATAATCCATAAAGATATGTGCAAAACAACCGATACCGTGTTGTAATCGTAATCGTAATCGTAATCGTGAATGCGTATTACGAGACAAGTTATCAATAGCATGTGTAAAAAGCGGATAAAAACCATTGCACCAAAAACTAATTTTAGTCTTCTCCATTCGTAATGTAAAAAACTTTCAATAAGTGGATGCAGCAAAAGCCGATCAAATCCTAAACTACGTCCAAATAATTGATTAATATTCCTCATTCTTCCTTTGGAAGCATTGTCTTTTTGTAGCAGTCCATTATAATGAACTCTAAATATAATTTGTGAGGGGTGATATGATTCTGCGGTTAATTGTGAATCTAATAAATGTTCTAAATATTCCACTGGACGAGACTGGTCGAGAAGAGCGTTAATATTAGTAAATGCCTCACTCAGATCATTTTTATTATTACAATCAATATTTGGCATCATAGTTTCGAGTTTTTCGTGTAACATTTTGTTACAAAATGTTCTTACATCTCCATTGAAATCATTTTTAGCTGTGTTAAGAAAATATGAAATTTTATGCGCATTTTTGTTTATAGCGATTGCCCACACTTTCTCGTAATAGTTATCCGATGAAGATACATTACACATGAAATGTTTCACCTGTTCAAAGCATTCCTTACAATCCATTTTAATTGCAGCGATCATAACATTATATTTATCAATCTCTGAAATATTTTCATGTCTGGTGGATCGTTCTTTCCATTCGTTTACTTTCTCGTGTGTGCATATTTGAATGTTTTTCAGTGTTTTATTAATATTTTTTTTGTTTATCTCAGTAATATTAGTAAATTCTTTAGAGTGTCGATCAATCGCTGGACGATGATAGCAAACCGTCTCCTTACGATCTTCGTCATCCCAATTTAAAATTTTGGGATCATCAAAATATGGAAGATATGTATGTCTTATAAACTCGACCAATGGTGCCTTACCAAATATAGCTGCCAAATGAATCACGGTATTCCCATCTTCATAAAGTGGGTTCATGTTGAATTTTTTCTTTGCGAGACAGTTTATGATGATGGAAACACCGGGCAGCCAATTTTTGCAAATTGCTAATCCTAAAGCTGCATGCAGCGTATCTTCTTTTATGTCACTAGCTTCACCGAGGAGTCTCAAGGAATTTAAGTTTCCTCGCTCTATACAGTATCGAATTGATATAACTTTAACTGGGATGCGATTATTCAATAAGAGACTAATCGTCTCGCTATCATCGAGCACCGCAGCGAGATTGTATGCAGATATGTGTGTGTTTGTGTTGTTCGATGCAGCGATGTCGCAACATCTTCCGGGAGCAGTGCGCTTCTCTCTCTGGCCTATGACAGCCTTAACAGTTTCGCGGAATCTGAAATATCACAAGTTTTTAATAGGACAGTCAAATGATATACTTAGATATTTTTATGTATACTTATACGTAAACCATTTTTAAGGTTAACAGAAAGATGTTATTAGAATAATTAAAATGATAAAAGTCACACGATGTTGTATATTTGCTGTTATAAAGTAGGTAACCAACCACATTAATAAGAAAGGTACTAATCCTTGGAAGAACAATTTATTTTAGTAGGAACACGTCAACTGATTTTTTTGGAAAATAAGTAATATACCTACAATAGTTATCTTTGCAAGCAATGTTTTTAGTGGTAAACTCAACTTTATGAGGAGAACATCAAACTTGGCTTAAATAGTAAAATTTTCAACGTTTCAAAAGGGGAGCAACCTGAAATGTATCTTTTTTTATTATTTTTATCTTCTTCTCGGTCGTTCCCTTATGGCTGATGATCGTGACTTTTGAAATTCTTTCGAGCGAGTCTGTTTAAGTGACCGAGCCTGTTCACTCATCTCGATCTTCTGCTTCTCTCAAGGCAGAATGAAGGCTGCCCCCAGTCAGCTCCGTCACTTGGTCTCTCCAGTACACAGATTCTCTTCCTTTGTTTTGCCTTCCCTGAAGGCTACCTAAATCCACCAGTCTCTCCAGGTTGTCCGGTCTGCGCCGAACAATATATTTAAAAAAATTCAGAATACGTCTCAGACATATTGTCGAAAGCCGTTCCTTTATTTGCAGTATCTGGATGATTGATTGGTTCGTCCTGTGCTCTGTCCAATAAATACAAAGGATTTGGCACCAACATAAAATTTCGAAGACATCAATTATTGCCTTTCGTTATCTCGCTCTCAGGGTCCATGTCTCAACGTCGTACAAAGATATGGAGAACACTAATGTTTGAATAATTATTTTGTGACATTTTAAATTCTCCGATCCTTCCATATTTAAAGTGGTAAGACGTTTCGTCGCATTTTTTGCAACTGTGTGCGTCTTCTTATAACTGCTTCATATCCACCTTTTCCACTGATGGTCGATCCCAGATATTTAATATTTTCATGTGTTTATTATACATTTATATATAATTATATACGAGTATCACAGATATTATAATATTTTCAAGTGTTTGTTGTACATACATTATATATTTTTGAGAATACTGAATTCAAAAACAGGCTCTAAAACTAAATCGCCGTTGGAAGTCCCTATAATATCGAGCGATTCATCATGACGACCAAAATTTCATCCATGTAGAATGGCGTCAGATTCTTCTGGCGGTGCGAACGACATATTGTTATTGTGGTATTTTATAAACTGTGTGAGAATATTGTTATTACTTTCGTCATGAGCTGGTTTGTTATTATTGTTATCAGTTATCACATCTATTGGCTGCATTTCTGTAAGCAAAGCCAAAGCAAAGGACGTTCTATCTATACCAGTGGCGAAGACTCCATACTAGGCGATTATTTAAAGCCTACCTTCTTAAGAAAAATATTTTTTAATTTTATATTGATATATTAAATAATATAATCACATAAAAATATATTCAATATGCCCAACGACATCTATCGTATAATTGTCATAATAATTTTACGATCTTTTCCACTATTTCAATAAGCACCATTTATGGCATGTCTCGAAGGCTTAAAAAAATAAGCGACATCTCGTTTCGCTTCACATATTGTATGGATTACGTTCGCGTGAATCGAAAACTTTTTTATATGAAGTTTGTTTCTCATAATTTCAACACGTCTGCGGCGGCCCATATAAATTGGTAAGCTATTAAAGGAGCGCTTATGCTTACATATTACGTAAGTGCACATTTATTCAAAATACTTTATAAGATAATTTTAAAAAATAATTTCTAGGGATTCAATCACATATAAATATTGATTGTTAAAAATAATAAATAATTTATCTCGTGATTTTTATTTGTCAGTTTGTTTATTCATAGACTAAGACAATTTAGTCAGCCAATTATGTAAGTTGAAATCTGATATTGTATCTTAGTCTGTGTTTTAAATATAGAAGTATTTTAAAATGTCTAGTTTACGGGTTAAATTATAAATTGTTATGGAACAGATTCACAACAACGGATATTTTCAATATATTTTGAGCGTATCTTGCGTTTATATTTAAGAAAATACATAATTCAAATTAATTGCATAATTTTATACCATCAGTGAGCTTTTGAAATTTCATCGGTTTTTGTGTACCTACCTATTTATCAGTAGTTATGTCGGATTATCTTCTTATTTCCCGTAAATACATCTAACAAGTGTGCTTTCTCCACAGCCTACCTGTTTCCAAAAGTCACCTTTCGCCACTGATCTATACAATATAATATTATATCAGTTTTTTAATGAAAACGCACTCTCTGGTGAAATTGTTGAACTGGTGAACCGTGTCGGTTCAGTTACTTGAGAGCAGAGAGAGCGCAGAACAGATTTGCGAATTCTAAAAGAAAAACAACAACTAAGATTTCTAGTCCAGTCCTAGTAAAACAGGACAAATAAAAAATACTAATAAATGATATTGAAAAATTGACAGAATTTTGGTACGCCAACATTCAACTGAGCAGACATTTCGTTATAATTTACGATTCTTACAATTTACCAAATTTGTTTAGAAACATAAAATACAACTATATCTTAATATTACTATCACTAAATTTAATCTAATTCCTAATAATATGACCGCCAGAAGTCAGCTCCCGCCTAATCTCTAAAGGGAGATGAATTGTGTGGATGAAACTATGCATTTTTTTTTTCATTTCAATGCTTACAGCTCGTTGATCGTAAGATACCGAAGCGATGTTTGCTCATTTTAAAACTTGTAACTCTGTGATCTCAATTAACATATTAAGGTAACACAATATACCGATGAAAAACTACATCAATGCGGTGTTTCCTCGTTAAAATGCTACGATCACAGTGAGTTTAAAAGACATAATATTACACGTCATCTATAATATAAAAAACAATATTTGTTTGTTTGTTCGTGTTTTATGAGCTGCCATACCGTTCATCCGATTGCGATAAAACTTTGTCAACTTATTGCTTGCACTTGCGCGAAGGGTATAGGCTATAATTATCTAATATATAAAAATGAATGTCTGTCCCGTATGCGTTTCTGTACCATTCATCCGATTACGTTGAAATTTTGGTAAGTGGTTGTATGCACACCCGTGAAGGCTTATAAATTATAAAAATCATCTTCTTTTTCTTCTTCTTCATTCTATGTTTTTTTATTCGTATGGTTCCTATACCATTCATCCGATTGCAACGAAACTTTCGTCAGTTATTATACGCACACCCGCAAAGGTTTCTATATTAGGAAAACCACCTTCTTCTTCTTCTTCTTCATTATATCTTCTTCTATTCGTATGCGTTCCTATACCATTCATCCGATTGCAATGAAACTTTGGTAAGTTGTCGTGCGCATGCCCACGAAGATTTCTGAATTAGAAAATCATCTTCTTCTTCTCTTCGTATGCGTCCTTATACCATTCATCCGATTGCGATGAAACTTTTGTCAGGGTTTGTGCACACACCTGCAAAGGTTTCTGAATTAGTATTATATAAAATACAAAGTTTATTTTTTGTTTGTTCCATCCAATTTTGATTTTTTTTACTACATATTAATAACATTAATAACGTTTACATATTTTGGATTCGATTTTAATTTAGTGTTCATTTGTTTGACCGTTACTCTTATTAGAATTATTTTCATATTGCCATATTGTATTACACAGATATTTTGATATTAAAAAAATATAACCACGAAACGACCCTGTGCAAAGCCGGGTACTTCAGCTAGTACTGAATAAAACAATTTCAACGCACTCATTTATGATACGAATTTGGTAGGTAACTCGCGACTATATTAAAGGTATACATCTTAAAATTCTTAACATATTAGTTGACCACCCCTAATAAATCCTCAACAAGGGGGTTTTCACACAGAAAAATAACACATATGTATAATATGGCTTTTATATTTGAGATTTTAGAGAATTCAATTATTTAGGATAATTAGTATTTGTGGTCGGTACCTTATTTTTTACACTTACGAGGTTACGTTACAAAAATCGCAGTACTTTTATAAAGCTATACTAACATAATAAAAAAGTGTGGAATTCTAACACCTACTATTAATAAATTGTGTTTGGGATAACAAAGTTTTGCAAATAATATTCATCATGTGTGTACATATTATTATTATTTCCATAAGAAATTACACGTGCGTATATAATAAGTAGGTAGGTAGAACAAGACAAGTGATAAAAATTATTATAAACTAGCAAATATTACAAGGTAGTAATACCACCTGTCAACATTATCATACGTCTTCTCCCTGTATCTCTCTCTCATACCCTAACGTATATATTCTGTCTTACTATCTTTGTTCTGGTGTTTCAGGCTCAATTATTAATAATTATCTGTGACCTTGCTGCATCAGCCTGATGCTTGGTGCCTGGTGACGTCAAGGACGCCATCGCTGACCTCGTTTATTTGTCAATAGCGGCGACGCTTAGCTTATGGTTCTTCCTCATCCATAATGGTTATATGTTTTTATTGACTGTTTATATTGCCTGCGATGACAGTAGGTTACAGCACCCTATCCCTTTAATAATTACCCTCAAATCTCTTGGATAACACGCTAATTTCTTGTCTAAGCGCCACTTTGTTGATTTTTTTTTATTCACTTCACTCACGTCACTTACGTTCACTTCGTTTATCTACTCCCGAAATCTGTTGAATTTGAATCAAGTATGTTCTAATAGAAATTGATGTTTTCAAGATATATTATTTCCAAACCGACACCATATTATTATACTTCGTTATTCTTGTATGCCACTCTGACACAAATTAAATTTTAATGTCGTTTAATAGTATCATTTATGTCTTTCATGACCCGATTAAAATAAGCGATTCCTTTATTTCCATATCATAATTATCAAATTTATATTTTACATTAACGTGTGTACGTCTTCTTTTTTACATACGTTTTGATATTATTTTTCATCTCGTACGTTACTGTTAATTTAAGACACAATATATATAATGTAATTATAACATCAAATAACTAAACTCAATAATTCTAATAAGTAACATTAATTTCAATCGGTGTGTACTGTTGGATTTTCAATCAATAGACATCAAACAGTGTTAGTTTGAAAACAACATTCGCGTGAGCTGGTTAATAATTACAAGATAAAAAGAACTTTTTATATTCAAAGTTTTTAAATTTTCTGTTGAGTCATATAAACTTGGCTTGACTAGCTTAAACGATCAAAAAAAAATATTTCATAGAAAATACTGAAATGTCATTTTGACATTTATATTGATTTCCATAGTAACGCACGTATATATTATTAATTTAGTTGCTAGGACCATCCGCTTAGCAACCAATAATGGTGTCGAAATAATTTGTCACACAAAACAGAATTAACTGAAAATGAATTCAATTATACTTAAAGATGGCAAAAAGTATTTAAAAAATGCATTGGCATCGTGTTCTGATATATTCTAAAAGTTTCAAATGTCTAGCTAGTCGGGAAGTTAGTTAAAAATCGATTGCAATATTTTTAGATCTTAGGATCTTGCTCTTTATTTTCTATAGCCTCCGGAATACGTTTCGTAAATACGTAGTTAGAATGACTCACACAAAATAGTTGATTTTGTATATTTTTATGCATCCAAAAGAAAGGAAAGGTTTATAGCTTTCCAATAAGCTATCATATTAAGTATTCGTGTATGGGATAAGGGGATGGCAACCCTTAATCTAAAACGATAAAATGAAGGCGTTATGCCTATCAAAATTCCCCATGATATTTTTCCACCACTCTAAATCATTCTAAACCAATAGAAATTTATCTAACTTTAATAAAACTAGTCGGCCCCGAAATAACTTTCTCATTCGGTAATTTCCCTCAGAACGGAAATTATCACATAATAATATTACAACGGTATACCCAATATTCACATGTAAACGCCTTAATTTAACAGAAGTGTTAATCATGAGCAACCACTAATTTATGTATCTTTTAATGGAGTTTTAATATAGTAATTCAAATGCAATCTTTAATCTAATTTCTCCGCGTGACGCTTAACAGCTGATCCGAATATTTCGGCGGGATATTTTTCGTAAATTTTCAGGGTCAAAAGCTATTTTTACGTATGAAATTTTAATATCTTATTTCTTCATTCATTTGAAGTGCGATCAAGATTTATCTTTGCTTATGGGTAGAAACCCATCTAAGGCAAGGTCTCGAGATTTTCTACTAGTTATTTTTACAATATTTAATGGAATTCGCGGGTTTTTAGCATATAAAAAATCTGTATTTTATAACTACGCGTACATAAACATATGTACGAGTTTACAATATTTTTACAATAATAGCTTAGCTCTACCTTAATCTAATTTAATTAGCATAAATTTTCATTGTTCATAATTGTACAGCACAGGAATTTATAAGTACCAATTTTTCTATTTTTATACATTCCTAATACTTGTACCAAGTTTAATCAAGTATGTACTTATCATATTTCATGCAAACAATTTTTCACATGTTTTATTTTCAAAGTTCTATAGATATCAAGCACATATTAAGCACATAATACACATTTCAAAAATGACAGCACAAAAATCTACCGAACGAGTATATCGGAGTCTCTGATCACAGCATTACAATTGTGCATGAGAACTCTCGATTTCTGAACTGAAATTTTTACATAAATTTTTCATTACATTTATTAAAAAGTGCTAACAATAATACATTTATCTTCTATTACTAAACGATTATTCTTACTTACTACCTGTTTATGGTCTTTTGACCAATTTTATTTCTGCTCTTCCATAGTTTGTACTGAGAAGTCGCTTTTTGACTTGTCAACAAGAGCTACGGGATTTATATACATCTTATAAGTACTTTGTCGCACGGCTATTGAGTGGCAGAATTGACTACAAGGCTAGAATTGTATAGTTATGTCGTTAAGCCATACTCTTTTTCAAACGCTAACTGAAGGTCGGCGTTTTTGTTCATGTCACTAACCTAACCTAACCCAACCTAGCCTAACCTAAACTAACCCAAACTAACAGATAATCAAGTATATCGGGTATTTTCAAAATGTGTTTTCCGCTGTACGTATTCCTGATAACCGAACACTACCAAAATTTGCTTACTTATCTTGAATTGCGTAAAATCAGAATTATTATTGTTTGTATTTTTTTATTTTTCGGGATTTCGACCTTCGGGATTCCGGCCATTCGGGATTTCGGCCACTCGAGATTTCACCATTTGGGATTTCGGCTTTCGGGATTTCGGCCATTTGGGATTTCGACCTTCGGGATTCTGGCCTTTTTTTCGCATTTACGCATGATCACCGATGACCAGTGACCGATGACCGATGACTGATGACTGATAAAAAAATCCACTAACCTGTTTTGTATGTCGTCAGTTAAAATGTGTGTGTGCTTGGCCACAAATGACGATCCACAAAAGTCAATTGTACATGTACAAATTTTTGCTTTTGATCCCAGCAAATGTTTAGTGCAATCAACATTCAGCCAAGAAAGAGCAAGTCGTATTGCTGTTTCTCCTTCTTGCATTCCCGTGACTTGTTTAATGTCTGGGATCAGTAACTACAAATAATATCACTAATTATTATATTAATCCATATGTGATGAGGACCCTGAGCAGTGGTAGCAAATCTATGGCATGCATGGCAAAGTGCCAATTAATGCAATATATTAAAATTATAAAATTGCTAAAGAAAAAATAAAATTTTATTGTTTATCTGAAATGAACGGTATCGGAAAATAATAAACAATTATTTATTCTTTAATCTGGCAAAATATCGATATGAGTAGCAAATTTCCAACATGCAAGTTTCGATTTTGACGCGTTGCATTCGAAGATAAATCTAATATTATGGCCACAGTGTTTTATATGGTCAAAAAATACCAGATATTAGAACTGTTTACATTGAAACCCCTATTTTCAATATAAGCTTGTAATATGTGTAAGTAGGTATATTATAATAATATTATATCGAATATACTATAAGTATATAAAAAATCGGTACTTATTTAATGATATAAATATTATGTTATATGCCCATATATATTATTTGTTTATGTATCCTTTTTTAAATGACTTTGTGAAGGGGGCTCTAATGAAGCATACATTTCAGTAAATGAAAAAAATTCAGCAAATTATACGAATGACGTATTATTTTCCCCCAAAAATAGTTGTTGGCACGCCATGATTTTTGGCACGCAGGCTTAAAATGGTTTTGCCATCACTGACCTAGAGACAACTTTTAGAATGCAACCAAAGAGAAAAATACAACGATTTTCCAAATCAGTACTGAGTCAATGGCGACTCTAAGATCTTTCAGATGGTGTGGTTAGATAATATTATAAGTACAATTTTAAGTATTATATAGATACTGACACCAACAAAAAGTGTTTTTCCCTTATAAACTCTAAAGAGACCGAAACCATTGTTGAGATGACTCATAGACATATGAGCACAAGACATACGTAGTACCGGCATTTAATTAATTTTATAGTCACTCTTTTACAACTTTTAGCATCAAAAATTGCACAGAATCGTTTAGCCGCTATTTTACTCAAAAGCGTCAATCGTAACCAATGTATGAACAATTAAATTTCGCAAACATCCCTAGGGAAGCTTACCCGAATCATACATAACCAAGCAAGAGGGAGTACATAAATCTCCATCTTCTTCATCCGGAGGTGATAGGTGATAGTATCAACCTATTTATATATGTATATCCGTCTCCAGAGCCTACAAGGTATTTATACCTGTCCCCTGCAAGGAACGAACGAGACTAATACCTACAACTTTTGAGAGCAGGTAAAAAGCGAATTGTTATTTCGCCTGGAACGATGTCTGTTCTAAACAGGGAACTCAGAACTCAGTTCTGTGGTTCTAAGCATCAGTAAATATGCATAACAAAATATAAATGGTTTTTTTTGCAGTTGGTCAAAGTAGCCGATAAGAAATAATGAAATATAATAAGACATGAATATCCATTTTACAATAATTTACAATTATTTGAGACTAAAAATAGAATTCGGCGGAAATCTAGAAACGGCCTAAGAACATTAGTACCTTAGAGTCATTGTACTCTACATACAATGTAGGGAATCAATACCCGGGATCACGGACAATTTCGATACCTTTGAATCCCGGGATTAGTAAACATAATCATTTTGGTATGTATACAAAATCAGTATGTTAGTGACGTGTATGTACCTGCACATGTCACAAGGGGAATCGCCGGATGTTCACGGATAATAAATAACCATTTTCGCTGATATACGCAATCGTAACAATATCAGAAAAATAATAAATCTATTTATTTAACCAATTAGATGTCACTGAACGGAACTAGGCGGCGTCTCACCGCCATTGCCACGGACGTGCAGGTACGCATTTGTTTCTGCGCCGAATATTATAAATGTATATTTTAATTTTCTCATTGATTATTTTTTAAATAAATAAATAATACTGTTTTCTTTTCACATTAATATTTATATTATAATAATATTTACTCCATTAGTATTTACAAGATTGAACGAACCCAATATTAACAACAGAGTATAAATTCTATTAGACAATTTTGACCGATTTTATCAATGTTATTTGTATACCTATATAAAAAATTAATATAAACTATCGTATTCATTTTGGTCTCAAGGGTACATGAGCATGCGCATACTATCATCTAGTTAGTCGTTCAATACAACCAAGTAAAGAGCACGTGTTGTAAACATAACCAATATTGTGTCATAATAAATATATAATATGTTTATAAACGAATTTCTGGAGACTAACATTCTACACTGTTAATTTATATTCATAAAACTTTATTTATATTAGAGGGTATATTTATTTTTCATTGTAAAGATAGTGTATCAAGATTTGAGGCTATATTTATGTAAGTATTATTTATGAGTAAAATTATATATCAATAAATAAATAAATTTTGTGAATGTTGAGTTGGTAAATAATTATTTATTAATTAATTAATTGATTATTAATATTAATTATAAATATATTAAAATTCGATTTTTTATTAATTCATCATGGGCACTTCTGAGTCGATTATAACCGCTGTATGGCAAAGATGAGTTTTGGTCCAACACAATAATTATATTACAATTATCATGTGCTATATGAGACACAGATGAATCGCGTACTTTTTCATCAACCTAATCTACGAGGGTGGGTCAATAAGTCCTTAGAAAAGCCGACAGGTGGCGCGACTAGTACTGCGAGCGGTTTGTTTTCATGCAGCGGCACTACCGATTCAGTATGCTGCGAAGTTTCAATCAGATTGGTCGGGTTGTTGTATGTTTCTCGTACATTTAAAAAAAAAATTTGCTTGTGGAAAATGGAAAAATGGAAAATGAAGAAAATTGAGTTTAGAGTTGTTATTAAACATTTTAATATAAAAGGGTTAACAGCAAAGAAAATAAAAAATGAGTTGGATTTAGTTCACGGCATATCTGCTCCTTCACTTGCAACTATTTATAACTGGTTAAATGAATTTAAACGTGGTCGTACATCAACAAAGGATGAACCACGCTCAGGACGTCCTGTAGAGGTGACTACACCAGAAATGATCAATAAAATCCACGATATGGTGTTAAGTGACCGAAGATTAAAGTTGAGTGAGATAATTGAGGTTACAGGGATCTCAAAAGGTAGCGTCATTTCTATTTTACATGACAAATTGGGCATGAAAAATATTTCTGCAAGATGGGTGCCGCGTTTGCTCACAGTCGACAATAAACGCAATAGGGTGGTGGCCTCTAAAGCCCTGTTGTCGCTCATGCAACGCAATCCGGATGAATTTTTTCGTCGCTTTGTGACTGTAGATGAAACATGGATACACCACTATACTCCCGAGACGAAAGAACAGTCAAAGCAGTGGATTGCGAAGGCAAACCATGTCCAAAGAAGGCGAAAACCGTAAAATCAGCTGGTAAGGTTATGGCTACTGTATTTTGGGATGCACGTGAAATTATTTTCGTTGACTATTTGGAAAAAGGAAAAACAATAACAGGGGATTATTATGCATCTTTATTGGACCAGCTAAAAAACGAAATTGAAGAAAAACGGCCTCATTTAAACAGGAAAAAAATCCTCTTTCATCAGGACAATGCCCGTGTTCACACATGTTTACGATCAATGGCTAAAATTGAAGAATTGAAGTTCGAATTGGTCGACCACCCACCGTATTCGCCAGATTTAGCCCCCAGTGACTTTTTCCTTTTCCCAAACTTAAAAAAATGGCTAAGTGGACAACGGTTTTTTTCAAATGAAGAAGTCATCGATCGGACAAATGCTTATTTTGAGGACCTTCCGAAAACTTATTTTTCTGACGGTTTAAAAAAAATTGAGAAACGTTTAACCAAGTGTATTGAGCTCCAAGGAAATTATGTTGAGAAATAAAAAAAAAATACAAAAATAAAACCTGTTTTAATGCTTTTTTCTAAGGAATTATTGACCCACCCTCGTACTATAATATTAATAGACTCAGGTAATGGCTTATTTTGTTTTGTTACGCCAAAGAAGTATAACTTCTAACGCGCGTACATAAGTACACACACCGATTTTTTTCTTTTTGGCAACAATGGATATAATGAGAATGTTATTACTCATTAAAATCACGGTATACCAGATTCACCGATAAATAAAATTCAAATAACTATTTATTTTACCTCTTCATCGATGACGGTGGTGCCTATGTCGCAGGACTCGCAATCCAGTAATTCGAATTTCTCACGATCATCATTAATGAACTTCGCCTTCTTCTCTTCATCATCTTTAAAACTGTCGAGTAATATTTTTAAACATCTGATGTCCCCCTTCCATGCAGCAATATGAAGTGGAGTATATCCTTTAAAATCGTGTGTGTAGGGCTTAGCTCTTTTATCAAGAAGCAGTTCGAGGATTGAAAAGTTTCCTAAAGCCGCTGCCAAGTGACAGGCGGAAGTTAAAGTATAACTACTAGTAGCGTCAGGGGATGCTCCATTTTTAAGACATCTGGAAATTGAGATTCGGTAAATAACGATACAATTAAATATAAATTCAAACATTGTCAGCAATTAAGGGCCCACATGCTCAGCGTATGTTAAAATGGACCTTTTATGGTATTTTCAGAGCATAACTCTGGATATTCCTTAAACGTTGTAGATAATCTATTTATATAATTTTGATGCCGTATTTTTTTGAAATACGACATTTCTATTGGCATTTCTCAGTGGTTAAGCTACAACATACGGCCGCAGCCATAAATTGACAAACGATAAATGAAGTAGGGAGTAGTCATCAAATGTTTAAAATAAATATAAAGGATAATAAGGCTTCAAAATTATATAGATAGATTATCTACAACGATTAAGGAATGTCCAGGGTTATGCTCTGAAAATACCATAAAAGCTTCATTTTGACCTACTTTATTACCTACCTATTTTGAGCATGTGGGCCGTTAATGAAACGTCTCAGTAGTTGACTGATTTACAGCGAGACCTCAGGTTTGAAAAAAATAGTATTATCAAGCACTTAACTATAATCACTACAACTTGAATACACGAGAAATACCAAATTAATGTAGTAAATGCACTTACTTTTTTGCGAGTTCAATATCATTCAGTTGCACAGAAACCAAAAGATTAGTATTGGCAATTGCTTTGTCCAACAGGACTGTCTGTTTAATCTCTGCCATATTCTTTGAAATTTGCGACTCCTCATCTATGTCATTCATTTTGAAGATCTAGTTATAATCATCTATTCCAGAGAGAATGAACCATTATTAGTACCCTACTAGTAAAATCTTACATCACGTTTCAAAATAATCTCTTTCGATAAAATAATTTTGAATTATTAGTCAAGGAGAGAAACCAAGGTTGTTGAATGTTCATCCTATTGGAGCATTCTGTGGTATTCATACAAAAATTACTGAAACAAGTTAATATTTGACTTAAGTGCCATTGTGTATGCAAAAAAGTACCACCATACAAGGCCTGAACAAAAACGATGCATGAGTGCGAGTGAGAAAGTATTCGGCACCCTTACAATCTCTGCGACACGCGCTAGAGGAAGATAAAAGATCTACATAATAAATTGTGAGCTAGTTTACAAAAGTATCGCCCGAAAATCGGGGCGAAACGCTTCACATAGCGTCGATAACATGAGAGCTCGTGTTGGTAAAATTGCTATTTTTTGTGTTAAACATAAAGTCAGTGGTAAATATTTTTAGTTAATTAAGTAGAAAAGATGGTTCTGTGTGTTGTCTTAAAATGTGGTAGCCGTACTGATAAGCAAGAAGATGGTATTACGTTTCATAGGTAAGTTGATACATGTCCGTGATAATTTATTTGTATATTATTATATATTTTAATATCAGTGACCTAGTGTTTCTTTAAAATAACTTATCTTATGGATATCTTTATCTAATGGTTGCATTTTGACCGCTTAAAAATACTATATAACGTAAAAAAATAGAAAATTATATTTTAATTCTGAGCGTCTAGTGGGAGCACTTTGGGCGAGCACTAGCGAAATGGTCTATAGTCTCGAAGATTTGTAGACGAATGCGTTCGCTCGCCCACAAACCAAATGCAAGGCACGCGGCTTCATTTAGCAATGCAACGGGTGGCGTCTAGATGTATCTATAGTCTAAGACCACAATAGTGACAATATTATAGTCCTTGATTTCTGGAAGTTTGTATGAAAATTAAAGGTCCTCTTTGCCTCACTTTCATACGTTTTGGCCCCATCTCTATACAAGAAAAAATATTCAACATCTTTGAGAAAATCCTTTTATGAAGTAGGTAACCAAATTAATATGGAGACAATAATAATATGATCAATAGCAAAAACATTAAAGAATATTATGGTATTATTTTGCAGATTATAATACTTATATAAAGTAGTATGCCATCAATAAATTATTACAAAAAAAAAATGCTTTAGACCACTTTCAATAAGGATACGATGTATGTGAGTGGTTCGCCAGCCGTGAAACCAGATGCTACGAGCGGTTGAGTATACACAGTATGAAGGACGCAGCTTCATTTGTGATTAGTCTACTCGAGACGACACATACGTATAAATTAAAAGTCACGATGACAGCCCGGAAATAGAAGTAGCTCTGCCAATGCGCGCACGACTCGTTTCGTAGGTATGTATTAAGATTAATAATATGACAGACGCACGTTTCTTTTGTGACTTGTCTACCTGCAACAATAGTATACACGAAAAAATGACAGTATTAGCTCACGAAGTGGTTGTGGATCCCACTCTTCACCCTTCTAACTTGGTATTTGAAAGGCACCGCCTGCCCGACACACTTTTGCATGCGTAATAATATAAAGAAAGATTTGTTTTAATATGAAAAACCGAGGAGCATTTCAATACCAAACTGATAATATTTGATAATGTTATCGACGAGTCGTGATCCCCTCATCCTATAAATTATACACAAAGAACATTGTGGTCAAAGCCAATTTGATAAGGTAGGGTCTATCAACCTAGTTCACTCTGTGTGCTTCCGTGTACTTTTATTTTTATTATTTTATTATTTACATACTCATATTACCTATCCTATATTTTATTTCAACATTGTTAGCACATACTATATTATGTGATGTTTGCGATGTAATAGAGGTCGCTAAAAATCTCAAATGGAAATAGTTTGGACGCATAGCTTGAAGAAGAGACAATTGCTGGACCAATCTAGTCATCCAGTGGTACCTAAGAGGTACTAATGTCCGCAAGGTAGACCTAGAGGCTGGTGGATCGAAGAAATTACTAAGTTCTGTGGAAGTACATGGCAACGCAACAAACAGCAGCGAGAGATGTGGAATTAGTTTGGAGAGGCATTCATCCAGCAGTGGATAGATTGAGGCTGATGATGATATTATGTCATATCGTGAACGCTTTGATTTTATTATTTGTCATGTTCATATTCATATTATGTAAATAAATAAATTTGAAAGACATACAATTCGTGAGAAAATCAAATAGTTTTGAGACTTGCGAGTATTTTCCAGAATATGTATAACAATAGAATTATAATTGGTTGTCATTTTCTTCAAGGTTCTTCAAAATCCGCACAATGAAATAAAACTTTACCCTGATCCGCCCCTATTCGAAATCATGTTTCGCCCCTGATCAGATGATGTATATTATTTACACATAACAGATAAAAGGGATGATTCAATCCGACGTCACTGTAATACTAAATTTCACACTAGCTAGAACATAAGTTCTCATACAGATACAAAGTTGTCTATAATTCAAGTTTTTTGGCTCTCTTGAAATGTAGTGATAAAATCACCATCTACATTTTCCATTCGCACGCGTGTTTAGTTTTGGATTGAAAGAATTTATTTATTTCAAATAAATTAATAACAACCAATATAACGACACTGAAAAAATCTGATGAATAAATATTCACAATATTTCATTCGCTTTACTCGTTGAACACAAAAATTAAACAAAAAAAGTTACCTGTTTTAAACGGGAAACGTTAGTGTCGAACTAGAAATCACGGTTGTCTGTGGCAGCTGGTCCAGGATGGCATCCTCTTATAAGACGGCGAGGCCCACGCAAAACGCTTTAAGAAGTAAGAACAATATGCTTTTTTGTATAAACATAAGATCACGGCTGTGAAAATGTAATGTTTCGCTTTCTTATACTACTAGCACTAGGTAAATGTAGCTAAAAGTTAATCCAGATGTTTTATTTTAAAAAAAATCGGTGTGTGTACTTATGTACGCGCGTTAGAAGTTTTAGTTCTTTGGCGTAAAAAAACAAAATAAGCCGTTACCTGAGTCTAATAATATTAAAGTGGATTAGGTTGATGAAAACGTACGCGATTCATCTGTGTATCATATAGCACATGATAATTGTAATTTAATTATTGTATTGGACCAAAACTCATCTTTGCCATACAGCGGTTATAGTCGATTCAGAAGTGCCCATGATGAATTAAAATTATTTACCAACTTAACATTCACAAAATTTATTTATTTATTGATATACTTATATAATTTTACTCATAAATAATTCTTACATAAATATAGCCTCAAATCTTGATACACTATCTTTACAATGAAAAATAAATATACCCTCAAATATAAATAAAGTTTTATGAATATAAATTAACAGTGTAGAATGTTAGTCTCCAGAAATTTGTTTATAAACATATATATTTATTATGACACAATATTGGTTTTGTTTACAACACGTGCTCTTTACTTGGTTGTATTGAACAACTAACTAAATGACACTATGCGCATGCGCATGTACCCTTGAGACCGAAATGAATATAATCATAATAATAAATTATGTGTTACATCGGCGCGCGCAACTTCGTCACACGCTAAAAATACACTCTGATCTGTTTTCCCAAATGCCCCAAAAGAAGTATAACTTCGAAAATCATTAGGAATTGTTCACAAAGAGAGACGCTCAACAATTTTCCAAAAGTACGTAATATCACAATAATATCATTTATTATCATAATAACATTTTCGTTGTATATAAAAAAATCTCTTAGTTATTGTTTTTTCAGAATATATTTTCTACATTTTTTAAATATACACAGTTGCAATCATGGCCCCCACAAAATGGGGTCGCAATCAGTGCTTCATAATATGATGATGAGTGCGAAAAACTCAATAAATCATCTGGAATTATTTTAAAATCCCTAAAAATACACGAAATCACCTTAACTCTGGGACTGTGTAACTAACTGTGAAAACCATTTGAGCAACACTAACTACTGTCGATACTCATGAAAATCTTTCTTGTTAGCTAAGGAAGGAAGTCGTTATATAACGTATTGTGAATTATCGAAATCACACTTGATTGTGTCGTTTAAAGAAATGTGTCCAGGGAAAACCGTTTGACTCAAAACCACCGGCCTTTTTGCGAGAACAGTAAAGCTGCTCGGAGACTTGAGGATATTGGGAGTAACACGAGCAACGTCGATATCCAATTGAAAACAGAAAAAATTAAGACCCGACAGACACCGATCATTTGCTTCTCTTTATAATTACTAGAGTTACCGAATAAATCAGAGTATCTTGAAACAGATGTAGGTACCTACAAGATATTTCCGTATTTCAAAATTCATTTATGCAAAATAAAAAACAAATTGTGTCATTTATCAGTAGGTATGTACGCTGCAATTCAAACAATTAAAGTCAACTAATTAATAATATTATTGTAAACTTATATTATAACATAAGTAACAATGCAATAAATCGGTTGTTTTTATTAACATTTAAGTAGGCTTTATCGGGATTGGGTCTCGGCCCGCAGAGCCTAAACTCCCTAAACCATTTACTATTTAGCCCTTTGTGTGCAGACTCCGAGTTAGGCAATAGGATTATTCTAAGTGAATTAAGTAGGTATAGATATATTATTATTGTGAGAGTAATGTAATATATTTTATTAACTATTTAGTACATAATAAAATTTAATAGATTCAGGATTACACTGGTGCACTAATTTCTAAAAAAAGCATGCTGTAACATACACGTGATGAAATAAAATTATAATATTTACCACAAAAAATACGCGTTTGAAACATAAATAATTCATCTGTGTTATATTTTTCACAGCGTATAACTTTCAAAGTAAACAAACAGATTCTTTGAGTGTTTATATTAGGTTGATAAATTCTGCATCTTTGAGGTAAATGGTAAACTACTACATTTCTACAATTTCTTAGTTTACATAGTTCTTATAATTTAAGCCGTTAAAAATTGAGATGCAATACTGCATGTCTATATATTTCCATGTTGAGCATAAATAGACAGCCGATTTCCATTTACGTATTCTCCAATTTACTAAAGAAAGAGTGGGCTGAAGTATATACGAGTATTATACGAATAACTACTACCTATAATAATTGTTATTAATGTCCCGCTAGAGTCGAGAGGTGAGAGGGCGGGGGAAAGTGATATGGACCGATAACAAGGTGAAGGCTTATTACGAGTACTTTATTCAGTGACGTCCCTAGACAAAATGCCGCCCCTAGGCAGTGCCAAAATGCCGCCACATTTTTTTATACTTACATTACTTTTTATCATCCTTTCATGACTCCAATATCTAAGAAATGTGTTGTATGGATACATTACTAATAATACCACTGATTAATCTAATTTAAATACCATTTCTGCGTAAATAGAAAATATTGCGAATCTACGATTTCAGATAGGTACATTTAAAAATACGCCTGACAACTTCCAAAACGAGTAACTAGCAAACATATTAATTTTGATAAATTTTAAATTAATGTACCTAAGTATGTACCTACCTACACGACATCGCGAACCCGACAAAAAAAAATAAGTCCTTAAACCTTTTATAGTAATAACTAGGTAATAAATTTTGTTTCCAACCAGTGAGCTGAATTTTTTAATGGAAATATATTTCCGTTATTACTAAGTTTAGGTGGCTATTTCTATATATACATATCTAATGATTCTCCTCGATTTGCCGCCCTTCGGGTAAGTGCCGCCCCCAAGCCACGCTCAATCTGCCTACCCCCACGGGCCGTCACTGACTTTATTCATGCATTATCATCATCACGCCAAGTTTATTGTGACCGCTTTGTATGGTTGACAAGAGGCATCGTCGTCCAGTGGCACACCCAGGGGGGGGCCAAGGGGCCTTGCCCCCCCCCCCAAAAACATTGAAATTGAAAGCCAATAGATTAGACAAATAAAAGCACGGCAAAAAAATGATTTGAAATTCTCCAGCAACCTCTAGAAAAATTTCTTAGATTTTAATTTCTAACACAAAAATTTCGAAACACTAATGTCGGGTTTTTTTAGAAACTCTATCTCTAATGGAAATGTCAAAAAATTCTCGGTGTCCACCCGAATTCCGGAGTGGTGTAGACCGAGTGCAATAGACAAAAGTCCGATAAACGAGAAATTAGGCTGTGTTCTGTTGGGTAGGTTTGTGTACCTATAAGTTAAATGCAATAATACTTTTTTTTCCATTTTCAATTAATATTTTGGAACTTCACTATTAAAAAACTCAAAATCGACGATAAAATTTCGGTGAAAAGTACGACTACACCCACCACCATGGGCTGACAGGGCTACAGCCTGGGGGCCCGGGCTTAAGAGGGCCCGGCGTGGCGGCTCGTCTAATTGTGAGATAAACACACACCAGAAATTTGTTATATTATAAAAAAAATCGCATGTGGTGCTATACTACTTCATCAAAATTAACATAAAAAATATGAAGTATGATGAAAATATGATATACGTAACTACATGATAATAATTCACGTGTATCATTTTATATTACAATTATTGTTAGTGTTTCTAGAAAAATAAAAATGGTTATTTATCCAATATCGAAGGGTCGAATGCTACTTGGCTACTGACATGACCCGGGCTCACGGCTAGCTCAGTAATTGTAACCGGGCTGTCACTAAGGAGACTAGTGATGAATTAGGGGGGGGTGGAGCCCCCTTGTGGTAACACAACTTTTGATTATCCCAAATAAAACTCTCGGTCGGTGTGATACCAAATTTATTCAGGTTCAATGTTCACAGGGTCACAATCAAGTTATTTATCGTTGTTCAAACAATTAAATCTTATCAAGATGTCCGTGAACTATTTAGTTAATTGTTATAATTATAATCTTTAGGAAACCTTCCAAAAAGATTCAAAATGTTCACACTCAATCTGAGGAAAGTATACGCAAATGTTCGATAATAATTTTTATTTCAAAAAAATATTTTCTTATACAAACTAACAATTGTATTATTTTCACATAATATTAGGTTTAAAAAAAATAGTTTTTTTTTATTTTTTTATTTTATAAACCGCTTATAAAAGGTTCATTCGTATTTATAAACTTATTTATTAAAAGTTTATTATTGTTTACAAACTTATTGACAGAAAGTTTGTTTATTATTTACTAATATAGTTTCAAAATTTATTATTATAATTATAAAATAGTTTCTAAAATTTATTATTATAACTATAAAATAGTTTCTAAAGTTTGTTATTATAACTATAAAATAGTTTCTAAAGTTTGTTATTATAACTATAAAATAGTTTCTAAAGTTTGTTATTATTATTACAAACTCGGTTTATTAATTTGTTTTTATTTCAAAACAAACTATGACGCGATTTATTCCGATGACGTCATTCAGAAAAAACACGTAGTGAAATCCCCGTGTCTCTTCCGAGAGCGCGCGAAAAGAATTACTCCGCCGGTACGTCACGGTTAACGGTTAACTGGTATCCGGTTATTCGCGTTGCTAATCGCCTCCTTTCGAAAGAAGGACTTTAATTCTAATTCGCGTACGATTTTCGCCCCGACAGTAAGGGTCTTAGGATCGATGACTTGGTAAGCTGCTGAATGGTAAACTGTTGCTTGTATCTTCTTCTTAGTATATTGCCTTTTACTTTTAGCTGGAGTCCCGGGGCTAGGCCCCCTATCTCCTTCATCTGTGGTTGATGGCTATTGGTAGGCTTTGGCATTGCGCGTGTCCCTGTAATTACATACAGGGGCACGCACATGTTTACAATCTCACATACAAACATATTTTATTTAAAAAAAAAAAATACAAAGAATAAAATAAATACAAAGAAGAAACATTCTTTTATTTATAAATAACAGTGATATGACCCAGCTTCAAGTCGTATCTCTGGTCGGGTTGATTCCGGTGATGTTCTCTGCAGTGACATTGATAGTCCGATGGTCCAACCCCGCCGAGCAGTATTTAATCTTTTATACTTGAATCCCAGTGTCATGATAAATTTGTGGTAAGTATTTAAAAAAAAAATTAATACTTGGGAGGAAGGTTCCCTCCGCCTGCACCTATGTCAGGCGGCGGGGTGCCCTTCATCTTTTATTATCCTCGGGGGGAGGTCGGGTATCAATGCCTTTTCTTGTTGCGCTGAAAAATAACAGGTTAGTCGCTTGGGTGAAAGGGAGTCTGTGGTGAGGATGTGAAGGAACTATGGTGGATGCTTGTCCAGCAGGATTGCCTTCGGCCTCCTATAGACGTAGTCTGTGTCGCTTCCATTTTCGATCAATAAATTTTTAATAGACGCGTTGGGATGGTTTATCATGGATTTGTAGAATCTCTTCGACAACTTCATGATATGTTCATGGATGGTTTCAATGTTAAGGTCTCTGTGGAGTGTAGTATTGCGTACATACCACGGTGCGCCCGTGATTCGTCGCAATGCCTTGTTTTGAATGGTCTGAAAGAGTTTAATGTGTCTAGGATTTGAGTAAGCCCATATGGGGCTTGCGTAAGTGATTGTTGGTCTGGTGATTGCTGTGTAGAGCAGAAGTTTTGCTCGAGTAGACAGTTTACTCTTGGGACCCATCATGGGTAGAAGTCTTGAGTTAACTATTACGGCTTGGCGTTTTTTCTCTAGAATGTGTTTATTAAATGTGAGTTTGTTGTCTATCGTAAGACCTGGGTATTTAACCGACTTATCCCAAGGGATTATGTGGTTGTGCATTTTGAGATTTATCATTTTAAGGCGGTGCCTATTCGTATGCCTGGCAAAGTGAATGGCAGCGCTCTTAGCTGGATTAATCTGAATACGCCATTTATCGCACCAGTTGGATATTTGGTTTGCCGCTGTCTGGACTTGCTTAATTGCTTTGTTGAGATTGAGCGATTTGCTTAGGATAGCTGTGTCATCTGCGTATTGGGCAACGATGGTCGAGCTACCGTAACTGTCGGTGGGAATCGGTATGTCCTTTGTGTACAAGTTGTACAGGGTGGGACCTAACACGGATCCTTGTGGGACTCCGGCTGTGGGTATTTTTGTTGTGGATCTAATTCCGTTAAGTTTAACATTAAAGCTCCTATTCCGGAGAAAGGAGCTTATCATGTTGATCATGGCTATGTCGAGTCCTGATTCTGAAAGCTTGACTATAAGGCCTTTGATCCAGACCTTATCAAAGGCTTTTGCTATGTCTAGAAAGAGTCCTGTTGTAAAGACTTTATAAATAAATGCTTTGGTTATGTATTCGATTACCCTAAGTAGTTGATGGTTGGTCGAATGTCCTGCTCTAAATCCGTGTTGGATTTCTGAGATGAGGTCTGCTTCATCGATCATGATTTGAAGTCTGCGTTTTATGACTCGTTCAAAGATTTTACTTAAGGTCGGTAATAGGCTTATAGGTCTATGATTTTCAGGACACGTCAGGTCCTTGCCGGGTTTTGGAATAAGGACTATGTCCGCTACTTTCCAGGCTGCTGGAAAGTATTGGAGCTCTAAGCTGGCGTTAACTATCTGCGTAAGTATTTCTATACCTCTGTCTGGGAGGTTTTTGACGGCTCTGTTTGTTAGACCGTCATTACCAGGGGATTTCCGGTTATTAAGCCACTTTATGAGGCAACCGATTTCTGTGACCGTGGCCGGAGTTAGAAGATTTGGTGGAGGATCTGACCTCTTATTGTAAATATCCCTGGCTTTCCTGGTGATTTGTCTGACATGATTAACTATTTCTGAATTATTCCTGTCTATAGTGTTTGGAGAGAATTGTTTTGCTATGCTGATTGCAAATGCTTCAGCTTTATCTATAGAAGAATATACCGGGCCATTCGGTCCCTGGATATGTGTAATCTTCTGCCTAGTCTGTCTTAAAAGTTTTGTTAGGGACCAGTATGGTGGGCTGCCCTTGACTAGATTATTGACTTTTTGGCACCAACTGGCGTCATCAAGTTCAGCTAATTCTTTCCTAATCTCTGGTATCAACCTGTTGTACATCGTTTTGGATGCGCGGAGTTTTTGCTTCTGCCATTCCAAACGTGCTTTATTTTTCTCTCTGATTTTATCTTTAAGGCGCTGTGATATATCTGGGCGGAGTGTATGATTTGATGGTCTAACTATGGTGGCTGAGTTTACGGCTTCTAGTATTTCGCCCGTGAATGTCGCGACTGCGGAGTCTATGCTCTCCTCAGTGTTGAGAAGGGTTGGTTGCATGAGCTTTTCCTCTAACGTTGATTTAAAGTCTTCCCATGAGGTTTGGGTTCTGAGGCGTCTGTTAATTGCTAGGACCACATTTGATGGGTCTCCTAAATGTAAAAGTACCGGCTTGTGATCTGAGGATAGTTCGTTAATTACGCTGATTTCGTGAAGGAAATCGGTATCCGCGAGTAAGGCAAAATCTATAATAGGAGGTTGACCTATGTTGTTTAAAGGATAGCGCGTGGGCTCTGATGGAGCTGCTAAGGTTATGTTGTTATCTTCAATGAATTCGTAGATCATTTTACCTCTGAAATCCCTAGAGCGATTGCCCCAGGCAAGGTGCTTGGCATTAAAGTCACCCGCAATGACTACTGAGGTAACGTTAGCGTCCAGTAAGCTATCTAGATCTGACCTGTTAATAGAGTCGTCCTTTTTATAAGGAGGAACGTAGACTGAAGTGAATTTAACGCTGCCGGAGGAGCTAGTATTAACTATGATTGAGCATGATTCTAGTGCCCGGCTTTGTGGGGTCGGAGGTGCCTCACAATGGTCTATATGAGACTTAATAAAGTTAGCGGTTCCGCCGCCTCTGTTCGTTTGTCTGTCTGTTCTGTAAGTGGTGTAGTTTGGAAAACGGATGCGGGAGGTAGGTTTAAGGTGGGTCTCGCTAACTAGGAGTATGTCGATGTCGTACTTGGATAGGAAATTCATGATTTCCCCCTTATCAATAATTAACGTACCGCGAGCGTTCCAGATGGCCGTCTGTAGAGAGGACGGATTGGTCTTAGTAGCCATTTTGCTGGACAAGTTTCGTGGCTTGAGCTACCATGGCGGTAGCTTGCTCCATAGTCTTTTGCAAGTGGATAATTGCAGTTGCCAGACTTTTGAGGTCTGAGTTGGAGTTGGTGGAGGGCGTGTTGTTTGCAATCGGATATTGGGTAGGAAAAGCGACTAACCTGTTATTAGTGTGCGTCGTCCTTCCGCTGCGATGGTCCGTTTGTTGGGGTCGTGTGTAGGTAGGGGCTTGGCGGGTCTCATTCTGGGTAGGCTGGGTCGGCTGTGTTTGTCTCTGCCATGGGGGAGACGGCCAAGTTCGTCTGTGGTTGGAGTTGTTCTGTCCTGGACGCGGGAATTTCGGGCATCCCCGGTAGTTTGCTGGATGGGGGCCCGCGCAGTTTGCGCATGTGGCAGGTCCCATCTCCCGAGTGTGGTCGCACTCGTGAGTCCAGTGGCTTTCTGCACATTTCACGCACTTTGGTGGTGCGTGGCAGTGGCTGCCCGAGTGGGCGAAGCCCTGGCATCGGTGGCATTTTCCGGTGGCCGTTTTTCTCCTTAGAGACTTCACCTTGATTCGGTGGTCAAGTAGAATCTCCAGTTCAAAGATTCGCTTGCCCGCGTCGCTTTTTTCTAGGTCGACCAGTACAAGGGGTAGCGGCTCCTGGTCAAATCTGCGGCGCATCCTCTGGACGGCAATTACCAGAAATTGTATGGCTGTAAGTTCTTCTTTTACTTCGTTGACGTCCGTTTCCGTCGGTATACATCTGATGACGGCCTTGTAGGTTTTTTCTTCCTCCGTTTTGTATGAGTTGAATGAGATCGCCCTTTGGTCGAGAAACTCCACTGTTTTCCGATATGTGGTGATGTCATCAATGTCGATTCGAATGTTATCTTTTTGTAGCGTTGCAAATCTTGGCGTGATGCCAGCCAGCTTCAAATCCTTAGCGATCGTTGTATAATCGCGTTTGGAGTGAAGTATTATTGGTGGGATTTTGGCTTTCCGGGCGTCCTTGGTGGGTTTAGCCGTTGGCGCTACGGTTGTTGGTTGTGTAGCTGGCGTATTTTTTATCGGGGCTGCCTTCTTTTTCTGGAGTTGCTGCGGCGACTTCTGTGTGGCGTTGGGGGTGGTCGGTTGTCTTTGTCGTTTGCGGACGGCTGAGGCGAAGGTGGCGTCATCGTTCAAGTCCTCGTATTCGGAGTCGTCTTGTGTGGCTGCTATAGTCTCCTGTGAGTTTGGTAGGATATCTTGTTTTTTCTGGGAGGTCGCTCTCTTGGCTCTCTTGATCTTGAAGTTCGGTCCGGCAGGATGGCTGCTTGTTGGCTGGTGGCATTGGGCTCTCGTCCTTGAATCCATGCAGGATACCAGGAGGCTGAAAATCGATCGTATAAGAGTTTGAGGGTCTTGCTTTTTATTTTTCGTAATCATGTATGCAATATTTTGTAGAATCGTTGTCGGGTCCTGTTCCAGGAGTTGTTTGGGAGCTGGAGTTGCGGGTATCTCCATTAGCTCATTAATGTCTGCGGTCGCTTCTTCTCGGATCTCGTTGAATCTCGGTGAAGTCATCTCCGGTGAAGATCGGAGAATAAACGGTATAAAAAAAATATAAAAATAGAAAGAAAAAAAATAATACAAATATAAGTTTTAATTTGGAAAAATAGTAAGATCGCGCAGTGGGCAGAAATCCCTTGCGTCGGTATAGGTAAATGGCAATGAGATTAAGTATTAATTTATGAAAAGACGGTGATAATGGTTGAATTGGTGGTGAATAGAAAAAGGATGCGATTACGGACAATGAGTAAGTAAATATATTCAGATGTGTCCCTGTTTCCTCAGGTGCGGCGCTCAGGCGTCCTCCCGGAAGCACTCTGTGATAACTGCACTGAACTGAACAGAACCGGCGTTAACCAAATCACAGTCGCCGAAATCAATATATTGAGTTGATGACTGCGATCGAGCACAACACCACACTGAGCAGAGCAGCGCCTTTGCCACTCGAGAAACCCGGATTCACGCACTGAGACACTGTCACTTTTGGTATAAGGCACTGGCACACACTAATATTTCACTTTGGGGATGATGAGGAAGAGGAATTCAAATATGATTTCGTTTGACGTATTGCCGCTCTGCTATGAAAACCCGGATGAAAACACTAGGTTGGTCTGCTGTCGTTGTTTATCTTGAAAAAGACTATACAGCGGCAGAAAGATGTCGGCTAGGTATTTTCTGGCTGGCGAAAATAGCAGTGGAGCAGTAGTATCAATCTCTTTTGCGATGGTCAGGATTATTAATTTTTTTCTTTTCAGAATAAATTCAACGGTAGAACTGAGATCGGTGGAGAGCGTGATGTTGTCTTGGCGAGTGTCAGAATCTGAATGTTGCTTGTATACTTAGGGTATGTGCTTATTCATTTGGGCCACCTAGACGGTTTTTAGCGTCTATCCCCTTTATATGAAGTATCTATCTGGAGTGAAGCATGATTGGAGTGAGAGGACCTGGTTTCGGTGGCTTCGCGTCCGACCGAGACCAGGTTTAGGATCTGGGTGAAGGAATCTCTAGTAAGTATATTTAAAAAGTGTTTCTTCTGAACAAACAACAACAAGGACCGCCGCCGTCACAGGCCCCCAACATCTCCCCACCCCACATCTCGCTTCTGTCCGGCTTTGCAGAGTTCAGCGATCAGCCCGTGGGGTCTGGCGTTCGTCCAGTCCGAATCCAGAGCCGGGGTCATCTTCTTCCGCACCAGCCGGTGCTCCCACGAAGACTGAGAGAAGGCCAACAAGCAAGATCGGCATCCATAATCGCATCTTTATCGTGTGTTACTTCGGGTCTTAGCCCGTTTGCTCATCAAAATTTGAGCCGCAGAGGGGGGAAAAACTCCGGAGGTGAGCAAGCCCACAACCAGCCAAAAACCCCTCCGCTGTGGTTTTAATCTGTAGGGAGAGAAAATAATATAAGGAAAAAGGATATTTATTTAGGGGAGGGGGGATTTATTAGAAGTACCCTCCTGGGTCGTCTGGACATCTTGGGTGGTGGTCGGCCTAGGTTGAGTGGATTGCTTGTATGGAGAAAGGTCGAGTTTTTATACCCTCTGGATCAAAGTCTAGTAAGAAATAGTCCGAGCGGGATAGCGAATCCGTCCCTTTCATACGAAATTTAGTTTTAGGTATATCTTTTATTTAAGACACTTTTTGAATAGAGACAACTTCTAATAAAGTTGAGCTGAAATTACTTTATATTATTTTAGCAATTTTACATGTCGGCCGTGGCTATTTCTATGGCCTCCGGAACATGTCTAGTAAATACGCATTTAGAATGACTCAACAAAAATAGTTAATTTTGTTCATTTTTATGCATTCAGAAGAAAGGAAAGTTTTTTAGCTTTCCAATGAGCTATTTTAATAAGTATTCGTACATAAAATAAAAGAATGGCAGTCTTTAAATTTAAACGACAAAATCATGACGCGTTTAAATTTTCCACTACTCTGAATCGTTTTAGGCCAATAGAAATTTACTTAACTTTAACAAAACTAGTTGGGCTCAAAATATCTTTCTCAGTTTATAACTTCCCTTAGCACGGTAATTATCACGTAATATTATTACAATGATATACCTAACATTTACAATTAAATAGGCAAATGCTTTAATTTGACAAGGATATTAATTGTGGGTAATCATTAATTTATAAAGCTTTTAATAGTGTTTTACACTTTAATGTAAACATTATCCCTTATTTTATTCCCTCTCGTGACGAGGAATAGTCGACACTAATATTTAAGCGGAATACAATTTACGATTCCGGAATCGCGCGATGTTTATTACGTACAGAAATTTAAAACTTTACATCGTCATTCATTCAAAGCACGTTCAAGATTTATTGTGACTGATGGGTGGAAACCCATCTAAGGCAAGCCCTTGAGATTCTCTACTAATTATTTTTACGAGATTTAACGGATTTAGCGGATTTTTCGTATAAAAAATACCTAAATTT
Source organism: Rhyacophila brunnea (assembly GCF_057557595.1). Classification (NCBI taxonomy): domain Eukaryota; kingdom Metazoa; phylum Arthropoda; class Insecta; order Trichoptera; family Rhyacophilidae; genus Rhyacophila; species Rhyacophila brunnea. The sequence goes on along the minus strand of NW_028233361.1, from coordinate 47,189,116 downwards.
TATAATTACGCGTACATAAACATATGTACGAGTTTACAATATTTTTACAATAATAGTTTAACTCTATCGTAATCTAATTTAATTAGCATAAAATTCTATTATTCATTATTGTACAGTGCAGGAATGTATAAAAGTTAATATTTCTATTTTTATACATGTCTAGTACTTGTACCAAGTGTAAGCAAGCATGTACTTATCGGCTTTTATGTAAACAATTTTTCACATGTTCTATTTTCAAATTTCAATGGACATTAATCAATAGAAACAAGTTTATTCATATTTCAAAAAGATCGCAACCAAAATTTGGCTCGATGACAGCATTCGAGTCTCTGATCACAGCGTTACAATTACGCATGAGATCTCTCGATTTCTGAAGTAAAATTTTTACATGAAATTTTTATTACATTTATAAAAAGTGTTAACAACAGTACATTTATCTTCTGCTACTAAACGATTATTCTAACTTATTACCTGTTCATGGTCTTTTGACCAATTATTTTTCTGCTTCTTCCATAGTATGTACTGAGAAGTCGTTTTTGACTTGCTGACAAGGACTATGGGACTTACATACATCTTATTAGTACTTTGTCGCGAGGTTGTCGCATGGCTTTTGAGTGGCAGAATTGACTACAAGGCTAGATTTGTATAGTTATGTCGTCAACCATACTCTTTTTCAAACACCAACTGAAGGTTAGCGTTTTTGTTCGTGTCACTACCACAAGAGGGGGTCGCGACCAGTGGTTCATAGTATGATAACGATCGATAATATTATATGAGGTCCGACAAATCAAGAATTCAAGGGAATTATTTAACAATATAGATAAATACACGGAATACCATTTGGGAACACTACTGTAGAACATCACATTCCTCTTAACCCTGGTGATAGGTAAGGGGGCCCGCCAAACATTTATGATGTGGGCATGCCCACCACAGTCGGTGGTGGTGTAAATTTAAAAAAAAAACATTTTTATCGGTGGAATTCAGCAAAAATATTGTGGCTCTAGACCAGTGGTTCTAACCAGTGCACCGCTGGCTTGTTGCAAGTGCACAGCGAAAATAATGATAAAAGCAGAAAAATCCGCGAAATAGTGAAAACCGAAAAAGTCCTTCGTGAAATTATGAAAGCCGATGAAAGATCGAATGTGATTTCGATGTTGCCCAATGGATCGCACGCGTCTACCGTTGGCCTCACAGGTTTTCGTTTCATAAATGAAAACAAAATAGTGGATCAATATCTATGCTGTAAAGAACTCACCGAGCGTATGACATGAGAAGATGTTTTGATTATTTTTCTTCATATTTAGAACAATCTAAAATATCATGGAGGAATTTGTATGGATGGTGCTCCGTCAATGTTAGGCTCATTTAAAGATTTGTTACCCTCACAAAAACAAGAAACCCTAACATTATATCTACGCACTGTTTTATTTACACAGAGAATCTATAGTTTCGAAAACATTACCGCAGTGCTAAAACCTGTACTAGACTAATATGGTAAATTTCATCAAATCCAGACCTCTAAAAACAGGCATTTTAAAAAAAACTTTGCATTTCTATGGAAGCTCAGTACGAATGTTTGCTTTTTCACACTGAAGTGAGGTGGTTACAGTGGCACACCCAGGGAAGGGGGGGGGACAAGGGGCGCTGACACCCCCCAAACATGAAAATTATCAGAATGATTTTAACCATTAAAATTGAAAGCCAATAAACCTTTGGGCTTAGACAAATAAAAACACTGGCAAAAAAAGATTTCTAATTCTCCAGCACCCTTTTTAGAACGATTTTTTAGATTTTAATTTCTAACACAAAAATTTCAAAACACTAATGTCAGGTGTTTTTAGAAACCCAATCCCTAATGGAACTGTCAAAAAATTCTCGGTGTCCACCCGAATTCCGAAGTGGTGTAGGTCATGGCTGGGGAGGGCTGACAGGGCTCTAGCCTGGAGGCCCGGGCTGTGGGGGGGCTGGCATGTCGGGTTGACGAAATAAGTGAGATAAACACACATCATAAATTAGCTTTAATAGTAAAAAAAGTCGCCTGCGGCGCTATTATACTTCATGACCATGAACATTTTCAATTACTTATATAATTGTGCAATATATTTCTTGATTATTATGTGTCGATACTCGACAGCTCCATTATTAAAGTGGATGTATTAATTAATTATTAATACATCCATGTAATATGTATTATTATAATATGGATGTAATAATATTACCCTTAATTTGAACTAAAACACAATTTGAAAAACGTTAATGTAGTGTTTCACACTGCCTTTAATCTAAGCGGTAGGTAGGGGGACCGCCAAATATCCTAGCCTGAGGGCCCGTTTCAGGACGTGGGGACCATGGTGTAGGTACACCGAGTGCAATAGACAACGAGAAATTAGGCTGTGAAGAAGAAAATTGCCTATGGGACTAATTTACAATTGCCTCCTTGGGCCCCCCCCCAATATTAAATCCTGGGTGCGCCACTGTCGTCGTCAACATCGCAATTATCTTGGAGGAACCGCGAGGAATAAAATCACCTACGAATGAAAAATCCTAATATTTTACTACGAAAAACGATTTACTTTAGGCGTTGGGTTCATTCGCAAGAATCAAATTTGACGTAAGCGCCACAAAAAATAACCATATGCGAAGCGCATATCAAAGTAAAAAATCAAATGTCGCCTCGCTCGCCGTCTCGCGGTTTAGATACGAAATCAGAGGTTTTAAAAGTGTTGAATTAATAATATTTTTTTCCTAACAAATTTTATAAACATTTTTGTAGTAGGTAGAATAAATTATAAGAATAAAATTAGTAGACCTCCAAATAAGAACCTCATATTATTGATATGCTGAATTTGTGAAGTGACACCTTTTCTTGAACCTATCATATTGTAGGTTCAAATTCAGTGCAAATATTTTTCAAAAAAAAATCTAAATACTTATGTATGTTTCTGAGGTGTTTCAAATTTGTATATTATATATATCGATATGTATGAATACAAAAAAACATGAAAGTGTAAACAAATATAATTTTATTAATTTTCATGAGCTAACATTACAAATTATAAGTTTAAAACATTCACAAGATGGCATGAAAGAATTCTGTTTTTATTGCGTTTTTATTAAATTATAAAAACATGACACTTAAAAGAAAGCAATTCAATGAATATTTGTCAAGGCACATTTTTTTTTAGAGTTAGTACACAACAATTAAGATTTAAGAAAACATTATTATATTAACGTGTATTTGACGGCAGTACGTTTTGGTCGCCGCGGAGGATTTCGGAACATTAGTGTATAGAAAATTAATAATTGGTTCCTTAATTAGTGTATAGGCTTAACGGTATGTAATATATTAGAATAACTATTATAAATTGTTTTTTTATAATTTTATTTTCTTTTCTTTTGATAGCATCTAATATACTTATTATATTGAGGGTTTCTTATATCCATCGACCGTGTTAGTCTAGGATCAACGAGTTCAGGCAATACACAATTCATATATATCTTGTCAGTTGTGATGTGAAGAGTAATATTGTTTTTATTATTCAATGAACTAGGTTCTTACCTCAATATATTTTTTACTTGTGTTAAATAATTACTAATAAATGCCTAAGGTGATTCCATTCAATTCAACTCGGCAATAAATATATTAAATTCTAATGGATTTAAGTTTTGTACTATTTCATTTGAGTCGTTTTATGCAATCCTGGTTTCGCCTTTCGGCATCGACAGGCACTATGCGCACTCATCAAATACACACTGATAACGAAAGTAGCTAATTCTCACTTAACAATAAATTAATACAATAAAGTAAGGTAAAAACTTTATCACCTACCTATTAAGTCAAAGATCACAATGAAACATTTAACAAACAATTAATTATGAATAGTTGAATTGTGGCAGTATGAAAAAAAAAGATTTTACCACAAACCATCTGAAAAATACATATATCATAAAACATATCCGTGATTTTGTGCCCCAAAAGACTTTTTTATTATTATTTTGACGATTAGAAAAATTATGACACATGTTTCAGTGGCCATTACGATGACAGCATTCGAAAACATATTTTACATTAAATTTTCTACCAATTTACTATTTGTGACATAAACCACTTTAACCACCAATAATAAATAGACATTGAAAAATGATATTATTTTGTTTCTATTGATAATGCCAATAAACATACTCCTGGATACGTCCCGTTAAAAATAACAAAACATGGCCACCCAGGTACATAAAAACTGTATTAAGTACATGCAAAGTTTTTCAAATCGCTTAAAGCCCAACCAAGTAGGTATTTATCAAAACAATTAAAGTCCACCTATATTTTATCTAAACTGCTTATCAAAATATATTTTTTTTATAAATGTTGCACCGAACGAATACCTTCAGGACTTCCTTGTAGCCATCGTGGTTATTAGATTCAATTGTCTTACAATATCTCACATGCTGCAACCATTTGTATTACAATATAATAAATAATATAATAAAACTACATTTTTCTCAATTTGACATTTAGTGGTACTTTACGATGTTTGATATTAGTCAACACAAATTATAACACCTGGCCTACGTCGTGTGGTCCGAATAGAACGATAATGGATTATATGCAAATAATTGCAACTTGCCAATTTGATTGTTACTGCAATACGAGTAAAGGTCATTTTCCCATGAGTTTCGTAAATCAAAATAATGTTCGCGACGGATTATTTTTTTGAAAAAAATAGACGTCGTCACCCGTTGAAATTCCAGACCGTACTAACCAGGGGGGTGTATCCAGTGTTGCCATGTCTACTGAAATTTCAGTAGATCAACTGATATTTTTTGCCAATATACTGAATTTTTGATTTTTTTTCGAAATTCAAGAAATCTACTGATATTTGTGTTTCTCCATAATTGTAAATTAACTGATGATTCTTTTAATAATAAACTTGAAATGATTTACGCATGACCTTTTTTGATGTTATACACTTCTAAATTGACATAAAAAGCATTGTAACTCTACCCAAGAGCGCCATTTTACCCATTAATATCATCATTGTTTACAATAAATTAATATTATTATTATTCTTATTAGTTTAAATCATATCTAATAAACCACATTTTTCAAAATCAACTGACATTTTATGAAATCTACTGAATTTTTTGTCAAAATCTACTGAAATTTAAAAATTACACTGGGTGTATCAGGCATACACCTAAGAGGTATTAAATGATTTGTATGCAGTCCAGACTGTAGAAATCTGTTGGATCGACTGCTTAACAAAATGGCGGTATGTCATGTGACTGGATATTGTAGATATCTACTAGAACTACCGTTACAAAATGGTGGTGAAAAATGTGACCAGCTATCATCGATGTTATCCAGCTATATTGTACATTTATATTTGCCATGTGTAATAAATATTTTTTTTTATTTAACGAATAATTTATTACAAGATTTAGAAATGTCATACTCACATAATTTTAAAACACTTCTGAAAAATATATAGCTACTAGAAAAAAAAAATTTGAAACAAATACGACACCCAGCAGGATCGTGAAGGATTAAATAATTATAGTGTATGTTTATTATCTCTTCATTATTTATTAATGTTTCTTTATAAAATAAATATATTCTTTAAACCTTGTGTTTATCAAGTGGAGAAATCTTATTTCAATTATTTCCAGTTATTTAATTATCCTCTAGATAATTTATTAATAATATTTCATATTACAGAGTTTTTATTGTGCAGCATGTTTATTATAGGTATTGTTATAATCTATATAATTATATAAAACAAAGTCGGGTTAGTTACACCATTTATAACTCGAGAACAGCTAGACCGATTTTTACGATCTTTGATTTGTTAAATTTTTCTCCGCCCCGAATAGCAGAATAACTATTAAAACATCGGAAAAATTCACGGAAAAGAAAATTATGAATAAATTAATTTTTCATACATTTTGTATCGAACGGCTTTTGACTGATATCAATGGATTTAAACGATGGATCTCGCGCATACGAAAACAAAAGAAAATCACAAAAAATTTAAATCCGTATACAACGCCATCTCTGATACATGACAGAAACAATAAACAAGAAACAAACAAACAAAAGAAAGTATGAACATGGCGTTTTTGACAGTTGATTCAGTTCAGCCTCAGATAATACCGAAAGACTTTGTTATAGACAAATAGCGATCTTGATCGTGATTTTCAAACGATAAGTTGCCTTCTAAAATGTTCACTTTCTGAGGTTATTAAATTTCGCGTATCGATAACTGCTTCATTATGTAATTTTGAATTGTGTGATTAATTTTCCAGTGTAATGTCCAACCAGTCCAACGGAAAAAGAAATTATGAAGACCATTCATTTTCTTATAGATTTCGTATGGAAAGGCTTTTTTGATGATGTTTATTGATGATATAGAACTGATTGACTGATTTCGATGAATTTTTTTTTGTTCGTAGTAAGAAAATCACAAAAAAATCCGTATACACTGCCATCTCTGATACATGAGTATTGCAATTCAGTAAAGTACATCAAATACATCTGCAAATATGTCACCAAATTGTGGTTTTTGGCGTTCAAACTCCCAATACCAACGATGAAATCACGCACTATCAAGTTTGTCGATATGTGAGCTGCAATGAAGCAATTTGGCGTATTTTCTCATTCCCCATTCATGAACGTCATCCCACTGGTGTACATTTGGCGGTGCATCTGGAGAATGGTCAACGAGTTTATTTTAATGCATCGAATGTTGCTCAACGTGCTGTAACACCTCCAGCGACAACATTGACCAGTTTCTTTTCAATTTGTCAAAGCAATTCGTTTGCACGAACGTTGTTCTACTCTGAGACGCCACGTTATTACACTTGGAACGCTTCATCGAAGAAATTTCAACGTCGTAAGCAAGGCGATGCGGTTCCTGATCATCCGGATGTGCATTCTAATGATGCTCTTGGTCGCATTTACACAGTTCATCCGAAGTATGGCGAATGCTTCTACTTGCGGTTGTTGATGGCAAATGTTCGTGGGCCGACATAATTTGAATCACTTCGAACTGTCAATGGTGTAGTGTGTCAACAGCTCAATTTGCTTGAAAACGATATTCATTGGGACATGAAAATCGCTGTAGCAATTTTTTCTGCATCTCCAAGTCAGATACGCACATTATTTCGACATGCTTCCCATCAAATCCACCTGAACTGTGGAACAAGTACAAGGATGACATGTCAGAAGACATTTTACATCGAATTCATGTCGGTTCAGAGAATCCCGATCTCGAAGTGAATGAGGAGATACATAACCAGGCTTTGCTTTTGATCGAAGACATGTGTTATCTCATGTGAGGCAGTTTGTTAGTCAAGTTAGGAATCCAACGCCACATCGTGGAATGAATGACGCTTTTAATCGAGAATTTGAACGTGAACGTGAATATGATCGAGATGCATTGAACCTATAGGTTCGATCGAATGTACCAATGTTGAACCCCCAACATAAGGAAGTGTACGATACGTTAATGAAGGCAATTGATGATGGAAATGGTGGTTTATTTTTCCTCGATGCGCCTGGTGGAACTGGGAAGACATTTCTCATGTCATTGATTTTGGCCACTGTTCGTGCGAGATCCAAAATTTCTGTAGCAGTTGCTTCTTCTGGGATAGCGGCCACGTTGTTATAAGGATGCCGAACGGCTCATTCAGCGTTGAAATTCCCGTTAAACCTTCAAACGACTGAAACACCGACAAGCAGTAATGCGAAACACTCAGCAATGGCCAAAGTTTTGGTAGCAAGTAAAAACATCACCTGGGATGAATGCACAATAGCGCACAAATTCGCATTGGCAGCACTCAATCGACCTATGAAAGATCTGCGCAATTACTCAAGATGTTTTGGTGGCGCAATGATTCTACTATCTGGCAATTTCCGCCAAACACTACCAGTCATTCCAAGATCGACCGCTGCCGATGAAATGAACGCTTGCCTCAAATCATAGACTCTGTGACGCTATGTGAAGAAACTTCAGCTGACGACAAACATGCGAGTTGCATTGCTAAACGACCCATCTGCCGAAAAGCAATTGCTGACTATCGGTAACTGACGTGTTCCTGTCGACGAATCAAACGGATTGATTTTGTTTCCGCTGAATTTTTGAAATTTCATCTCAGCGAAGGATGACCTCATCAACAAAGTGTTCCCTAACGTCATTGCTAACCAGAAAAATCACAATTGATTGAGTGAACGAGCAATTTTTGCGGCAAAGAACAAAGATGTGGATCACTTAAACTTCACAATTCAAAATCAAATCGTTGGTGCAATGCATTCCTTTAAATCTATCAACTGTGTAATAAACAAAGACGAATCCAAATGAATTTTTAAACTTATTGGATCTGCCTGGCTTGCCACCGCACAATTTACAACTGAAGATTGACTTGGTAGTTATCATGCTTCGAAATCTGAACCAACCAAAACTATGTAATCTATTTCATTTTGATTTGATTTTTGCACATTTATTGAACTTAATTCATTTTGAGTATTTTAATTCAGCTAATAAGTTAACACAAGATTATTGATTCTGAGGCGGTACGAAGTTCGCCGGGTCAGCTAGTTTATAATAAATTGTGACATTTTATTTAATTTGTGATATATGGATGTTAGTATTGTTGCAAAAAAATATCATACCTACTATAAGTGATATTATATTTATCTACATATTCATATCGTTATCATCATCATCAACAACTAGGATCAATCCACTGCTGGAAGAAGGGTTCCGCAATCTGATTATACTACTGGCGGTTAAACGAATTTGTGACAGTATACTTATTTCTATCATCCTTATCGACATCGACCTGAACCAATCCACTGCTAGATAAAGGCCTCCCTACCCTAATTTTACTCCTTTTTGTCATTTGAATCGCTGTATTTATCAAAATCGTTAATATTATATTTATTTACATATTCATATCGTTATCATCATCATCATTAACTAGGGTCAATCTACTGCTGGATGAAGGATTCCTCAACCTGATTCTATTACTAGCGGTTAAACGAATTTGTGATATTATACCTATTTCTATCATCCTTATCAACGTCGGTCGACCTGAACCAATCCACTGCTGGATAAAGGCCTCTCTAGCATGATTCTATTTCTTTCTGTCGTTTGAATTGCTATATTCTGTTGTATAATTATTGGTATATCGGTTGAGTGGATTTTGCGTTAAAATCAGACAAACAGATTGACAGATAGAGATTACAAGTATATATTATGGGCCAAACATAAATATACGTCAGTAAATTTGTATCTTAATCTCGATTCAATAAATTCTGTGACCAAATCGTGCTTATTGATTTAATAAGTGTTTGTCGTACTGTATATTTTTATCTTTTAACATTTTTGATGCGCCATTTTTTTTTTTGATCTAGCCTTTCTATTTTAAATAACAATGTGTAAATTATCATTTTCGTTGTTTCATCTTAACTGACTTACAAATAAATAATTATTCATCATTCGCTTAACTCCAGATCATATCCAAAATGAAAACACTCATGAATCCATGAGGTATTACAAAAAAAAAAAAAAAACAATGTGACTTTCAACAGATGGCACACCGATCAGGAATCAAACGTACTAACCATACGTACTCTGCTCTGAGACATTCGCAGCAGAGAGTTTAACATAGAATATAATACGTCATAATATTTATCCTATGAAAATAAGTTTATTAGGTCGAGAGTTCTTATTTTGAATATTTATATTTTGTTTACTGGATTTTTCAAATGTCAAATGAATATGAAACAAAACACAACCAGATTGGTGAAAAACACATTGAAATCTACTAAAACGTGTGTGAAATTAAATACTTTTCGTAATAATTGACTAGTAATAATTAATATTAGATAAAATTTATTAAATAATGTTAAATGATAGGTGTGCAGTAAAAGGGTGTGATAATATACCAACCACGAGTAAGAAGAGTTAATAAAACATGAAACGGTGGTGAAATTCTGTCGATCCCAAAGACTAAGGTGGGCCTGAGCGCAGGACGCCAAAAATCATGACCAAGTGGATCCCACAGTGGAAACGGTCTAGGGGCAGGCCAAAGAAGAGGTGGGCTGACTGTATCGAAGAGGACTGGAGAAAGATGAGGAGGGCTGGAGACTGGAGAGGAGCAGCCAGGGAAAGGAGCGTGTGGAGGACAATTGTAGAGGAGGCCAAATCCCGCCCCGGGATGTAGTGCCGAGAAAGAAGAAGAAGGTACCTACCTACTTATACATAAGGATAAAAATTCTCATGATTTTTGATAAATTTGATATTTTAAGGGGTACTTTAAATAAACTAATGTGTTCATAATAAATAATACTCTTCAAGAGTAAATGACATTTTATCATTTTGAACCTTGAATCTATAAAATAAAACTACATGAATTAATTTGTGTAAGTATTTAAATTATCATGGCGTTAATCGTCTATAATGAAGTTTCATTATTGCATTGCAAATGGAATTCTTCCAATTAAATGCTATCTCATTTAATATAAATTATATAAGCCTTCAGTAAAATTTCTTGTGATTAATTGAAAAATGTTTATTGAATTTGTCATATTACATTTTGTTTTCGATAATCTGATGATATGTTGTTGTAATATTATGTATTTATATTTTTATTGTATATGCTGTTCTGTGTATTTCAAAAAATAAAATGTCAAACATATAATATTTTTTTGTTTTTAATTCCCGCCTAAGTCCCAGTCCAAGATTCTAGCCGCTTTTTAAAACAAAGACCACCAGTTCAAGATTTGAGTCATTTTTTAAAACGAAGACCTCCAGTTCAAATTAGAGAGAGATATATAGAGAATGATTTTGAACCACTTCTACACATTGAAGTGGCGTATCTATAGTATATAGTATATTAGTCTATGGTACTAACGTTAGAAATAAGAAATTAGAAAAACTGTATAGATTAATCGATCAAATGGTCTCTTTTTGTTAATTTTGCAAAATAATTATATTTCTAAATTGTCTGAAAACAGGATAAATACATGAAAATGTACGACGTGTTTTGGTAATATAGCGTCACTAATTGTACCGAATTTATAGGGTTTTATTGATTTTTTTATTGTAAATTATTATTTATAATATTACGTGAATGTTATATTATAATAAAAATATATTTTTATTGTGCAGTATACATTATTTTGTGAGAAAAAATCATTCAAAATTGGCTGATGTATACTCAAACTAAAATGGCTTTAAAATCTTTATTTTTCTGAAATTAAAAAAAGTACGTGAGTTAATCATTGAAATATATTGTTTTATCCATTTCTTTCATACAATATATACCTGCAAAACTATTATTAAGTTCAACATTCATTGTGGCGTGAGAGTCGTTTTGGCCAATTTCGAAACCAGGACCGACTATTTGTCATTTATTTTAAAAAGTAAAGCGATTTAGAAAATTTTAATGACACAAAAAGTTTTATTTGAATGCTATTTATTAGATTTTAAATAAATAAAGCGTTTATTGTGTATCAGTTCGTTTTAAACGTGCTTGCTATTTCCACGATTCCGAGAAGACAGGAAAAAACGGGTCCAATGGCCGTACACAACACTGACACTGCATGATATAAATGTTTTTTGGAATAATAATATCGCTTTTTTATGTATGAGATGAAATAGTTTTTCATGAGCACGTCATCTGGATCAAGTCCATCACCAAACATATACTTTATAAATTCTAATTGATTCGAGCTTTGTACTATTCAATTTTGAGTATTTTTTGCGACGCAAATTTCGGCGTTCGGCATCTTCAGGCATGATGCGCACTCACCAATCTCAAATACACACTGACAACGAATACAGTCAATAATTATTGATTATATAGGAATTTAATACGATAAAAAAGGTAAAAACCTTATTAACTAAGTATAGGATCAAATATAAAAACATGATTTTAATATTTTGAATATTCAAAGTGTAAATTTAATATTCAAAATATTATTTAAAAATTTGTGATAATGTGGATAGTATTTCGTAGGACAGTTTTAAGTAGGGTATACTTGAACGATATTGATACACGAATAATTTTACTGTGTTAATTTATTATGATTATAATTGTTTTTGTTATAAACAAATTGACATAAAATACACACCAATGATGTTGGTAAAATAAATCATGATTTCACTAGTGGATTGTGTATTTTATCGATTCACCGAAACAATATTATATTCAATCGTGTAAATATAACAAGCAACACCAGCTGCAGCTGTATCGCGCGGTATATTCTACTTAACGTCATTAACATCTTGTCACCCGAGAACTTTCAGTGAGTCGAAATTCCAACAGTTATACAAAAACACGGGAGTGAGGGGTCGCCAGCAATTTGAACCTGGCAGACATATTCTGGCAGGTCGAAAACTGTCCGTCTATGGGCGCAGCAGATTATCTACCAAAGATAACTGTATGGCCGCCATTACGTATTAACTGGCATGTTCAACCTGTGACTCAAACTGTACGTCTATGGCCACCTAATCGAAAACTTTCGTCGAGTCGAAATTTCAACAGTTTTACAAAAACACGGCAGTGGGGGGTCGCCGGCAGTTTGAGCCTGGCAGACATCTGGCAGGTCGAAAACTGTTCGTCTATGGGTGAAGTAGATATATCTACCAAAGATAGCTGTATGGCCGCCATTACGTATTAACTGGCATGTTCAACCTGTATGTCTATGGCCACCTAATATCATACTGTCAACATGAAAACAATCAAACAAGTGGGCAATTATGAAAAGATTTAGTCAAAAGTAATTTTTAAAAACTTTTTTCATACCTACCTATAAATCTTATAAATTAACTAAATGGCTACCTATTCATGAAGCATTATTTATATTTTGTACTTACATTTAGAATAAATGAATACGACAGTTTGTTAAATTTGTGTTATTGTAGACGACGATAGGTTATAATTTCATAACAAGTTGACGTTTCAATAAATGTGTTGCTGTTTTAGAGATTAATATGTATTGAATTCATTTTAAGTACTGGCAACACTAATTATTCGTCAGAAAAGCGTTCCTGTGGACATTCTGCCAAACGGTCCCAAATCCAACCGTTCCATTTGATTTCTTCAATTCAGTTTGAACGATACGAACCTAATGCCGGGGCCACATTGGCAACATGTCGCCGGCAACCTCGTTAAATTTTACGATAATTATCATACTTATCGTAAAATTTAACGAGATTGCCGGCGACATCTTGCGAGTGTGGACCCGGCATAATAACACAAATTTAACACTGTCGTAGGTATTCATTTATTTTCCAAATCGTCCACTCGTTTGATTGTTTTCATGTCGATATGGTATTGTGACTCACGACAATCGAATATAAATTGATAAAATCGATAGGTACTGACATACCTGGGGGGGTGTCGGGTAGCTCAGGTGGTAGTTTTATCACCCCTCGATAGTACAAAAAAATAAAAATTGATGTATATTGTTTTTTTTTTTATTATTATTTTGTTTAGTATATTGTTGCTTATCAACGTATTTTATTGTTTGTTGGATTTCGACGCCTCCTACGTATAATATTGTAACTAACAAAATGACGTTTTTCACTTTTTTTTCATTTTTTGTATCCATAGTATGAATTACATATGATGCCATTTACAGAATTTCAAAATTCGTATTATAAGTGCGATTTTCAAGCATAGCATATTATTGTACATCTCAAATTTCTTGATTTTTTTTTTCGACGTGAAGTATGGTAACGTATTTAGCGACACTATACGCGGGAAACGTACAGAGATTTTGCTGCGCGGGTGTATTGTTACTGCTTATTACGATAATTATTCACTTCGGATGGGAGGCGACACGACCACCACAATAAAATTATCTCGCGGCAAGTGTGCAAAATGGCTACGTTTTATTTATCTTTATTTTTCCCGGAGACAACATAGGTACGTGTTGTCTCTTCGAACGGCAATTTATAACTGATTTATTTGATTAAAGGGGCAGTCTCTTAACATGCAGCGGCCATTGCAAAGTTGTGATTGGTCGATTACCCAAAATGGAGGCCACAGAGTACATCTGTTTACAAAATTCTCAGCCGTTTGTTCACTTTATTCGGCGATCAGAGATTTTCAAAGACTGTAGTTTTTTTTTGTTTTCCTTCATATAAGTGGGTGTACTTGATTCCAAAAAAAAATCCGGAAAATGTTGATTTAATTTTTTTTGAAAATTTCCTACCCCACCTGTCAGATGGACATTCCGAAAAAAATGAACCTCCTCGGAATCAGCTCGTTGAGGTGTCAAAAGATAGATGATCTTAATCCAGAAGGAATTGCGTTTACAGAAAATTACGAGCTCGCAGAATTACGATCGATTTAAAAATCGTTTCTGGCTGTTTTTTGTACACCGACTTATACGGTACATTCCTAGTCTAATCTTACATATTATTAAATCGCATATTGGTAAATTACAATTTCACTATTCCTAATACTTAATATCTAATTATTTGCTTCCGCTCATCCCTTACACCAGCAGAATCCCGCAAAATAAGCAAGTGGTACGGTCATAGGTATTCCATTCCGCTAATTGACTTAGGAGGTCAAGAGCCGCTCTTTAGGCCTACAACGCCTTATTTCCGACTTCCCTTTTAAGATGGAAAGTCCATGGGCATGTCAGTACCTAGTACATAAAATTCGTTAGATAATAATATTACAAAACCTGATTGATTCCGGATTGATTCCGGATTGATGTAACACAGTTTGTAGCTTAGATTCTCCGTTACAAAATATAAATAAAATGAAAATAAATTGTTGGTCTGACATGATAATATAGGTAGGTAGGTAATGATATCAAATCGAACTATTTGCATATAAAATATGGCCGGAATTTTGTGATGATAAGACCAAAAGCGGTTTCTTGTTCGCGTATGGTTACTTACGAGCATGAATAATAGGTAAGGTGAGTCGGGCTAAGTGTAACTTTGGGGTAAGTTTAGCTACTAAGATATCTCAGTATCTACTACAAATTGGATGATACCATCTATGGAAAGGTGATAGCAAAGTCACCGATTTATAAAAATATTTAGAAATGATGTCGATACCATGTTTTTTGAGGTGACTACATGTATTATTCTCCAGACGACATTTTGAATTCGACGAGTGAGATGGTAGCTGTTACTAAACTATTTTTTAAAACACGGAAATCTGCACATTATGGTTGTAAAATTTGGTAAGTATATGTATTTTGATACCTTCTTCACGTGTTGTTATCGTTTTACTTATTGATAAACATTTTAAAGTTTTAATCGAGTAGACACACTTTCCCCACGAAAGTAAACGCGTGGGGGATAAGTGCGCCTTTGTTTTGTGTCACACTTCCCCCATATATTTTCTATGAAATCGCATAGTCATAATTTTAACTAGTGATGGGACACGACGCATTATTTATATCGATCGAAAAAATGTTCGCAATTGAAATAAAATGTTTATAATTTTATTGTTATGGTTTTATGTTAGCTAAGCAGGTAGGTACTCGGAAGAGTGCATGCGTTTCAATTTAATACACAAGTTTTTAAAATAAGTGCTTATCTTACATGTGATAATAATTAATGTAAGTACATTTTTTCCAAATGTAAATATAAACGAAAGACAGATAAAGGAGCTTACGACCAAGGAAAATTACAAAAAACAGTTGAATGTGTAAAAAAACAGGAATGTCATATGGATATGTATAATCATGTTTACGAAAGAAAAGAATACAGTTTTAGCAGAAGTACAATAATACCCAAAGAGATTGAAACATCTTTTGCAGAAAATTTGCATACGTTGGAAAAGCATGTCTCACAAGAAAAGTAATCCTCGAATTAATTGGACAGTATATTAAAGAAAATAATATTTACACACCGTTTAAAAACGAAGTACCCGGACACAATTGGTTTATAGGTTTTATTAAAAGAAATAAGTTATTATTTAAAGATGATGGTTACTTACCCTAAAAGCTAAAATTATTAAACATGGAACATGCTTTGCCCACTGATTCTCTGAATGCTAGTTGTCCAAATTCTAAGGAAAATAACATAAATTACGGGGCGCCGGTCACAAGTTATTCCCGAAGCGCCGTTCGCGGCCGACTAAAACCCAGTGTTGCCAAGTCAAAATTTAAAATTTCAGTAGATTTTGACAAATAATTAAGTAGATTCCATAAAATATTAGTAGATTTTGGAAAATGTAGTATGTTAGGTATGATTTAAGACTAATAAGAATAACAATAACTAATAATATTCATTTTATATAAACAATGATTATGTTAGTGGGTAAAATGGCTCTTTTGGGTAGAGTTACAATGTTTTTTTTGTCAATGTAGAAGTGTCACACATTTCACGTTTATTTTTAAACTAACAATCAGTTTACTTACAATTATCGAAAAACACAAATATCAGTAGATTTCATGAATTTGGAAAAAAATAAAAAAATCAGTATATTTTATAAATTATAATTCAGGAAATTTCAGTAGATATGGCAACACTGCTGAAGCCACTCTAGTCCGCGCCGCGCTACTTTCGTGACTTTATTTTTTGTTTTCGTTACCGCTGTCTGTGAGATGTTTTCGTAACGAATCCAGCCGGGTGATCAATACAAAAGCATGTTCCATGCTAAAAACTGCAAGCCGTAGAATATGTTTGAAAAAAAGTTTGCGATCCTTTTGTAATCAATTGGTACTATAACTTGTCTTATTAAACAGTACAATAATCAACCGGAATTTAAAGAATTGTCCACAATGGATATAATATAATGTTGACTGTCAACTTGACATAACAAGTTTTTCCCATCATCCTTTAAAAAGTAAACTCGTTAGTGTCATCGGATTTTCGTCAACTACCTATAAAAAATACGTCGTTTTTCTTTCGGGACATTACTAGTGCTTCATACATTATTTAGTATGACACACTTACCCAAAAAAAATGTTTTAGTCCATTTTGTTGAAATTCTATACTGTAGTTTTAACTCAAGACTCAATATCCATTAAATGAAATATTACCTGTTGGGAATTGTTTGACGATTTGAGAGACCTATGTATGTAGTTAGTGGGAAAAAAATAATCACGAGTCAAATATTATTTTATAGTATTTAAATACTTGGATACCTACCTAACTAATTCAATTCGAACAGTCCGATATTCTCGATCCTTATTTAGATCTTGAAGAGGCTATTTTTTCTTCACTCTAGTTATAATTATCTCGATCAAAATAAATTATGTATCAATACCATAAAGTTTATGGATTTACTGTGGTTAAAAAATTTAACTACTAATAACATAATGAAATATAAGTTAGTGTACTTATTATAATATTTTTGAAATGTAAACATTACCTACTTAATATGCGCTGTGTCATGTTAGTTTTCATTAAGACACGTGTTTTTCCGTTGCAATAGATGCATGTTTATCAAAATGGGTTTTTACAGGCCTACCGCTTTTTGCCACAAATTGATTTATTAATAAGGTGCATTGGGGTAATTCCGACAGGAATTTCTATAAGATGACTAGAGGTTATATATTTCGGTTTTTTATTCAAAGTGTTTTATATTTACTGCCATTATTGTTTTACCTCTGTGTACTTAAAGAAAAGATGTATGATAAATATATATTAGATTCTGGAATATAAAGTTGGGTTCTTTAAATTGAGAATTTGAAATATTGAGTCATTTTTTTTTTGCATTGGGGAAATTACGAACTATCTTGGGGTAATTCCGAAATTATTCAAAAGTTGATTTTCTTGCACTTTGACCGAAGGTTTACCTTTCTTTTTCGACCGTAATTACTCCTAACACAAAATATCATCAATTTTGTTAATAGTATCCATAATCCCTAACTTTTGATACTATTAGTTCGGAATTACCCCAAAAAAAGGTAGTGGTTCTCAACATTTCAGTTAAGTACTAGGATTATAGGGATTGTGGAACGGGATGGAGCAGAGCAGGTTTATTCCCGGTTGTCACTACCAGTTTTGTTCCCACCGGTGACAAATAATGAGAAAAAATATCCCAATATGGCACAAGTACCTACCACCTTAAATCAATAAAATAAAGACGAGGAAAATCAAAGAAAGTGGTAATTTTAAAAATCAATTTTTATTTGAGTCTACATTCTTATTTGACTACCTTGAACAATAAAATATGAACAATATTTTTTATAAAGATATCTTTTGTTTACTTACTGCTTTTTCATAGCAAAATAAACTTTCTTCATACCCATACAATTAAATTAGTCAACATTAAAAATGTTAAATCAAAGTCGGAACTTGTCTTTTTAATCATTTTCATCTACTTTCATGGCATAAACTTATAATTTATTCCTGCTAGCAAACCTAAAACTAAAATTCGGGCTACACTGTTAAAAAATATAACAGAATTGCTTAAGACATGGTTTGAAAGCCTCACATATACATAATAATGATCTATTGGTTTGGTACGCAATCAGTCAAAATTAATTCTATCTTTATCATTACATAAGTAATATTCTTTTTCATCAGCACTTTTTTTTTGTATTTCTATCTTCTTTTTGGTACGCAATCAGTCAAAATTAATTCTATCTTTATCATTACATAAGTAATATTCTTTTTCATCAGCACTTTTTTTTGTATTTCTATCTTCTTCACTATTAATGACTCTGAGATTACTTGTCGGTTATATATATCATTAGTGTTTTTTAAGTTGTGCCTAAATTTAAGTACTATATTTTAAATATTAATTGTGTGATGATGTTAACACTGTGCTTGATTTCTTGGTAGATTTCGATGGAGGTCGTGGGTACCTACCCACCGATCGTAGGAAGAGATGGACTTATGACGCCGTGCAAGGGTAGATACCTCATAATGATGAAATTGTTTTATTTTGTTGGCAAAATTATATCTGATGAATATGTGTTGAGGATCTCAGATCGAATTTATAATTATTACAACTAGCTGAGCCAGCTGGCTCTCGCCAGTCTGTCTCGCTAGGTCTTGCAGACAGCTTTTCATCATAGTGACTTGGTGTTGGATTTTAATATAATAATTGTAAAGTGTGTATAGACGGCGCCATAGTTTTCCCTTCGGGATGGATTTTCATTCACGTCAGACAATTGAAAATTTATCTGATTTGTCAGTTTTACGATATGCATGTCGTCACTGCAAATACAAATTTGGAGTCATGTGCGTAGTCTATTCTGGAGTCTGGCCTTCTCAATATCATCTGACACCATTTCAGGCTGACAAGCTTAGCAAAACAGCTGGCAATCGCCGATTGCTACCACTGTCATTTTAATTTTAATACAATATATGTGTAGGTAGGTGCATTTAAATATGATAAATAGTTATACATCTCAATCGTGATTATCATAAATAGCGATCCAATATAACGCGAATATTAATCTCTTTCGGGTCCCATTTACATAATAGAAAAAGGTTAGCAGCATAAAAAATAAATTTAAACATTATTTTGTTTCATTGTCTATAAAAAATAAATGCTTGGAGCCACAGAGTAATATTTTAAAAATCATATTTTGTTTTAAAAATTAACCTTAAACAATATAGTTTCCCGGTGCGGGACATTCATATCGAGACAAATGTTGATAAATAATGAAGCAATACATATTATATCTGATAAGAATAGGAATTTATAAGACCTAAAGATGTGGAATCAGCTTAAAAAGGCCTTCATCCAGCAGTGGATTGATACAGGTTGATGACGATAATGACGATATAAATGGGTAGGTATATAAAATCACAAATTTAAAAAAATATTGCAGTTTATATGACCAAGAAGAGTAGAATTAGGTTGGGATAACCTTCATCCAGCAGTGGATTAATCTTGGTTGATGATGATAATGACGATATTATGAATAGGAAAATATAATATCAGCAATTTTGATAAATATAGTAATTCATATGACCATCAGAAATTCAAACAATTTAGAGAGGCCTTCATCCACCGGTGGATTGATTCAGGTTCAAAATGATAATGGAAATATAAATAGATATAATATATTATCACCGATTTTGATAAATACAGCAATTCATATGACAGAAAGGAGTAGAATCAGGCATGGGAGGCCTTTATCCAGCAATAGATAGGTTCAGGTTAATGATGATAAGGACGATAGAAATAGGTATAGTATAGTAGTAGAATCAGGTTGCGGAACTCTTCATCCAGCAGTGAATTGATCCTGGTTGATGACGATGACGATATGAATATGTAGATAAATGTAATATCACTGATTTTGATAAATACAGAAATTCATATCACAGAAAGGAGTAGAATCAGGCTAAGGAGGTCTTTAAGTAGTGGATTGGTTTAGGTCGATGATGATGATGATGACAATATGAATATTTAAATAAATATAATACCACCGATTTTGATAAATACAGAAATTCATATGACAGAAAAGAGTAGAATCAGGCTAGCGAGGTCTTTATTAAGCAGTGGATTGTTTCAGGTCGATGATGATGATGATGATAATGATGATAATGACGATATGAATATGTAAATAAATATAATATCACCGATTTTGATAAATACAGCAATTCATATGACAGAAAAGAGTAGAATCAGGCTAAGGAGGTTTTTAAGTAGTGGATTGGTTCAGGTCAATAATGATGATGATGACGATATGAATATGTAAATAAATATAATATAACCGATTTTGATAAATACAGAAATTCATATGACAGAAAGGAGTAGAATCTGGCTAGGGAGGTCTTTATTAAGCAGTGGATTGGTTCAGGACAATGATGATGATGATGATGATGACGATATGAATATGTAGATAAATATAATATCACCGATTTTAATAAATACAGAAATTCATATGACAGAAAGGAGGAGAATTAGGCTAAGGGGGTCTTTATTAAGCAGTGGATTGGTTCAGGTATATGATAATGATGATGATGATGATGACGATATGAATGTGTAGATACATATAATATCACAGATTTTGATAAATACACACATTCATATGACAAAAGGAGTAGAATCAAGCTAGGGAGGTCTTTATTAAGCAGTGGATGGATCCTGGTTGATAATGATGATGACGATATGAATATTTAAATAAATATAATATCACCGATTTTGATAAATACAGAAATTCATATGACAGAAAGGAGTAGAATCTGGCTAGGGAGGTCTTTATTAAGCAGTGTATTGGTTCAGGTCGATGGTGATGATGATGATGACGATATGAATATGTAGATAAATATAATATCACCGATTTTGATAAATACAGAAATTCATATGACAGAAAGGAGGATAATTAGGCTAAGGGGGTCTTTATTAAGCAGTGGATTGGTTCAGGTATATGATAATGATGATGATGATGATGACGATATGAATGTGTAGATACATATAATATCACAGATTTTGATAAATACATACATTCATATGACAAAAGAAGTAGAATCAGGCTAGGGAGGTCTTTATTAAGCAGTGGATGGATCCTGGTTGATGATGATGATGACGATATGAATATGTTTTTAAATATAATATCACCGATTTTGATAAATACAGCAATTCATATGACAGAAAGGAGTAGAACCGGGCTAGGGAGGCCATTATCCAGCAGTGGATTGGTTCAGGTCGATGAAATAAGAATGATAGAAATAGGTATAATATCACAAATTCGTTAAATCGATAGTAGTAGAATCAGGTTGCGGAACCCTTCATCCAGTAGTGGATTGATCCTAGTTGATGATGATGATGATGATTATGATGACGATATGAATATGTAGATAAATAACATTAGAAATTCAATACTGTCAAGAATACAATCAACGTAGAGAGGCCTTCATCCAGCAGTGGATTTATTGAGGCTCGTGATAATAATGGCATTATATATAGATAGGTAGATAATAATATTATATCACTGATTTTGATATATATAACAATTCATGTGTAAGTAAGGAGTAGAATAAGGCTGAGGAGGCCTTCATCCAGCAGTGTATAGGTCAAGATTGATGATAATAGGGACGAAAAAAATAGGTAGATATTATACAATATCACACATTTTGATAACTATAACAATTCGTATTAATTTCTTTCATTGTTTGCAATGGCAACTGTTTTAGTATGGAAATTAGTAGCCTAGGTAATTATTCCATAAAAAAAGATTGAGTGAACAGCCACAAAGTATTTTAAAAAAATCAAATTTGGAATATCACGTTATCTATGAAATGGCCGTCAGTGGCGTACCCCGCTGTCAAAAGATATTATACGTAGTAAATTGTACCAGGATTATGGTTTTTTCACCGGAAAAAAGTGCGCCAATGCCTACATTACGATATTTGAATAAAAATAATCGAATCCGTTTGTCAAATAAAGGATTAGAAGGTCTTAAGCGACGAAGACGTCATTCTGCTGTATGTTAAAAGAAGTATGGCGAATTGTATACGCTATATGAGAAAATATCAGTTATAAACGTCACGTACCTGTAAAATCATTGAAAATTTGTGAAATGTGGTCAATTCAAACGGTAGATGAATCGGTAGCGCACATTTCGAAGTGAAGATGTAAAAATAACAATAAAATGTCGCTTAAATGAGCTGTTAGTGAATTTTCCAAAATCTCTTAGGATAATAATAATGAAAGACTAGCTGAGCCAGCTGGCTCTCGCCAGTCTGTCTACTCTGACAAATTTGGAGTCATGTGCGTGTTCTATTCTGGAGTCTGGCCTTCTCAATATCGTCTGACACCATTTCAGGCTGCTAGGTTTAGCAGAACAGCTGGCAATCGCCGATTGCTATCACTGTTATTTTAATTTAAATACAATATATGTGTAGGTATGTGCATTTAAATATGATAAATAATTATACATCTCAATTGTGATTATCATAAATAGCAATCCAATATAACGCGAATATTAATCTCTTACTGGTCCCATGTACATAATAGAAAAAGGTTAACAGCATAAAAAATAAATTTAAACATTATTTTGTTTCATTGTCTATAAAAAATAAATGCTTGGAGTCATAGAATAATATTTTAAAAATCATATTTTGATTTAAAAATTAACCTTAAACAATATAGTTTTCGACATTCATATCGACACAAATGTTGATAAATAATGAAGCAATACATATTATATCTGATAAAAATAGGAATTTATAAGACCTAAAGATGTGGAATCAGCTTAAAGAAGCCTTCATCCAGCAGTGGATTGATACAGGTTGATGACGATAATGACGATATAAATGGGTAGGTATATGAAATCACAAATTTAAAAAAATATTGCAGTTTATATGACCAAGAAGAGTAGAATTAGGTTGGGATAACCGTCATCCAGCAGTGGATTAATCTCGGTTGATGATGATAATGACGATATTATGAATGGGTAAATATAATATCAGTAATTTTGATAAATATAGCAATTCATATGACCGACAGAAATTCAAACAACTTAAGAGAGGCCTTCATCCACCGGTGGATTGATTCAGGCTCATAATGATAATGGAAATATAAATAAATATAATATAATATCACCGATTTTGATAAAAACAGCAATTCAAATGACAGAAAGGATTAGAACCAGGCATGGGAGGCCTTTATCCAGCAGTAGATGGGTTCAGGTCAATGATGATAAGGAAGATAGAAATAGGTATAATATAGTAGTAGAATCAAGTTGCGGAACCCTCCATCCAGCAGTGGATTGATTCTGGTTGATGATGATGACGATATGAATATGTAGATAAATATAATATCACCGATTTTGATAAATACAGAAATTCATATCACAGAAAGGAGTAGAATCAGGCTAATGAGGTCTTTATTAAGCAGTGGATTAGTTCAGGTCAATGATGATGATGATGACGATATGAATATGTAGATAAATATAATATCACCGATTTTGATAAATACAGAAATTCATATGACAGAAAGGAGTAGAATCAGGCTAGCGAGGTCTTTATTAAGCAGTGGATTGGTTCAGGTCAATGATGATGATGATGACGATATGAATATGTAAATAAATTTAATATCACCGATTTTGATAAATACAGCAATTCATATGACAGAAAGGAGTAGAATCAGGCTAGCGAGGCCTTTATCCAGCAGTAGATGGGTTCAGGTCAATGATGATAAGAAAGATAGAAATAGGTATAATATAGTAATAGAATCAAGTTGCGGAACCCTCCATCCAGCAGTGGATTGATTCTGGTTGATGATGATGACGATATGAATATGTAGATAAATGTAATATCACCGATTTTGATAAATACAGAAATTCATATGACAGAAAGGAGTAGAATCAGGCTAGCGAGGTCTTTATTAAGCAGTGGATTGGTTCAGGTCAATGATGATGATGATGACGATATGAATATGTAAATAAATTTAATATCACCGATTTTGATAAATACAGCAATTCATATGACAGAAAGGAGTAGAATCAGGCTAGCGAGGCCTTTATCCAGCAGTAGATGGGTTCAGGTCAATGATGATAAGAAAGATAGAAATAGGTATAATATAGTAATAGAATCAAGTTGCGGAACCCTCCATCCAGCAGTGGATTGATTCTGGTTGATGATGATGACGATATGAATATGTAGATAAATGTAATATCACCGATTTTGATAAATACAGAAATTCATATCACAGAAAGGAGTAGAATCAGGCTAATGAGGTCTTTATTAAGCAGTGGATTGGTTCAGGTCAATGATGATGATGATGACGATATGAATATGTAGATAAATATAATATCACCGATTTTGATAAATACAGAAATTCATATGACAGAAAGGAGTAGAATCAGGCTAGCGAGGTCTTTATTAAACAGTGGATTGGTTCAGGTCAATGATGATGATGATGACGATATGAATATGTAAATAAATATAATATCACCGATTTTGATAAATACAGAAAATCATATGACAGAAAGGAGTAGAATCCGGCTAGCGAGGCCTTTATCCAGCAGTAGATGGGTTCAGGTCAATGATGATAAGGAAGATAGAAATAGGTATAATATAGTAGTAGAATCAAGTTGCGGAACCCTCCATCCAGCAGTGGATTGATTCTGGTTGATGATGATGACGATATGAATATGTAGATAAATGTAATATCACCGATTTTGATAAATACAGAAATTCATATCACAGAAAGGAGTAGAATCAGGCTAATGAGGTTTTTATTAAGCAGTGGATTGGTTCAGGTCGATGATGATGATGACGATATGAATATGTAGATAAATATAATATCACCGATTTTGATAAATACAGAAATTCATATGACAGAAAGGAGTAGAATCAGGCTAGGGAGGTCTTTATTAAGCAGTGGATTGGTTCAGGTCAATGATGATGATGATGACGATATGAATATGTAAATAAATATAATATCACCGATTTTGATAAATACAGAAATTCATTTGACAGAAAGGAGTAGAATCCGGCTAGCGAGGCCTTTATCCAATATATCCGGCTAAGGAGGTCTTTATTAAGCAGTGGATTAATCCTGGTTGATGATGATGATGATGATGATATTAATATGCTGATAAATATAATATCACCGATTTTGATAAATACAGAAATTCATATGACAAAAAGGAGTAGAATCAGTCTATGGAGGTCTATATTAAGCAGAGGATTGATCCTGGTTGATGATGATGATGATGATAACAATATGAATTTGTAGATAAATATAGTATCACTGATTTTGATAAATACAGCAATTTATATGACAGAAAGGAGTAGATTCGGGCTAGGGAGGCCATTATCCAGCAGTTGATTGGTTCAAGTCGATGATGATAAGATGGATAGAAATATGTATATTATCACAAATTTGTTAAACCAATAGTAGTAGAATCAGGTTGCGGAACTCTTCATCCAGTAGTGGATTGATCCTGGTTGATGATGATGATGATTATGATAACGATATGAATATGTAGATAAATAGCATTAGAAATTCAATACTGTCAAGAATACAATCAACGTAGAGAGGCCTTCATCCAGCAGTGGATTTATTGAGGCTCGTGATAATAATGGCAATATATATAGATAGGTAGATAATAATATAATATCACTGATTTTGATAAATATAACAATTCATGTGTAAGTAAGGAGTATAATAAGGCTGAGGAGGCATTCATCCAGCAATAGATAGGTCAAGATTGATGATGATAGGGACGATAAAAATAGATAGATATTATACAATATCACACATTTTGATGACTATAACAATTCGTATTAATTTCTTTTATTGTTTGCAATGGCAACTTTGTTAGTTTAATATGACTATCTGATCTATGGAAATTAGTAGCCTAGGTAATTATTCAATAAAAAAAGATTGAGTGAACAGCCACAAAGTATTTAAAAAAAATCAAATTTGGAATATCACGTTATCTATGAAATGGCCGTCAGTGGCGTACCCCGCTGTCAAAAGATATTATACGTAGTAAATTGTACCAGGATTATGGTTTTTTCACCGGAAAAAAGTGCGCCAATGCCTACATTACGATATTTGAATAAAAATAATCGAATCCGTTTGTCAAATAAAGGATTAGAAGGTCTTAAGCGACGAAGACGTCATTCTGCTGTATGTTAAAAGAAGTATGGCGAATTGTATACGCTATATGAGAAAATATCAGTTATAAACGTCACGTACCTGTAAAATCATTGAAAATTTGTGAAATGTGGTCAATTCAAACGGTAGATGAATCGGTAGCGCACATTTCGAAGTGAAGATGTAAAAATAACAATAAAATGTCGCTTAAATGAGCTGTTAGTGAATTTTCCAAAATCTCTTAGGATAATAATAATGAAAGACTAGCTGAGCCAGCTGGCTCTCGCCAGTCTGTCTCGCTAGGTCTTGCAGACAGCTTTTCGTCATAGTGACTTGGTGTTGGATTTTAATATAATAATTGTAAAGTGTGTATAGACGGCGCCATAGTTTACTCTTCGGGAAGGATTTTCATTCACGTCAGACAGTTGAAAATTTAGCTGATTTGTCAGTTTTACGATCTGTATGTCGTCACTGCCAATACAAATTTGGAGTCATGTGCGTGTTCTATTCTGGAGTCTGGCCTTCTCAATATCGTCTGACACCATTTCAGGCTGCTAGGTTTAGCAGAACAGCTGGCAATCGCCGATTGCTATCACTGTTATTTTAATTTTAATACAATATATGTGTAGGTATGTGCATTTAAATATGATAAATAATTATACATCTCAATTGTGATTATCATAAATAGCAATCCAATATAACGCGAATATTAATCTCTTACGGGTCCCATGTACATAATAGAAAAAGGTTAACAGCATAAAAAATAAATTTAAACATTATTTTGTTTCATTGTCTATAAAAAATAAATGCTTGGAGTCATAGAATAATATTTAAAAAATCATATTTTGATTTAAAAATTAACCTTAAACAATATAGTTTTCGACATTCATATCGACACAAATGTTGATAAATAATGAAGCAATACATATTATATCTGATAAAAATAGGAATTTATAAGACCTAAAGATGTGGAATCAGCTTAAAGAAGCCTTCATCCAGCAGTGGATTGATACAGGTTGATGACGATAATGATGATATAAATGGGTAGGTATATGAAATCACAAATTTAAAAAAATATTGCAGTTTATATGACCAAGAAGAGTAGAATTAGGTTGGGATAACCTTCATCCAGCAGTGGATTAATCTCGGTTGATGATGATAATGACGATATTATGAATGGGTAAATATAATATCAGTAATTTTGATAAATATAGCAATTCATATGACCGACAGAAATTCAAACAACTTAAGAGAGGCCTTCATCCACCGGTGGATTGATTCAGGCTCATAATGATAATGGAAATATAAATAGATATAATATAATATCACCGATTTTGATAAAAACAGCAATTCATATGACAGAAATGAGTAGATTCGGGCTAGGGAGGCCATTATCCAGCAGTTGATTGGTTCAAGTCGATGATGATAAGATGGATAGAAATATGTATATTATCACAAATTTGTTAAACCAATAGTAGTAGAATCAGGTTGCGGAACTCTTCATCCAGTAGTGGATTGATCCTGGTTGATGATGATGATGATTATGATAACGATATGAATATGTAGATAAATAGCATTAGAAATTCAATACTGTCAAGAATACAATCAACGTAGAGAGGCCTTCATCCAGCAGTGGATTTATTGAGGCTCGTGATAATAATGGCATTATATATAGATAGGTAGATATTAATATAATATCACTGATTTTGATAAATATAACAATTCATGTGTAAGTAAGGAGTATAATAAGGCTAAGGAGGCCTTCATCCAGCAATAGATAGGTCAAGATTGATGATGATAGGGACGATAAAAATAGATAGATATTATACAATATCACACATTTTGATGACTATAACAATTCGTATTAATTTCTTTTATTGTTTGCAATGGCAACTTTGTTAGTTTAATATGACTATCTGATCTATGGAAATTAGTAGCCTAGGTAATTATTCAAAAAAAAAAGATTGAGTGAACAGCCACAAAGTATTTAAAAAAAATCAAATTTGGAATATCACGTTATCTATGAAATGGCCGTCAGTGGCGTACCCCGCTGTCAAAAGATATTATACGTAGTAAATTGTACCAGGATTATGGTTTTTTCATCGGAAAAAAGTGCGCCAATGCCTACATTACGATATTTGAATAAAAATAATCGAATTCGTTTGTCAAATAAAGGATTAGAAGGTCTTAAGCGACGTAGACGTCATTCTGTTGTGCGTTAAAAGAAGTATGGCGAATTGTATACGCTATATGAGAAAATATCGGTTATACACGTCACGTTTCTGGAAAATCATCGGATATTTCTCAAATTTGGTCAATTCAATCGGTAGATAATTTGGTAGCGCACATTTCGAAGTGAAGATGTAAAAATAACAATAAAATGTCGCTTAAATGAGCTGTTGGTGTATTTTCCAAAATCTCTTATGATAATAATATATAGGAGACTAGCTGAGCCAGCTGGCTCTCGCCAGTCTGTCTCGCTAGGTCTTGCAGACAGCTTTTCGTCATAGTGACTTGGTGTTGGATTTATGGATATCGCCTTATAAGTGCGCCAATGCCTACATTACGATATTTGAATAAAAATAATCGAATCCGTTTGTCAAATAAAGGATTAAAAGGTCTTAAGCGACGAAGACGTCATTCTGCTGTATGTTGAAAGAAGTATGGCGAATTGTATACGCTGTATGAGAAAATATCAGTTATAAACGTCACGTACCTGTAAAATCATTAAAAATTTGTGAAATGTGGTCAATTCAAACGGTAGATGAATCGGTAGCGCACATTTCGAAGTGAAGATGTAAAAATAACAATAAAATGTCGCTTAAATGAGCTGTTAGTGAATTTTCCAAAATCTCTTAGGATAATAATAATGAAAGACTAGCTGAGCCAGCTGGCTCTCGCCAGTCTGTCTCGCTAGGTCTTGCAGACAGCTTTTCGTCATAGTGACTTGGTGTTGGATTTTAATATAATAATTGTAAAGTGTGTATAGACGGCGCCATAGTTTACTCTTCGGGAAGGATTTTCATTCACGTCAGACAGTTGAAAATTTAGCTGATTTGTCAGTTTTACGATCTGCATGTCGTCACTGCCAATACAAATTTGGAGTCATGTGCGTGTTCTATTCTGGAGTCTGGCCTTCTCAATATCGTCTGACACCATTTCAGGCTGCTAGGTTTAGCAGAACAGCTGGCAATCGCCGATTGCTACCACTGTTATTTTCATTTTAATACAATATATGTGTAGGTATGTGCATTTAAATATAATAAATAGTTATACATCTCAATCGTGATTATCATAAATAGCGATCCAATATAACGCGAATATTAATCTCTTATGGGTCCCATGTACATAATAGAAAAAGGTCAGCAGCAAAAAAAATAAATTTAAACATTATTTTGTTTCATTGTCTATAAAAAATAAATGCTTGGAGTCATAGAATAATATTTTAAAAATCATATTTTGATTTGAAAATTAACCTTAAACAATATAGTTTCCCGGTGCGGGACATTCATATCGACACAAATGTTGATAAATAATGAAGCAATACATATTATATTTGATAAGAATTTATTAGATCTAAAGATGTGGAATCAGCTTAAAGAAGCCTTCATCCAGCAGTGGATTGATACAGGTTGATGACGATAATGACGATATAAATGGGTATGTATATACAATCACAAATTTAAAAAAAATATTGCAGTTTATATGACCAAGAAGAGTAGAATAAGGTTGGGATAACCTTCATCCAGCAGTGGATTAATCTCGGTTGATGATGATAATGATGATATTATGAATGGGTAAATATAATATCAGCAATTTTGATAAATATAGCAATTCATATGACCGACAGAAATTCAAACAACTTAAGAGAGGCCTTCATCCACCGGTGGATTGATTCAAGCTCATAATGATAATGGCAATATAAATAGATATAATATAATATCACCGATTTTGATGAATACAGCAATTCAAATGACAGAAAGGAGTAGAATCAGGCATGGGAGGCCTTTATCCAGCAGTAGATGGGTTCAGGTCAATGATGATAAGGAAGATAGAAATAGGTATAATATAGTAGTAGAATCAGGTTGCGGAACCCTCTATCCAGCAGTGGATTGATTCTGGTTGATGATGATGACGATATGAATATGTAGATAAATGTAATATCACCGATTTTGATAAATACAGAAATTCATATCACAGAAAGGAGTAGAATCAGGCTAAGGAGGTCTTTATTAAGCAGTGGATTGGTTCAGGTCGATGATGATGATGATGACGATATGAATATGTAAATAAATATAATATCACCGATTTTGATAAATACAGAAATTCATATGACAGAAAGGAGTAGCATCAGGCTAGCGAGGTCTTTATTAAGCAGTGGATTGGTTCAGGTTGATGATGATGATGATGACGATATGAATATGTAGATAAATATAATATCTCCGATTTTGATAAATACAGCAATTCATGTGACAGAAAGGAGTAGAATCAAGCTAGGGAGGTATTTATTAAGCAGTGGATTGGTTCAGGTCGATGATGATGATGATGACGATATGAATATGCAGATAAATATAATATCTCCGATTTTGATAAATACAGCAATTCATATGACAGAAAGGAGTAGAATCAAGCTAAGGAGGTCTTTATTAAGCAGTGGATTGGTTCAGGTCGATGATGATGATGATGACGATATGAATAAGTAGATAAATATAATATCACCGATTTTGAGAAATACAGCAATTCATATGACAGAAAAGAGTAGAATCAGGCTAGGGAGGTCTTAATTAAGCAGTGGATTGGTTCAGATCGATGATGATGATAATGATAATGACGATATGAATATGTAGATAAATATAATATCACCGATTTTGATAAATACAGAAATTCATTTGACAGAAAGGAGTAGAATCAGGCTAGGGAGGTCTTTATTAAGCAGTGGATTAATCCTGGTTGTTGATGATGATGATGATGATGATATGAATATGCTGATAAAGATAATATCACCAATTTTTATAAATACAGGGATTCATATGACAGAATGGAGTAAAATCAGGCTAGGGAGGTCTTTATTAAGCAGTGTATTGGTTCAGGTCGGTGTGATGATGATGATGATGATGATGACGATATAAATATGTGGATAAATATAATATAACCGATTTTGATATATACAGAAATTCATATGACAAAAAGGAGTAGAATCAGTCTATGGAGGTCTTTATTAAGCAGATGATTGATCCTGGTTGATGATGATGATAACAATATGAATTTGTAGATAAACATAGTATCACTGATTTTGATAAATACAGCAATTCATATGACAGAAATGAGTAGATTCGGGCTAGGGAGGCCATTATCCAGCAGTGGATTGGTTCAAGTCGATGATGATAAGATGGATAGAAATATGTATAATATCACAAATTCGTTAAACCAATAGTAGTATGACGATATGAATATTATGTAGATAAATAGCATTAGAAATTCAATACTGTCAAGAATACAATCAACGTAGAGAGGCCTTCATCCAGCAGTGGATTTATTGAGGCTCGTGATAATAATGGCATTATATATAGATAGGTAGATAATAATAATATAATATCACTGATTTTGATAAGTAGTAGAATAAGGCTGAGGAGGCCTTCATCCAGCAATAGATAGGTCAAGATTGATGATGATAGGGACGATAAAAATAGGTAGATATTATACAGTATCACACATTTTGATGACTATAACAATTCGTATTTATTTCTTTTATTGTTTGCAATGGCAACTTTGTTAGTTTAATATGACTATCTGATCTATGGAAATTAGTAGCCTAGGTAATTATTCAATAAAAAAAGATTGAGTGAACAGCCACAAAGTATTTAAAAAAAATCAAATTTGGAATATCACGTTATCTATGAAATGGCCGTCAGTGGCGTACAAAAGCAGTGGCTGTCAAAAGATATTATACGTAGTAAATTGTACCAAGATTATGGTTTTTTCACCGGAAAAAAGTGCGCCAATGCCTACGTTACGATATTTGAATAAAAATAATCGAATCCGTTTGTCAAATAAGGGATTGGAAGGTCTTAAGCGACGAAGACGTCATTCTGCTGTACGTTAAATGAAATATGGCGAATCGTATACGGTATGTAAGAAAATATCAGAAATAAACGTCACGTACCTGTAAAATCATTGAAAATTTCTGAAATGTGGTCAATTCAAACGGTAGATGAATCGGTAGCGCACATTTTGAAGTGAAGATGTAAAAATAACAATAAAATGTCGCTTAAATGAGCCGTTAGTGAATTTTCCAAAATCTCTTAGGATAATAATAATGAAAGATTATTGAACGTTGTCAGTTTTATATGATTATGAAAAAAGGTATGAAACAAATCGAATGCTTAGGAAAATGTTTATTCCGGAAGTAAAATGGAGTTTTCATTATATTTTTTGTCATGCGGTGTCTATATTCATCCCCACCTATTCCAGATAATTTAGGTTCTACTTCTTCACTACCTAATTCATTTGTATTTTAAAGTGTGCTGATGAAAAAGACATTGGTTATGTAAAAGATCAGAATTATTATGTTATAAGATCACTTTTGATAAGTTGTTTGATACCACTTTAATCGGAGATGGGAGAGAAATTAGTCAAGAATTGCTGTACACGCATGAGTCGCCATCATCTTTTTTCATAGTTAATGTTATGTATGTAATTAAACCCAATTCTCTAAACGTATATACTGAATAGTATCTTCTACTTTGCTGTATATACCTAAATGCCTTTTTCAATCTGGATCAGTAGGTATTTATTTATAATTTCTTATAGTAATACTGTTCATAAATTTGCAATAATATAATATAATGATTTTCAAAACGATCATTCAGTAGTAATGCATTTAAAAATAATAATGTAAGTAAGTACATAAATAAATTTTGTTTTCAATGTTCTCATAATCTTTCATTATTATTATCCTACAGCTTTGCCCGTTTTTGCGAGCGATTGTGTGCCTTATTCGTCATGTCCAATAGGTTTAAATGAAAAATCGGCTCTCGGATCGTGAAATATCGGTAAACCATAGTTGACAGCCGTTTGACGAAATACCACCCTAAATCGGTGATTTTCATTCATTTCCCGAAACATTTTCCAGCGACACGCCACTTTATTGACAACTGATTATGTCGGGAATTAATTTTTTCACAATGTTTGCAACACTCAAACCGGCTCACCAAAGATGGCCGCTTTAAATTTAAAATGCGTTTTAACCGATATCTACAATCGATTTTCACAAACTAATCGCAATAAGATTGACCGATAAACATATAAGAACTGATTTATTTAATTTTTTGTGAATAAAGTTCTTTGTTTTAAGTTAAGTTTCTACACCTCTGACGGAAATCAAGTCTTTTGACACTACGTATTTATCGCGCTATGTATACTCAACTACATTATTCCAATTTACTCACCGCGTGTTTACTTATCAGATGCATTCGAGTAACTACAATTTGAAGTGAGCACAATTTTGTAATACTTAACACAGTCATAAAAAAATCACTTTTAAAAACTAGGTACCACCCGTCATTTGTTGTTTCACAGGTCACAGGTGATATTATTTACGTCTCATGATGATTTTAAAATGCACAGCACTATATAATAACTCACATTTATAACAAGTACCCGTAGATAACTATAATTATTCAAATAAACAATAACATTTATACGAATTCCGATTAAAACTGATCATTTCATTGAAACGCGGGCGCACGAACGTTTCGGCGTTTTAACATAACCAAGGAAAAATATTTCCAAATTAAATGTTACTTTTTTTTTTTGTACGGCTGTTGAATGAACTTTTTTTGAACCAATCAAACTTATATACATTTAATTAGCTCATTATATAACCCAAAAATATTTAAAAGGTATCAACCAGTGTTGCCAATTAAAATTTTCAAAGTTCAGTAGATTTTTTGATTTTTTCTTCAAAATATCAGTAGATTGACAAACATGTATATAATTCAACGATTGTGTTTGGTGAAAGCGTGCATATTGACACAATCTTACAAGTGTCTTTTAAAAAATCATGTAAAAAGTGACTTTTGTTCATCACAAATATCATAATTTCTTCTTTTCCTGACAAAAATTTCAGTAGATCTAATGAAATTCCAGTAGACATGGCAACACTGACTATGCGATCAACCCAGCAGTGTTGCCATGTCTACTGAAATTTCAGTAGATCAACTGATATTTTTTGCCAATATACTAAACTTTTGATTTTTTTTTCGAAATTCAAGAAATCTACTGATATTTGTGTTTCTCCATAATTGTAAATAAACTGATGATTCTTTTAATAATAAACTTGAAATGATTTACGCATGACCTTTTTTGATGTTATACACTTCTAAATTGACATAAAAAGCATTGTAACTCTACCCAAGAGCGCCATTTTATCCATTAATATCATCATTGCTTACAATAAATTAATACAATTAGTTATTGTTATTCTTATTAGTTTTAAATCATATCTAATAAACCACATTTTTCAAAATCTTCTGAAATTTTAAATTTTGACTTGGCAACACTGGGTTGATCGCATAGTCAGTGTTGCCATGTATATCTACTGAATTTTTAAATTTTGACTTGGCAACACTGCAAATATTAAATTATGAATTGGCAACACTGGGTTTTAGTGTTGCCAAGTCAAAATTTAAAAATTCAGTAGATAGACATGGCAACACTGACTATGCGATCAACCCAGTGTTGCCAAGTCAAAATTTAAAATTTCAGTAGATTTTGACAAAAAAATCAGTAGATTTCATAAAATATCAGTAGATTTTGAAAAATGTGGTTTATTAGATATGATTTAAAACTAATAAGAATAACAATAACTAATTGTATTAATTTATTGTAAGCAATGATGATATTAATGGATAAAATGGCGCTCTTGGGTAGAGTTAAAATGCTTTTTATGTCAATTTAGAAGTGTATTACATCAAAAAAGGTCATGCGTAAATCATTACAGGTTTATTATTAAAAGAATCATCAGTTAATTTACAATTATGGAGAAACACAAATATCAGTAGATTTCTTGAATTTCGAAAAAAAATATCAATTGATCTATTGAAATTTCAGTAGACATGGCAACACTGGATACCATAGAATATTATTTTAAAATTTGATAGCGTAACATTTTTTTTATGGCTGTTAAATGATAATTTTTTAAACCAATGAAACTTATATACATTCAATTAGCTCATATAACCCAAAAATATTTAAAAGGTATTCAACAATAATTGGTGTTATACATATTATTTAAATCATTATCAACCAGGATCAATCCACTGCTGGATAAAGGCCCCCCTAGCCTGATTCTATTCCTTTCTGTCATTTGAATTCCTGTATTTATCAAAATCGGTGATATTATATTTATCCTCATATTCATATCGTCATCATAATCATCGACCTGAACCAATTCACTGCTGGATAAAGGCCTCCCTACCCTGGTTCTACTCCTTTCTGTCATTTGAATTGCTGTATTTATCAAAATCGGAGATATTATATTTATCTACATATTCGTATCGTTATCATCATCATCATCAACTAGGATCAATCCACTGCTGGATGAAGGGTTCCGCAACCTGATTCGACTACTAGCAGTTAAACGAATTTGTGATACTATACCTATTTATATCATCCTTATCGACATCGACCTGAACCAATCCACTGCTGGATTAAGGCCTCCCTAGCCTGATTCTATTCCTTTCTGCATTTTAATTGCTGTATTTATCAAAATCGGTGATATTATATTTATCTACATATTCATATTGTCATTATCGTCATCGACCTGAACCAATCCACTGCTGGATAAAGGCCTCCCTAGCCTGATTCTACTCCTTTCAGTCTTTTGAATTGCTGTATTTATCAAAATCGGTGAAATTATATTTATCTACATATTCATATCGTTATCATCATCATCATCAACTAGGATCAATCCACTGCTGGATAAAGAGTTCCCTAGCCTGATTCTATTCCTTTCTGTCTTTGAATTGCTGTATTTATCAAAATCGGTGATATTATATTTATCTTCATAAATTATATCGTTATCGTCACCATCGACCTGATCCAATCCACTGCTGGATAAAAGCCTCCCTACCCATATTCTACTCCTATCTATCATTTGAATTGCTGTATTTATCAAAATTGGTGATATTATATTTGTCTACATACTCATATCGTTATCATCATCATCATCAACTAGGATCAATCCACTGCTGGATGAAGGATTCCGCAACCTCATTCTACTACTATCAGCGAAATGTCAAACTGTCTGACGTGAATAAAAAACCCATCCCGAAGAGAAAACTATGGCGCCATCTATGCATACTTCACAATTATATTAAAATCCAACACCGCCAAGCCGTCTGCAAGACCTAGCGAGACAGACTGGCGAGAGCCAGCTGGCTCAGCTAGTATTACATAATATACCTAAATGCTATGTTCACTTTCATGTGTTGCACGGGATGGTGTGATGAGGGGTAGGTGATGAATAAAATCAGAAGGTTTTGATGCGTATAAAAGTAATTCCCCAAATTTATTATCCCTTAACACAAATTACAAATTCAATTTACAGCTTGAATAATACAAAGTTTATAAATTAGATTACGACGATAGTGTTTGTGATAAAAGTTATTTTAACGTTGAAGCGAGAAGCGTGTTATTAAGACGAGCGAATTTAAGGTACTGAGTTCCTGTTGGATTGCCACGTCTGTTTTTATATTGAAAGTAGACAAAGGAAATGCTATCTGTGGCGTGGGTAAGTTATTGCTGTTTTCGTTCACACACTACGGATCGCTTCCTGAATTTTGTCTGCGAAATTTGATTAAGGTACAAACGTTATAAATCCAACAATGGATTTCTCACGACACAAAGACAGGAATGCACTGTTTACTCGTTCATTCCTGTGGTGCGACAAATGACATCCGACACGTGAGTATTTCTTCGGCCGGTGGAAGACGATCATATATCAGTTTGCACGGCCGTGTTTTGCTGATTATTAAAACATTAAATAAAATATTAAAATATTGTGATTATTAAAATGTTGTAATCTTTAGGTTTTCTTAACTGTCTTAACTGCTATTTACACATTTCACTGGTCTGCGGACTCCTTCCACCCTCACACCCCCCTTCCAGCGATGTGCGGCACGTAGATCGCGATGAAAGTAAGTAGAGGTGGTCGCTTGAAGGTCCAATCAGATCTGTCTCGGTGGATGCTGCGGAGGTCTGCATCCCGGGACGTCTGCTCTCATGTCCTTGATGACTCTTTTGGTGATGTGCTTTTTGCAATTTGTCCATAGCAGGTAGCTGGAAACTGCGGCAATGATGACGATAATCAAGGCAAGCGTTGCCCACGACAGTTGGCCTGTCGACGTGTCGTTGGCAATTGCTCCGCCCGACGCAGTCTGTGCGACGATGATCTCTTCCTTTGTCTGTTGTGCACCCATTTTCGTATGCTGGTGTCTCCTGGTGGTGATGATGGTAAAATACTGAATAATCCAGTTGAGTTATCCGCATTTATTGTGAATAAATTGTTTATGCCTGCATTTTTTGTATTGCGTACGCCACTGACCTACATTCTAGGTCGATGTGTGTCCTTGCATTCGCTAACGTAACTGTTTTGAAATCGGAAACTCCGCGTGCTGTTTTGAAACACGACCCCGATTGCTTTGTTTGGCTCGTGCCTGATGTTGTTAACCGATATTTGCTCCACTGGCCTAGAGACGGTCTGGAAAATGGACACGTCTGCCGTATCGAGTAACACGAGCTCTCACGGTGTCAGGATTTTTTCTCAGGCTGTTCCATTGTTTTATTTTCCTTGAGAATGTACGCTGGTTTTCTTGAAGTGGTATTGAGTTGAAATTTGAAACTTGCTTCGGTTTGCTTTAGGTTTTTCCTTGTTTTGCGTTTTGTGTATCCTGAATGAACATGTACATGGCACTTTAATGAATTGGGGCAAATGAATTTAGGTATGTACATTGCTGGTAGAATCAATGTTGAGACTTGTATTTGATATGGATCCGGGTAAACTTGAGGAGTCAATGGAAACATTTTGCGTTTGCGTTTTCCAACTTGCGATGTCCGCAGAAGTGAGGAAAAGAGCGTCTTAGCTGTGAGTGAGTTTCACAGGGCCAAGAGGGCTGCTCTGTTAGAACATATCTTCTGTATGTGAATAACAGGAAGCAGTGGGGGTAGTTCAAGAAAGAACAAAAATTGAACTACTGAGCGGTTTGCAAAAATGTTTGATTGAATGAGAAGTCTAGGGTTGTGGAAATATCAAAAGTCGCCTAAGCCAATTACTCATCGTCAGAAAACTATCTATTGTTTAGAATAGCTTCTTCGAGTAAAATTGCCTTAGGGATGAAAGTCGGGTTGG
Source organism: Rhyacophila brunnea (assembly GCF_057557595.1). Lineage (NCBI taxonomy): Eukaryota > Metazoa > Arthropoda > Insecta > Trichoptera > Rhyacophilidae > Rhyacophila > Rhyacophila brunnea. The sequence goes on along the minus strand of NW_028233361.1, from coordinate 47,150,205 downwards.
ATTCTAGGTTTGCCAATGAATTTAAATGCGTGGGTTTGTACTATGTTAATTGCGTATGTACGTGTGTAGGAAAAAACCTTAAACTTGCCTGGGCGAAGTTAGCATCCCGTCTGCGCACACCAACCGGCGGACGACGGTGGCCAAAGCGGGCTGCCTTGGGCTCTCCGTCGTGACGCTGGTGGTGTTTGGTCCAGCTGCTGGCGGCACCGGAACTGCCTCCTCCTGATTTGCTGAGGAGTCCACAGGGCTCCGGTGATTCGGCTGCGCTGGCGGCTGGATGAACGTGGCTGACGGGCGCAAGGATGTGGATCCTTGGCTGCTTGGTGTGTGTTGTCTAGTGCTGCTACACGTCGTAGTCCGGCGACCAGTCGTTCCAACCTGGCGATTATCACCTGGTGGAAGTTGACAGCTCCTGATGACGACCAGGTTGGGTTGTCGGAGTCATCAGGCGAGCTGGGTCTGATGATGCTGCAGTCAGGACTTTCCGGGGCTCCAAGTCTGATGGGGCCGCTGTCGGAACTGTCCTGTGACGTTGATGAGCAGCTGTCATCGGGCCAAGGTGATGAAATCGGTGATGCGACTGGTGAGTCTTGGTGCGCTGTCGTCGTCGATGTTTGGTACCCAGATGCGGTGTCCTCTTCCATGGTGCTGGATGTGGCAGCGGATGCTCTGGTACTGTACATCGTGACGTTGACAGGTCACGGAGTGATGTGGAGATCGAACTCGGTGACTTAACGCAAAGACGGCGTTGTAGTTGAACGCGGCGGGTTCTCGCTCCAACGAAAAAATAATTCTCTCACAAACACAGTAAAATGGTAATTAACAAAAAATTAAACGAAGTCTGTAAAATGAAAATGAATGAATTGAATTTTACTTTACGGGTCACCACTGTTGCACGGGTGACGTAAGGTCGGTTGATTTTTCTCTCGGGGTCACCACTGTTGCACGGGATGGGGTGAGCCGATTTATTGAATGCTTGACCACCAAAGATTCAAGTAAGGGATGGAATCCGAAGTTGCGTGTGTATAAAGAGTAGGTCCCCAGGTTTATTATTCCTTAACACAAATTACAAATTCAATTTACAGCTTGAATAATACAAAGTTTATAAATTAGATTACGACGATAGTGTTTGTGATAAAAGTTATTTTAACGTTGAAGCGAGAAGCGTGTTATTAAGACGAGCGAATTTAAGGTACTGAGTTCCTGTTGGATTGCCACGTCTGTTTTTATATTGAAAGTAGACAAAGGAAATGCTATCCGTGGCGTGGGTAAGTTATTGCTGTTTTCGTTCACACACTACGGATCGCTTCCTGGAATTTTGTCTGCGAAATTTGATTAAGGTACAAACGTTATCAATCCAACAATGGATTTCTCACGACACAAAGACAGGAATGCACTGTTTACTCGTTCATTCCTGTGGTGCGACAAATGACATCCGACACGTGAGTATTTTTTCGGCCGGTGGAAGACGATCATATATCAGTTCGCACGGCCGTGTTTTGCTGATTATTAAAACATTAAATAAAATATTAAAATATTGTGATTATTAAAATGTTGTAATCTTTAGGTTTTCTTAACTGTCTTAACTGCTATTTACACATTTCACTGGTCTGCGGACTCCTTCCACCCTCACATGTGTGAAAACGTGTAATGTGTAATAACTTGACCGAGAGATGATGAGAAAAATGTGTGATCTTATAATGATTTATTTTATTGATTTACATAGATGCATGTTTAATATCTGTTATGCCAGGAAGTTGTATGTGTGTTTTTACTATTTACTGTTTCCTTGCCTTTTAATCTTTACTTAAATTACTTTTTTTTCATCTTACTATTTTTATTTCCAAAGTTTTGTGTTTATGTTCCGAAATTATTGTGTTTAATAAATTTATTATAAATTTTCAAGATATTTTATTACATATCTCCCCATCCATACACCTAAAACACACTATAATTTTTATTGATTAAATATTGTAATTTGCTAAAATGCAATGCCAACTGGTAAAGTAGTACAGTGAGTAGGTATAGACAATACTGGCAAAGGGTGACTTTTGGAAAGAGGTAGGCTGTGGAGTTCAAAGAAAAAGAGCATACTTGTCAGGTATACTCATGGGAAATAAGACGATATTACTAATGAATAGGTACACGCTAATGTCAACATCACACTAAATCGATGAAATTTCAATAGCTCACTGACAATATAGAATTGAGAAATGAATATAAATTATGTATTTTGCAAATCGATCATTTGACAGTTGTAGATGATTTGTGAATATCATCCATTTCCGATGTGATAAACATTTTTTTAAATGTTGTCCAGTGCTTTGTGAAAACAGTCTATTGAATTGTGCGAATATATATTCCCCATAATCTTTGTGATTCTATTTAGACATGTTGATAATAAAACTTAATTATATCATTATACATCATCTTTTTTTACCTCAATGCAATACTTAGCCGTTCTTCAGGCGAGATGGCTTCGCGATAGTTTGTATCACATTTTCGAATGTCATTTGTGATGGCATTCAATACTTAGTCAAAACTTTCGAAGGTCATACGAAAATAAATGTAGAAACGCTTTTCATCTTTGCGTAGTTGAGGCATCAAAGTGTGGTATTCTCCATACCTTCTTCTCTGTAAATTGATGTCATGAATCCATTTTCTTTTTTCCCTGAGAAGAAAAATAGTAGGTAAATTAGTCGAAAATGGTTTATGAATTGGATGAAAATAAATAAAACACGTAATGGTGTGAATAGTCAAACCTGGCATTATCATCCTCTTCCGAGCATAGTAATAAAAACGCTTCTCCGTCGTCCGTTGTTGAGTACATTTTGTTTGATGGTCAAGAATTGTCACTTTGACATTAGTATTTAGTCTATGGCTGCATCCAATGCTGCCATCTTGTTTTCAGATAATTAAAATACACTTTACGCGAAGTGGGTAAAAGTTGTAGCAATTCTGAAAGCGCTATAGTGTACGTGTATTTTTCATATTTAATTCATAAAAATTATAGAATAATTGGCGTAAAATAATAATAATATTTACAATTTTAAATCGGGGAATATATATTCGCACAATTGAATAGACTGTTTTCACAAAGCGCTGACAACATTTAAAAAGATGTTCGTCACATCGGAAATGGATGATATTCACAAATCAACCACAACAATCAAATGATCGATTTGCACTAAGGAAAAAGTAGTCTTCACGTATCAATATACTATTGTAACCCAATTAATCGTAAAAGAATATAAACACTATGAAAATTAGGTTTAATGATTTTAAACAATATTTTGGCAAAACATAAGTATGTATTAGGTACCTACTTTCAGATTCAAATAATACTATAAATACCTATTTAAAAGTGACGTTAATTAAAACTTAGGTAATTGTGCCGAAGATGCCGTCATGAGCTTTTATGTTTTTTTTACGAAAACAGTTTATAAATTCCATGTAGACAATTATAATAAATACCTTTTTCTGTCGGTGCATAGGCTTTTCGATCTAATAATTGTTAATTTAAAATGCTCATAGATTTTGATACTTACTTCATTATCACAAACTAAGACTATATTAGGTAATATTAGGTTGGGGTAGGTTAGGTTAGGTTAGGTTAGGTTAGGTTGACGTCGTTGAAATTGACGTCCCAGCAAACCTCATAAGAATAATTGAGAGCTACTTCTCCGAGAGAGTTCTTGAATACGAATGCAGTGGCAAGAAAAGCCAGCGAAGTGTGTCAGCGGGTGTTCCGCAGGGCTCAGTTCTTGGGCCAGCCATGTGGAATGCAATGTACGATGGGCTGCTGAAGGTGAACATGCCCGAAGAAGCGCGCCTGGTGGCCTTCGCTGATGATGTGGCAATCCTCGTCACAGCCAAGAAGACAGAATCTCTACGCCTCGCTGGAGAAGATGCCATCAAGCGGGTTAAGAGATGGCTGGACAGCAACGGGTTGCAGCTCGCAGTCCACAAAACGGAAGCCGTTTTCTTCACCAGGCGAAGAAAACTGTTGCCACCCAAACTTAAAGTCGACAACTTCGTGGTGCCGTTTTCCAGGTCACTGCGGTACCTCGGAGTGCAGATCGACGACAAGTTGCGGTTCACCGAGCACGTTGAAAAGGCGGCCTCAAAAGTGACCGCCATAGCAGAAGACCTTGCCAGGCTGATGCCCAACACCGGAGGACCAAAACATAAAAGACGGAAACTCTACTCTGAGGTGGTCCACTCTGTCCTACTGTACGGCGCCCCAATATGGGCCGACGCCACCAAAAAAGAACGGACAAAACTCACCCCTGGCAAGGGTGCAAAGACGAAGCGCACTGAGAGTCGCCTCAGCATACCGCACGGTCTCGGGAGATGCCATACTGGTGCTGACTGGCATCCCGCCCATTGACCTGCTCGCTCGCTGCCGAAAGGCAGGCAGTGTACAATGGGCAGAAAAGAGTCGATGCCAGGGAACTGACGATGCAAAAATGGCGAGAAAGGTGGGACGCTTCCGCAAAAGGCCGGTGGACGCATCGGCTCATTGGTGAGCTCATGGCTTGGTGCCAGCGGAAACACGGCGAGCTGTGTTACCACCTTACGCAGCTACTCACAGGGCACGGTTGCTTTGGAAGTTATCTTCAAAAAATAGGGAAAGAAGTGACCTGTGGGTGCCACCACTGCGGAAGCATCAAAGATGATGCCAAACACACCCTGTTTGCATGCCCTGCATGAGAGGAAGCCAGGAACAGTCTTAAAATCAAAGTCGGCGAGGAAGCAATGACGCTGACAAAAATGGTTCCTTCCATGCTAGAGAACGCTGCATCATGGTCGGCGTGGGTGGAGTTTGCATCGTCAGTGATGCAGAGCAAGGAAGAGGAGGAAAGATCCTGGCGAGGGGAGGAAGAGTAGCGGCATAATATAATGCAAGGACATAGCTGCCCTCCTGAAGCAATGCATAAAAGCGGATTCCAGGAGGGCAGCTGGGAAGAGGAGGGGGGTTTTAGTGGGTAAAAATCCCACACTACTACCAGTCAGTCGCCGCTGACTGCTGGTGGTGTCTTAAGAAGATTTCCCCCGCCACAAAAAAAAAAAAAAAAGGTTAGGTTAGGTTGGGTTAGGTTAGGTCAGGTCAGGTAAGGTTAGGTTAGGTTAGGTTTGGTTCAAAAAAGATACTTATACAATCTCATGACGGCATCTGCGCCACATTTACCAAAATTTATATCGATGAACCGAAAAAGATAAGTATACCTAGGTGGTGTTATTTGGTTGTAGATTTACATCAAATTATATATATACATATTTATATTACTGCGTTAAACATTAGTTATATTGACACCTAAGCATCATTTTTGCGATTGCCTTCTAATAAAATTGTATTGTTATAATTATTAGTTTGACATTTGTGAATTTCTACCTTTTCTTTGTGCGATATATTATTTATCGGTGAAAACAATTTTACAAATGTGTGCAGTTGTCAAAATTGAGTGAATTTATATTTACAATGAGTGATTTATGATTTTTGTTTTGTGAAACATACTATTTTATGTGATTTCATCCATTTATTTGTGAAATCATTTAATATATGTGAAAACTATTTTCCAAATGTTAAAGTTTTTTTTTTTTGTGAATTTTGATTATTGCATTGTGCGATTAATTCCCACCCTTTTAAATCTGGCGCGTAAATAAAATTATTTAGTCTATGGCTGCGTCGCTGACGCTTTGGTGTGGGGCCAAACGCGAAATTCGCATCAAATCCAAGCCAAGCGGTAGCGAAAAGTATATTAGTCTATGCGGTACAGTGTTGCCAACCGTACTATAATTATAGTATTTGTACTATAATTTTGGTCCGCGTACTATGTACGATATAAAATAGGTATAGTACGCCCAAAATACTATAATTTTGAAAATCGTACTATAATTTAATATAAGAGTACTATAATTTTGCATTTGCCATTTCGCAATCGAGTGGTCTTCGAAAATTTTGAAATCTGCGGCCCGCGGTGTAATATTTTTCTTAAAAAAAAACAAGCCGACCATGAAAAATTGGGAACCTGCGGCCCGCGATGAAATATTTTTCCTAAAAAAAACAAGCCGACTATGAAAAATTGGGAACCTGCGGCTCGTGGCGAAATATTTCTCCTAATAAAAACGAGCCGACTATGAAATTTTCATTTTCAACAGATGACAACGCGTACTATATTTTATCCCCAAATACTATAATTTTGGAGGCTCTGTACTATAATTCCACTTTCAAAATATGGCAACACTGATGCGGTAGCGACAGCGCCGACAGCGATAGCGAGGGCGTTGCGAATTCGCTGCGAATATTCGCTTTGGTTTGGGGAGGCTTTACACGGCCCAACTCAAAACAAAAAAGCATTGATAAGATTAAGAAAATGTGATATAGATTTTATACAGAATATTACTTAAAACATTTGCTGTATAAATGTAAATTACGTAGTCAACAATTTATTGTTTTTACATTTCATTGATTGTTTGACCATTAGATGGGTGAGCAGCACATTGCAATTGCATAGAAAGCCTTGGGGCATAGATAGCAGTGGTGAAGGGTGGAAGTAGGCTGTTAAGAACTGCCATAAATAGTGCACATCAAACTTTGTCAGTCATGCATATTTTTTTCATTGAAATAAGACAACTTACAGATGGTGTTGGGTTAGTTTTTAAAATTCAATTAAACCCTGCGAAAGTAAGTCTTTTACAGGTTTAACATCCACATAGACTTTTTTGGAATACACTTTTTTATCTCAAATTGCTCAATTAGATTTAGTCGATCACCCTTGTCATATAGAAACACATATTTCGGACCATGAATTGGATCTACAATATGGCTGCTGCTCTCTATAAAGACATGCTTGGTGAATTGTGAATCTGTTTTCCATAAATTGATGTGGTGTCTATAACTATTATTCCGCCTACCTGACCCAGATAAACTGTTTTACAAGTTTCACATTGCAGAAAATAAACACCTCTTTTCTGAAGTGTACATTTTATCTATCTAGTATCAACGATGAAACAAAGACAGATGACGAGATGATTATACATAATTATTATGTCTTTAAAAATGAAAGTTTATATCTAGTATATTAATAAAAAATGGGATGATATAACTGCAAATCAGACTGCTCTAATTAAATCCAAGCTTCGATGCCATCTGGGAATTGATCGGTCACTCTCTTGAGATGTGCACGAGCTATATCTCGTTAAGATTAAAAAGTAGATGCAGCGTATCGGGATCCAAGAATTTTCATTATCTCATAGTTGTTTGGTTTAGCCTTTAAGATTTTTTTGAAACATAGGGCGACCTAATGAAGGAATATTGAAAGCAATAAAACAACTTAAGATATTTATACATTGTCTTTGCATGAATTGTCTTTGCATACATATTTAAATTTGCACATTATATGAACTCGAACATAAATTTCAGTCCTCATACTTGATAAAAAAAAAAGAATAAACTCAGCAATAAAGTTGGATGGCAAAGGATGTGATACACCCCTGTTACAGGCGGGCTTCTCCCGGTGTAAAATAATCATTTAGTAGCTATAAGTCGAAACGTAACCCTGACCTCTAGAAACGGCTTCATAAAACATCTAATCTGATTCCTTGCTCAACCACGTAAGTATTTATTATTCATAGGTAAAGGCCTTCGTCCGGTGTGTGAAAATTGCATATTGGGCGGAGGTGTAATTAAGATAAATTTAATTTAATTTAAAAAGTAAAAATGATGATGGATGAAAGCGATAATTTAAGACTAAATATAATTATTCAAAAATAATAAATTTTGCCGCACTTTTGTGGAATGGCGTGGGTACGCGAAGTTTTAAAAAGAAAAAGAAAGTTAGTGAGCGTCCTTTTTCCAACATGTACGGACCTGCGAAACTTATTGTTAAAACAAAATATGTAAACGTTTAAAGAAAATGTAAAATATAAGAAGACCACGTTACGAGCACGAAAGACCGTGTTTTATTTACACTCCAATCGTTTATATCTCATCTTCTTTTTTTTGTGAATCCGGGGTTTGATGGATACCTGAGCTAGCCGCTGGAACCCCGGGTATCTCAAATGGCGCCTTGGCAACGTGAAGCTCGAAGGAGGGGGTGGGGCTCGAAGGAATTTAGGTTAGGGAGGGAGTGGGTGATTTATAGAAATACATTGATAATACGCTTAAATCTGAGTGTGCACTTTGTGAGCTATGTGAGCTCTGTGGACAAATCAAAAAATCATCATTTAACGACTCTAAGGGCCATTTATTTATTGCACCAATATCGATTGACTTCAACCAGAATAATAGTTCAGAGATTATACCGGACATAAAATTTGCATAAAATTTGAAATCAACAAATATAGATTGTGGGGTGTAATAGCATCGGTGAATCTGAATTTTCGCATGTACTATAAAAACATTGGTCATTATGTTGCATATTGCAAGAGAAACAATGGGCGATGGGGATTGTTTGATGATTTGAGAGACCGTTGTATGGTAGTTAATGGGAAAAAAATAATCACGAGTCGAATATTATTTTATATTATTTAAATACTTAAAAACGTACCTAATTCAATTCGAACAGTCCGATATTCTCGATCCTTATTTAGGTCTTGGAGAGGATATTGTTTCTTCACTCTAGTTATAATTATCTCGATCAAAATAAATTATGTATCAATTCAATTCAATTCAATTTCAATTCAATTTATTTATTTTTACATATTGTGGACATTACAAATTATAAGTTTAAGACGTTTACAACATGACATAAAAAAGAGATAGATAGTATATTATTAAACAAATATGTACATACAAAAATATTAATTATATAGGTACATGGAAATACACCGGATGAGTTAAGCAGACCCTATTTTAAAAATTTATAAAATAACGTCCACCTATACTAATCCTCACGTAGGTGGAATATATCAACACCCGAAGCAATTTCGTTGAACACAGTTATCGCCCTCCCAATTGGCATTACCAGTGGCAGGTTGGTTCTGCACCTTGGGAGAATAAACAACTGATGTTCTCTATTTCTAAGATAGTTATCAGGGACACACAGGTCAACACTGCCCAGAATGGCAGAGTTCTCATTTATACCTCGTATAAATCGAAAAAAATACATAGCTAAAGATTTCTTCTAAATTGCAAACTGCAGTATATAAGCATGCCTAAGAGAAAGTCAGTTGGATAAAGCCACGGATAGTATCCGTACAACCTCAAATAAAGGAGTCTCAAGAATTTCTTCTGAACCCTCTCCACCATAAGGCCATACTTCAACTGATGCGGTGCCCAAACAATAGACACACTCTCAAGTCTGCTTCGAACTAAAGAATTAAATAAAAGTTTTAATACCGTAACATCCGAAAAGACCCGGGAAGTACGCATGACGAAGCCCAACATTTTAAGCGCCTTGTTACAAATGGTAACTATATGGCTAATAAATGTCAGTTTACTCTCAAACGTAATGCCAAGATCCCTTACAGATGATATTTGTGACAGAACTCTGCCATGCATCGAGTATTGGAAAAACAACACTTTTGAGGCTCTGGTAAACGACAAAAGATTGCATTTATCAATATTGAATTCTAGTTTGTTACGCCTGCCCCAATCTAATATATTATCTATATAAAGTTGGAGCTGACGACAATCGTCCAAGGTGACAACTTCCAAAAAGAGTTTCAAGTCATCAGCGAACAACAAAAACATAGCATTTTTTATTACCAATGCTATGTCATTTATAAAAATCGTGAACAGCAACGGCCCTAAGTTTGAGCCCTGAGGGACACCAGAAAATGTGTAAAAGGTCTGTGACTGATAAAGGCCGTACGATACGTATTGTTGACGGTTCCTAAAATAACTCCCGAATAGCTTCAAAAATCGATCAGACAATCCAATAAGTTGGAGTTTTTCCATCAGGACATCATGATCGACTTTGTCAAATGCTTTCGAGAACTCATTGTAACAACAGTCAACCTGGTGGCCTCTATCCAGGGCCGATGACACATAATTGGTAAATACCATCAGGTTAGTTTCCGTTGATTGGCCTGCTCTAAATCCATGCTGTTCATTTATTATAAATGACTCAATTTTTGGAGAAATCATGTTGTGCATGATCATCTCAAGAACTTTTGCTAGTGCAAAGAGAACAGCTACCGGCCTGTAATTTTCCACTGATGACTCTGTACCACTCTTATGGATTGGAGTAACCTTCGACATCTTCCACGTTTCCGGAAAGATACCTGTCTCCATTGTAAGATTATAAATATATGCAAGTGGGCCTTTGACAAAATCAACACACCCCTTTAAAAAAAATGTAGGGACGTTATCAGGTCCCAAAGAGTGAGTATTTTTTAGTTTTTTAATAAATTTTAATACATCACTCTCATCAACTGGAAAAATATCAATGGACTGGGCACCGCATGATGGCTGTCTCGACGCAGAGGCAACATCCAAATAAGGAATACTACTTGCGTAAACAGACCTGAAGTGACCAGCAAATGCTTCTGCCACTCCATGTCCGGTCACCTTTTCGCCTTCCCAACTCATCGAATCGGCATACCCGCCATCCCTTCTTAATGATTTAATATAATCCCAAAACGATTTGGGATTTTCACGAATGCAATCTTCTACCGATTCCATATATGTTCGATAGGCCATTCGAACAGCTTGCCTCACTCTCAAGCGATAAAGGCTAAACATTTCATAGTCGCGTTGACCATGCTCAGCCTTCCAAGCTTTGTGATAGCAATGCTTGATCTGAATGTCCCCAATAATCTCTCGAGAAAACCACCTCGGGTATCGCCTTCCACCACGACATGGCGACCTCCTTGAAAAACATTCATCAAACACATTATATACAGTATTATAAAAGAATTGTACCGCCTCATTTACATCACAAATCCCGAGCAACTCACTCCAATCTACTTCACTCATTAATGAGTAAAGTAGCTCGAAGTTTCCACCTTCAAACTTCCATCCCCTGCACCGATCGGTTTCATGTGAGGGTATGTCAGTTCGCAGCGGGCGAATCGACCGAAACCTGAGCACAAAAACCAAAGTAGGATGATAGTCATCCTCCCGTACAAGAGGGGACATGCATCGGGAAACTGACAAATTGATGTTGCTGAATACCCTATCCAGAAGCCCATTACTAGAGTTAGAAATATCATTGTACTGAGAAAATCCAAAAATCCAATACCGTAAAGTTCATGGATTTTCTGTGGTTAAAATTTTTTTACTTCTAATAACATAATGAGATATAAGTAAGTGTACTTATTATAATATTTTCATTAATATTTTTGAAATGTAAACATTACTTAACATGCGCTGTGTCATGTAAGTTTTCATTAAGACACATGTTTTTCCGTTGTAACAGATGCATGTTTATCAAATTGGGTTTTCACAGGTCTACCGCTTTGTACCACAAATTGATTTATTAATACTGCTTTTTTCAGATTAATTGTCGGCTATGTATGTCATTAGTTTTTTTAAGTTATGCCTAAATTTAAGTACTACATTTTAATTTCTGCGTTTTATTAAATTAAACAACAATACTATATTTTAAATATTAATTGTGTGATGATGTTAACACTGTGCTTGATTTCTTGGTAGATTTCGATGGAGGTCGTGGGTACCTACCCACCGATCGTAGGAAGGTATGGACTTATGATGCCGTGCAGGGCTAATGCTTACTCATAAATGATGACATTGTTGTATTTTATTGGCAAAATTATATCTGATGATTATGTGTTGAGGATCTCAGATTGAATTTATAATTATTACAATTGAACGTTGTCAGTTTTGTATGATTATGAAAAAAGGTATGAAACGAAAGAAATGCTTTGGAAAATGTTTATTCCGGAAGTAAAATGGAGTTTTCATTATGTTTTCTGACATGCGGCCTCTATATTCATCCCCACCTATTCCAGATAACTTAGGTTCTACTTCTTCACTACCTAATTCATTTGTATTTTAAAGTGTAATGATGTAAAATACATTCGGTTAGATTTATTATGTTATATGATCACTTTTGGTTGTTGTTTGATACCACTTTAATCGGAGATGGGAGAGAAATATCTTTTAGAGTTATGACTTTTAATATTGACTTCTTTTGGTAACTACATATAGTTTATATTACTTTTTCAATACTACTTGAAGGGTATGCAGACGGAAAGACCACTGTCCGCAAAAAAAAAATAATGATGGCATTTAGTGGAGAACTTTGTAAGCTATTAGAGACCGTCCACATTGGCAACAAGTTGCTAGCAACCTCATTAAATTTCGATTCGAAAATAAATTTTGATAATTATCATGAAATTTAATGAGGTTGCCAGTGTGGACACGGCATTTGATGGCATAATTAGAAGTAAATAATAAAAATAATTGTCCAAACACTGACCTCGGAAAGAAAACATTGATATTCAAAAGATAGATCATTATCACAAACATTTGACTAGGAAAATATTATATTAAGTATATAATATGCAATTATTTTTTTTCAAAACTATATTTAACTAGAGTGAATTATTGCGAATGTAATTAATATTAATTTAACATGTAAGATAACTTTTAATTCAAGCTTAGCAGATAATATACATATGACCAGTTTAAGTTTTTTCACTTAATCTCAAAACTGAATTAATGTGACGATGATTATTCTTTTCGCCTACCCTTCACCTATGTGCCAACAGAAAATTGATTTAATTTTATATCGTATATTTCATGATTTTTTTAAGACTTCTACCAAGTTACCTAATATCACTTCCCTCCATTTTGGTAAGAGAATTTCTCAACTGTCACTTTTTTTCGTCTGGATTCGGGATGGAAGGTGGATAATTATGACACCGGAATTGTGATGGAAGCGGCGAGTTTATTTACGTTTATTATACTATATGGTTACATTTTTTTAATAATTTAATTCTACGGAGGGCGAAATGTACGCGTTCGCGATTTTGCTGCTTGTCGCGATCTGCGCGCCATCTTGAAAAAACATTCCCAACGGTTTTTTTTCTTGGGCGACGTTGCATATCTCCAACGGTCAAAGACAATGTTGCCGGCCGACTTTTAACATTATTTATTTTCGTAATCAGCGCTTTATTATTTGTTGGCTTTGATACCGATTCGGGCGTCTCCAGATACACAAAGACATCCCCAAATGGGGACCATACGGGGGTGTCACAAGCGCACCTCTCCGGAAAGGCCCGAATGGGGATCGGGCCAACTAAGGGCTGATTACGATAGCGTGTGTAACTGGACAGTGCGGCGGCTTGATAAGGGGTGTTTGCGTCTCTAGACGTTGAAGGATCGAAGCCCTCCCGGTACGTCGGCGGCTGGAGAGACTCGGATGCAGCACTGTAGCATAGTGGTTCGCGGTTCCCAGGCCCACCGTAAAGCTGCTGAGAGAGGAGGGCGTCGCGCCCAGCCCTCTCAACACCCTCGGACCGTCGGCAACCGGAGAGTTTCGGATGCAGCACTACGCCGCTTTGTGGGCGTAGTGGTTCGCGGCTCCCCATGTCTACCGTACGTGCGGATGCTGAGAGAGGACGTCGCACCCAGCCTTCCCAACAGCGACCGTCCGAAAATCAGTCGATCCCTCACGAAAATGCATACCGGCGCATTACTCGACCCCCTTTTTTGCTCGCTTGCCCTGCCGTGGCTATCGAATTACACGCACTACACTGATATTATACTAATATAATATGCAGAAAACTTAATTTAATACTTAAAATGGCTTTAAAGTTCATAAAAATAATTTAAAAAATATATCAGGGCCCGAAATGGACCGGAACGCCATTCTGCCTCATACAATCGCTCCGGGTTGTAAAATTTTCCACTTTGAGCACTGAAATAACTTATTATACATCGCTTCCAAACACAAAACACTTAAAACTAACTAATCTATGATGCTGAGGATGCTGCTTGGCTGCTATCCGCTGATGGAGGCTGCTTTGCTCAGCTGAAGAAGGCCGCTTTGTAGCTCTCTTCATCCTGGTGCATCTGGGCCAGGGCTGATTGCAGGGCTCACAGACACGCTGCTGTTGACGAAGAGGGCTCAAGCGGCTGATGATGCAGGGCATTTGACGCCGTTTTCCCTCGTTGGAGCCAGGGTCTTGCCGATACACTCGTCCGTGGGCCAAGTTCGCTGGCGGATGCAGTTGGTCGGGAGTACATCGGGAGCCATGACTTCGCAATCCGGGTGTTTCTGCTCTTTTCTTCACTGGCTTGGCTTTGGCAGCATCCTCTTTCTACTGCTTATTATTATACTTTTGTTGAGCGCCACCAGAGGCAAGCCTCTGGATGTTTCTTCCTCGCCGTTTCCTATTCCGGTGTTTGAATCTCAGGGTGTGTGTCCGGGCGAAAGAAATTTCACCTGCTTCTTGATTCCAGACGATCAAAATCAAGAAGCGTAGTCCCACGTTGATTGGGGCCACTTATGACTTCCCTCCATTTTGGTAAGAGAATTTCTCAACTGTCACTTTGTGTTTTTTTTCGTCTGGATTCGGGATGGAAGGTGGATAATTATGACACCGGAATTGTGATGGAAGCGGCGAGTTTATTTACGTTTATTATACTATATGGTTACATTTTTTTAATAATTTAATTCTACGGAGGGCGAAATGTACGCGTTCGCGATTTTGCTGCTTGTCGCGATCTGCGCGCCATCTTGAAAAAACATTCCCAACGGTTTTTTTTCTTGGGCGACGTTGCATATCTCCAACGGTCAAAGACAATGTTGCCGGCCGACTTTTAACATTATTTATTTTCGTAATCAGCGCTTTATTATTTGTTGGCTTTGATACCGATTCGGGCGTCTCCAGATACACAAAGACATCCCCAAATGGGGACCATACGGGGGTGTCACACTAAGTACCACTGGAGTTAATAATTATTGTTAATAGATATAGGTAGGTACCTAGTTTTAAGTATTTCAATAAATATATGTTTTCACGATGAATGTTGAATTTCAGTTTTCCCTTCATTTCCTTTGATAATTTTAAGTCTATCTGCATCAGTTATCAAGTTATACAATGATTTTATAATATGAGAGAGCATAATATTACTAATTATTACACTTTTTGGCATATATCTGTGTGCAAAGAATCCACCGTGCTCTTATACCATATACTATTTCACAATATTTGTGAAGATGACATTTTTTTATTGAACATGAATAATTTTAAAACACACCAGTTGGAGTAATATTGCACCGGACAGGACTTGAAGCTGTATTTTGGCCAAGCTGCGGAGGCCAATGACCAATATTAGTAAATCTTGTAAAATGCTTCAGATGAATTTTGGATAGTTAATTACACCCTGATTTTTTTTTTTGAAAAAAAAAAAAAAAAAAAAAAAACACCCTAATTAGATAGGTGACTAAATTGGTAAATCACATCAGCCGGAATCCAGTGTATACAGGTTTGAACCTGTCTGGCGTTATATTTTTTCAAGCACCAATGTCTCTGAGGTGTTTTTAAATAATGTAAGTAGGTATGTTATGGTGAGTATTGTCATGTCCTGTCACGCATTCTCTTAGCATAGGTATAAATAAAATATTGTTTTACACTGGCTGGCTTGCAATACTTTTATTAATAGAATTTAAATACAATAAAAAAAACAGAATACATGTTGCAGTTTTTAAGTTCATCAGCTGAATGCAGAGCCCCGAGTCTTATGTCGGTGTTATCATATCGTAAGATACTCCAAGTTCAAACGGTGTCCTACCTAGTTATCTTCGTGGAGCGCACGTGACACAGGTCCTGGTGGATTATGGCACATCCATCGACATAGGGTGTGTGGAAAATGATGTGGTGTATGAGGATATGAACAAAAAAATTACGTTATCGTGACATTAGTCTCATACAGTTGTCTTCAATCTCTTTGTACGGTTACCTATGTGCCTAGGTGCTGGGAAAATTCTAGGGAGGGTAATTATCCACTTTAGTTGCTTCAACAGGGATGTGGTAAATATATGGAAAAATCCAGTTCCACTTTTGACTACAAAAGAACATTGAAATATTTTTATTATTTTTGGCGGTGACAACTGACAGATGATTTTGACGTTAGCTAGTATTTACATAGACAAAGACAACAGGCATTCATAGACTATATTATATTGCCGGCCGAAAACAATATTAATAAATTAATTTTATTTATACGCAGTCACGATAAAATGAATAATAAGTACTAATAATTTTGTTTATCGTTTGTCTTTATATTGAACGTAGTAAAATTGAGATTTTTAAAGTTTAACTAGCGGAATATCAGCTTGCTCGTCAGGAGCTTGCAGAACAATACTGAATTCCAAGATGAACTCAAAAATGCACTATCGGCTTTCTTAGATGAGAACGAAACCTTTTCCCTATCCAACGCGGAGGATATAACGAATATCATTCTACAATGTGCAGAAAAAACAGGCGTAAAAAGCTCGGAAGTCACACCTCCCACCAAGCTTTCAAAGGCAACATTGAATCTTATGGAGCAGAGAAGGAAGTAGGGCACATTCAGCTGTCCATGTGAGAAGCATGGATTGTCCAAATTTGGTATAGGAACACATACGAATAGAAAAAGATAGAATAGAAGAAGAAGAAGATGGTTGTACTAATTCAGAAACCTTGACGGGCGTTTGCACAATAACTCACCAAAGTTTCATTGCAATCGGATGAATAGTATAGGAACGCACACGGGACAGACTACATTCATTTATATAAAATAATACTAGCTGAAGTACCCGGCTTCGCACAGGGTCGCTTCGTGGTTATATTTATCTTAGATATTTAAAAAATAATAAGAGGTAATTAATTTTTTAATATTAAAATATCTGTGTTATACAATATGGCAATATGAAAATAATTCTAATAGGAGTATAGGTCAAACAAAAGACCACTAAATTAAAATCGAATCCAAAGTATGCAAACCAAGGCTTGAACAAAAACGATGCATGAGTGCGAGTGAGAAAGTATTCGGCACCCTTATAATCTCTGCGACACGCGCTAGAGTAAGATAAAACGTCTACATATGTTTTCGTTAGTTTCCAAAAGTATCGCCAACAAATCGTGGAAAATCGCTTCACGTAGCATCGTAGCTCGTGTTGCTAAATTGCTATTTTTTGTGTTAACCAGTTAAGTGCCCAGAGCGTCTTTGCACGCCTTAATTACACCGATTCTTACGTTAATTACTATCAATTAACTAATTGCGGCATAGAAAGGATTAAACATAAAGTCAGTGGTAAATATTTTTTGTTAATTAAGTAGGAAAGATGGTTCTGTGTGTTGTATTAAAATATGGTAGCCGTACTGATAAGCAAGAATATGGTATTACGTTTCATAGGTAAGTTGATACATGTTCGTGATAATTTATTTGTATATTATTATATATATTATCAGTGACCTAGTGTTTCTTTAAAATAACTTAAATTTGGATATCTTTACCTAATTGGTTGCATTTTGACCGCTTAAAAATACTATATAACGTAAAAAAATAGAAAATTATATTTTAATTCTGAGCGTCTAGTGCGAGCACTTTGGGCGAGCACTACCGAAATGGTCTATGGTCTCGAACATTTGTAGACGAATGCGTTCGCTTGCTCACAAACCAAACGCATGGCACGCAGCTTCATTTAGCAATGCAACGGGTGGTGTCTAGATGTATCTATAGTCTATGATGCAAACGTTATTAATATGTAGTAAAAAAAATCAAAATTGCATGGAACAAACAAACAAAAAACGTTGTATTTTATATAATACTAATTTAGAAACCTTCGCAGGTGTACGCACAACAACTCACAAAAGTTTCATCGCAATCGGTTGAATGTTATAGGAACGCATACGAATAGAAATCTTCGTGGGCATGCGCACGACAACTCACCAAAGTTTCATTGCGAATAGAAGAAGAAGGAGATGGTTATTCTAATTCAGAAACCTTTGCAGGTTTTGGCACAATTATTGACGAAAGTTTTATTGCAATCGGATGAATGGAAGAAAATAAAATAAAAGAAGAAGATGGTTGTATTAATTCAGAAACCTTTGCGGGTGTTACCACAACAACTGACGAAGGTTTCATCGCAATCGGATGATTAGTGTAGGAACCATACGAATAAAAGAAGATATAATGAAGAAGAAGAAGAAGATGGTTGTACTAATTCAAAAACCTTTGCAGGTGTTGGCACAACCACTAACGAAAGTTTCATCGCAATCGAAAGAATGGTATAGGGACCATACAAATAAAAGAAGATAGAATGATGAAGAAGAAGAAGAAGGAGGAGATGGTTGTACTTATTCAGAAACCTTTGCGGGTGTTACCATAACAACTGACAAAGGTTTCATCGCAATCGGATGAATGGTATAGGAACCATACGAATAATGTATAAAGTATAAAGAATAATGTATAAAGTATAGGAACCATAAGATATAATGAAGAAGAAGAAGAAGATGGTTGTACTTATTCAGAAACCTTTGCGGATGTTACCACAACAACTGACGAAGGTTTCATCGCAATCGGATGAATGGTGTAGGAACCATAAGATATAATGAAGAAGAAGAAGAAGATGGTTGTACTAATTCAGAAACCTTTGCAGGTGTTGGCACAACCACTAACGAAAGTTTCATCGCAATCGGATGAATGGTATAGGGACCATACAAATAAAAGAAGATAGAATGATGAAGAAGAAGAAGAAGATAGTTGTACTTATTGAGAAACCTTTGCGGGCGTTACCACAACAACTGACGAAGGTTTCATCGCAATCGGATGAATGGTACAGGAACCATACGAATAAAAGAAGAAGAAGTAGAAAAAGATGATTTTTCTAATTTAGAAACCTTTGCGGGTGTGTGTACAATAACTGACGAAAGTTTCGTTGCAATCGGATGAATGGTATAGGAACCATACGAATAAAAGAAAATAGAATGATGAAGAAGAAGAAGATGATGATTTTTCTAATTCAGAAACCTTTGCGGGTGTACATACAACCACTTACCAAAATTTCATCGCAATCCGATGAATGGTATAGGAACGCATACGGGACAGACAGAAAGACAGACAGACAAACAGGCATACAGACAGACAGACATTCATTTTTATATATAAGATATAGCCTATACTCTTCACGAAAGTGCAAGCAATAAGTTAACAAAGTTTTATCGCAATCGGATGAACGGTATGGCAGTGCATTCAATACGAACAAACAAACACACAAACAAATATTATTTTTTATATATTAGATATAGATTTGTATAGGCGTTCAGTTTAAAACATTTTTTTACTGACCCTACATTCCGATGTGGATCTAGGCTGCTCCACGAAAAGGTTTCATAACAGATATTTTTCACAAGAAAATGGCAAAGAGAATGGTTTGCTCAACCTATTGGGTCCACAGCTCAATAGTTGATATTCCTAAATAATACATAATACACATGATTTAAGGATGTAACAGTCTTTATTGAAAATATTTAACTTGGAACAGCCTCAGTAAAATACCCATTCGATAAATCTTTGATCTTCTCAATCTCTGGGTAGCTTAACTGGTAAAGTACTCAGCTGGTATGCGATAGATCTAGGGTTGATTACCATGTCATGTTCTAACGTTTTTATCAAATAGGTTTGTTTCTGAAGCTGTTTCAAGTTACGTAATAAAAGATTGAAAAATGTTACATTCTTAAATCTTGTGTATTACATCTTGAAGAAACTATAATTTAATTTAAACTATTAAAAAGTACTAGTATGTCAATACGAAAATTCCAAGAGATCCTTATGCCATCTATGAATCAAAATTTGTAGGTATATATGTAATAGAATATGAGCTGGTATTCACCACATATGAAAATTGCTGTACAACAGTTGTTTTGTTCACTCAATAAGCTTTTTATCAAGCCATCATCAGCCGGGGTCGATCCACTGTTGGATGAAGGTCTCCCCTAGTTTCCTCCATTATTCTCGGTCCATAGTTTTTTTACTGAAACATACATCCTTCTTGGTCGTTAATTCATGGCTGAGGATCATGACCACTTTTTAATTTTGCCATCCTTTGCAATCCAACTTTATTGCTGAGTTTATTCTTTTTTTTTTTATCAAGTATGAGGACTGAAATTTATGTTCAAGTTTATATAATGTGCAAATTTAAATATGTATGCAAAGGCAATTCATGCAAAGACAATGTATAAATATCTTAAGTTGTTTTATTGCTTTCAATATTCCTTCATTAGGTCGCCCTATGTTTCAAAAAAATCTTAAAGGCTAAACCAAACAACTATGAGATAATGAAAATTCTTGGATCCCTATACGCTGCATCTACTTTTTAATCTTAACGAGATATAGCTCGTGCACATCTCAAGAGAGTGACCGATCAATTCCCAGATGGCATCGAAGCTCGGATTTAATTAGAGCAGTCTGATTTGCAGTTACATCATCCCATTTTTTATTAATATACTAGACATAAACTTTCATTTTTAAAGACATAATAATTATGTATAATCATCTCGTCATCTGTCTTTGTTTCATCTTTGATACTAGATATGTACTAGATAGATAAAATGTACACTTCAGAAAAGAGGTGTTTATTTTCTGCAATGTGAAACTTGTAAAACAGTTTATCTGGGTCAGGTAGGCGGAATAATAGTTATAGACACCACATCAATTTATGGAAAACAGATTCACAATTCACCAAGCATGTCTTTATAGAGAGCAGCAGCCATATTGTAGATCCAATTCATGGTCCGAAATATGTGTTTCTATATGACAAGGGTGATCGACTAAATCTCATGGAGCAATTTGAGATAAAAAAGTGTATTCCAAAAAAGTCTATGTGGATGTTAACCTGTAAAAGACTCACTTTCGCAGGGTTTAATTGAATTTTAAAAACTAACCCAACACCATCTGTAAGTTGTCTTATTTCAATGAAAAAAATATGCATGACTGACAAAGTTTGATGTGCACTATTTATGGCAGTTCTTAACAGCCTACCTCCACCTTTCACCACTGCTATCTATGTCCCAAGGCTTTCTATGCAATGTGCTGCTCACCCATCTAATGGTCAAACAATCAATGAAATGTAAAAACAATAAATTGTTGACTACGTAATATACGTTTATACAGCAAATATTTTAAGTAATATTCTGTATAAAATCTATATCACATTTGCTTAATCTTATCAATGCTTTTTTGTTTTGAGTTGGGCCGTGTAACGGCTCTCTACTCTACAGCATGGTGCTCATCCTGAGAAGAATGGCCGCCCACGTTTTGCTTGGTCACAGAAGTTTATTACTTTCAATACTTACCTATGTACCTACCTACCCACAGAAAATTGATTAATTTTTGTATCATAAATTTCATGATTTTTCCTTTATAACATTGATGATTTATTGTAGTATATTTCGACCAAGCAAAGAAATTACACGTTACACCTGCTTTACATTTGTCGACTACCCAGTTAAGTACCTCTTGGATTGATGATTGTTAATAGATAGTGATACACCCCTGTTACAGGCGGGCTTCTCCCGGTGTAAAATAATCATTTAGTAGCTATAAGTCGAAACGTAACCCTGACCTCTAGAAACGGCTTCATAAAACATCTAATCTGATTCCTTGCTCAACCACGTAAGTATTTTTTATTCATAGGTAAAGGCCTTCGTCCGGTGTGTGAAAATCGCATATTGGGCGGAGGTGTAATTAAGATAAATTTAATTTAATTTAAAAAGTAAAAATGATGATGGATGAAAGAGATAATTTTAAGACTAAATATAAGGATTCATATAATAAATTTTGTCGGCAACGTTGAAGTCTCCGCGCGCCTGCGCCGAGGTGGTCCTCGTGATTCGTCAAATCGTAAGGATCACGCGATAAAATTTGGCCAATCACGAGAGTCCTTTTTGCTGGACGGCGTAGGTACGAGGAATTTAAAAAGAGAAAAAAAAAGTGAGTGAGCGTCCTTTTTCCAACATGTACGGACCTGCGAAACTTATTGTTAAAACAAAATATGTAAACGTTTAAAGAAAATGTAAAATATAAGAAGACCACGTTACGAGCACGAAAGACCGTGTTTTATTTACACTCCAATCGTTTATATCTTTTTTTTTGTGAATCCGGGGTTTGATGTACACCTGAGTTAGCCGCTGGAACCCCGGGTTTCTCAATAGGTAGTTTTAAGTATTTTAATAAAAATAATTGATGTTTTATGATAAATGTTGAATTTTATTTTTTCACCTTTTCCTTCGCTCAGCTATTATGTTATAAAATATTATTATATTCGCAGAGAGCATAATATTACTAATTGCACTTTTGGAGGAGTCCACCGTGCTCTAAAGGGATCTTATAGAATACACTAAATCACAATATTTGTGAAGGTGATATTCTTTATTGAACATACACAATTTTAAAACACCTCTGAAACATATCTGCTCGATTAATGGAACCGCTGAACAGGACTCGAAGCTGGTGTCTATTCTGACCAAGCCGCAAAAGCCAAAAATACTAGCATAATTTGTAAAAAGCTTCAGTCACATTACGGCTAGTTAGTTACACCGTAATTGGATATAACACTGGTGACTAAATTGGAATTGGTAAAGCGCATCGGCCAGAATTCGATGTATACAGATTCGAATCCTATCTTCCTACCAAGATTATACGGTTTAATGGGCCAGTTTTGTGGCATGAGAGATTTGGGCATAAGCAGCAAGGTAGATGACAATTGAGGTTTACGTCACGTCATAAACATTATTTTTTTATATGATTCCAATAAGTTTCATATTATAAACTTTAAGAATTATATTTAAATATGTAAATAATTATATTACTTTTTAATAATTCACGAATTGTAGTGCAATTTTTCATTTTTCCACGAGACGGAGCGATAATCTCGAGGAATTCATGAACAGGAGCTGCGCTCCGGTGCGTTCCAGTCCACTTCGAGCACTGACTATATTTTCGAAATTTTTAATTATAACTTGAGTTGAAAAACTTTTGCACACATATATCGTAGATATGGGAGCTGAACTGCAATAGCGTTATCGTGAGATCCCCGGGGTTCCAGCGGCTAGCTCAGGTGTCCATCGAACCCCGGATTCACAAAAAAAGAAATTATTCGGTTGGAGTGTAAATAAAACACAGTCCTTCGTGCTCGTAACGTGATATTGGTTATATTTTACATTTTCTTAATTTTTAGTTTTACAAATTATATTTGGGATTTTTACAGTTGTAGTCGTCAGGTCCGTACCTATCGGAAAGGGGACGCTTACTAACATCCTTTTTTCTTTTCCTTTTAAATTCCTCGTACCGACGCCATCCAGCAAAAAAAAGGACTCTCGTGATTGGCCAAATTTTATCGCGTGATCTTTGATTCGGCGAATCACGAGCCTGACCCTGGCGCCGGCGCGCGAGGATTTCACGCACAATGCGCGGCAAAATTTATTATATTTAAATCCTTATATTTAGTCTTAAAATTATCTCTTTCATCCATCATCATTTTTACTTTTTAAATTAAAAAGAAATACTTACGTGGTTGAGCAAGGAATCAGATTAGATGTTTTATGAAGCCGTTTCTAGAGGTCAGGGTTACGTTTCGACTTAAGCTACTAAATGATTATTTTACACCGGGAGAAGCCCGCCTGTAACAGGGGTGTATCATTCGCCCCATCTGGATTAAAGTCGAAAGGTACGCCCTGATCTCATCGGCCACCCATCCAATTCCTTGTTCATCCGTTAAGTACATGGCATGATAAACAGTTTATAAAAGAATTCAACTACAATCTAACTATTCTAACATAAAACTCTATACTTTAGCTCTATTTTTATTATTTTCTATATTTATTTTGGATTATTATTTTCAGCTCAAAGCAATGCTTTCGCGATACTTTTGAATAGGTCAGAGTTTGATTTAATTTCAGTGTAGTACATTTATTTTGTGTTACTTTGTTTTAATTAGGTTTTCTTGTTATTTTATTCGTTTTTATTAGTCAGCGGAGGGGTCGCGGAGCTATAGTCTTCGACTCTTGGGCTGTCCAGTTTTTTGTATTCCGAGAGGCTACATTTGTAGACGTTTGGCCCTCGTTCGGAATTATTATTTCGTGTTATGTTTTTCTTCTTCTGGTGCAATGGGAGCGTACCTCGTTTGGCGTCGTCTGCCTTTGCAACCAGGGCGTGGTAGTGGCGTTACTATTGAGCCAGGCTCGTTCCGAGCAGCGGATATCTTCCTGTGGAAAGTTTTCCACTGATCTGCTGGTCTCTGGAGTATCACCTCATAGATGGACAGGTACTGTGTCTCCATCTGTTCCTATTACTGCGGGCAAGGCATCGTATAGCGGTACAACGGCCAGGCTCGTTGACGGCGGCACGGCTCTCCCACAGGTAATAGGATGGATGTTTACAATAAGTATCCTTTTCCCTTTCTTTTTTTTTTATAGATGGTTACACTTCGGAAGTACCTCTTGTTGTTTCACGATATCTTTCAGGCGTCACGTCCCTAGTCTCTCCATGAACCTGCGCGAGAAAGGAGAGTGCGCACTCTCCACACCATCAAGCTTTGGTATCATGAATTTTCGGCTACGCTGCCTTTGGATGCGCTTACTTCGAGAGGTGGCTCCCTTTGTGCTTCCAAATTGTCTTCATCTGTATTTATTCTTTCTCTTTCTTTAGTAATTTATTCGTTCATTAGACTTCCTGTACTTTAAATTTATTCGAGTTTACTTTATTAATTGCTCCTACCCCATACATTAAATAGCTACTAATTTTATATAAAATCTTCCCATTGTACTTATGGTACTTACTATCACATTTAATATTTTACCCTAATACCCATAATTATTTTGCAACATTGTATTGACTGTATAAATCACATTGATATTAAAAATTGAAATATTCCACCCTCTCATTATATTTATTTCTGAATCAGTACACTTAAAACTGTGTAGTTAACTTTATTTTTAGTGAAACCCATTTTATTTAAAAAAAAATTGTTGTTTCGTTTTACGCGCCCGACATCCTATTACAAAGGCGCGCCGCGCCGATTTACGGTGCCTCTCACGTTTTATTATTATTATTTATTTTTATTATTATTGAAACCCCGTTGAGAAATTTACGGCTTATTGACTCATTTTTTTTTTTTTTTTTTTTTATCACAAGCATACAATCTCTACTTTCATCCTTTTATACCTAATTTTAACTTATTATTAAAATTTAACATAACAACTAACACTTTGTCGAGTGACGCCTTATTATTCCCGTTCCGTTTTCGCTGTGTTAAATTTACGATTGGTAATTTGTAAAGAAATAATAGGGACGGTAGTGTACTATTTTCCTCGTTTCTCTTTGGATTCAAATTATTAACACGGCGTAACTTTGAAACAGGTATCGCGCTACTGTAGAATATCGTCTTTCCCGTTTATAAAATTGTTTGCGATTTTCAATGTTAATGTTTTCGAATTCATTCATATTTACTTTATTTGAACGGAAAGAATTGGCGTCACTTTGCGGAGCGTTATTTTTAAAACTAGAATGTACATTTTTCTTACTAACGAACTTAAGATTATAGGGCTCAGAAAATGGGTCCTTAATTAACTTTTTATCCGTAATTAGAAGAATTTCCGGATATTTACGATTATTATCTTCACTTTTAACTACACTGTTTACACTGAAACTTCCAACAGCAACTCGGCGTTCACCCTTGACTAGAGGGTTGGCGACTGGTCCTGCTTCATCTCCTCGTGGTCGAGCCTGCGCCCGTACAGCTTCTTCGATTCATCTCAGCTTGCGCGCCTTCTCAGCCCTCTTGTGAGGCTCCCTAGCCTCGCGTTTCCTTTTTCTCTCCTCACCGAACATCCCGTGGTCGACTAGGGTACACATGTTAGTGATACCCTAGGAAAATCGGCATTTTGCTCGCCGTTTTTCGTCGTGAGTGGGCCGTGGCCTCTACGAGCCCTCCTCGCTGGATACCGTCGATGATGTGTCTGGTCTCCATAGGTGGGATTTGTGCAGCCATTCGTCGTACTGGAGACGCGCTGGTGCTACGGTCTCCAGCACGACGCTAGGCGCGGTCAGCTCCGTATGTGGACTGTCTTCGAACACCAGAGGGCCCTCCCGGTTTGATGTTGGAGACAGCACTTCTTCTTCGATAAGGGTTACGTCGGAGTCCGCTTTTTAGTTAACCATTTCTTGGTTGTTCCGGCTCCTGGATCGTAAACTTTTATTTAGCGTTCGCGGGCGTAAATTTTATTTCGCGGGTTCGGAAGAATTAATGCGATTCTTCACGCCCCATGTTGCCAGGCGCCATTGAGATCCCCGGGGTTCCAGCGGCTAGCTCAGGAGTCCATCGAACCCCGGATTCACAAAAAAAAAGATGTTCAAACGGTTGGAATGTAAATAAAACACAGTCCTTCGTGCTCGTAACGTGATATTGGTTATATTTTACATTTTCTTAATTTTTAGTTTTACAAATTATATTTGGGATTTTTACAGTTGTAGTCGTCAGGTCCGTACCTATCGGAAAGGGGACGCTTACTAACATCCTTTTTTCTTTTCCTTTTAAATTCCTCGTACCGACGCCATCCAGCAAAAAAAAGGACTCTCGTGATTGGCCAAATTTTATCGCGTGATCTTTGATTCGGCGAATCACGAGCCTGACCCTGGCGCCGGCGCGCGAGGATTTCACGCACAATGCGCGGCAAAATTTATTATATTTAAATCCTTATATTTAGTCTTAAAATTATCTCTTTCATCCATCATCATTTTTACTTTTTAAATTAAAAAGAAATACTTACGTGGTTGAGCAAGGAATCAGATTAGATGTTTTATGAAGCCGTTTCTAGAGGTCAGGGTTACGTTTCGACTTAAGCTACTAAATGATTATTTTACACCGGGAGAAGCCCGCCTGTAACAGGGGTGTATCAATCGGAAATCCGAAAATATTCTTTATTAACCGAAATCTAGAAAATAGACAATGGAACATCGGCAAAGTTCAGTTTTAAGAGTCCCATCGTTTCTCAATTCAACTAATTCCTCTCAAATTTATAGAGAACGCGCTTCTATAGAATTTTCGGCATTGGTTGCGAAAGGGTTTCGAATCCAGTCATATTGATTGTATGAATATAATGATGAAATTTCTTTTGCAGCAAAGTTAATTGTTTTTGAGACGGATCCAAAATTAATTGTTTGTTTTTAATGGTGGTCTGGTAGGTCCTTTGGTACATTTGTAGAGATCCTTGTTTTAACTCCTTCTAATTTATCAGAGCATGTCAATATATTATTTTCATTCTGACTTTGCATTGTTTTATTAAGTTCATGCAGGTGCTAAAATATATTACCAGCCATGTACGCAAATTTGGCTATTAAGTAATTATGGTATAATATACAAAATTATTTGTTTTTTTTGCAAGCTATGCACTGCAGCACACCTAGCAATGTCTCACGGCGCACCGGTGTGCTATAGAGTCTCATGAAAGTGTTAAACAGTGTAAGATTCTCTCAGTTCAGACAGCATCCTAGTTATTTTCGTGGAGCGTACGTGGCATAGGTGCTGGTGCATTATGGCTCATCCATCAACATTGACCTCGGCACTGGGTGTGTAGAAAATGATAGGTATGAGGAAATGAAAAAAATATTGACTTTATCGTGACATTAATACCATAGAATACTTAAATGTATAGTGCGAAAACATCTTCTTGGCTACGTGTTAAAACTGTGAACTAACATGCTCCGCCCATTTTTAACCGCAATTCCATTATAAACTAACAAGCTCCTCCCATTTAGTCGCCAACAGCGCTTCCTTATGTAGCCAAAAAGATGTTTTCGCACTCTTAATAGGTGCTGGGAAAATTCTAGGGAGAACAATAATTATTATCCACTATAATTGCTTAAGCATGGATGTGGTAAATAGATGGATAAATGTGTATTAAATAGTATATCCAGTACCCTAAACATGAAAGGCGCATCTCATGTGACAGATGATTGTGACGTTTGATAGGCAACGACAACAAACTTGTTAATATATATTAATAGACAATATATGACAAAATACTAATATTTAAATAATTATTACTAATTATTCGCTGTCATTCGAAACGATAAGGTGGATAATAACTACTTATAATTTTGTTTATTGGTTGTCTTATTATTAAACGTACTTAAAATTAATAAAAAGAGATTTTTAAAGTAACTAGCGTTGGATATAAAGCTTGCTCGTCATAAATTAATGCACAACGAAACATTTATGAACGCACGAGGTCTAAAGATAATATAGTGAAAGCCATCAATAATTTGTAAGAAAAATAATATAATATTATTATATTGTGACATTGGAGTGGTGAAAACAGTTTTTGGTGACAGCTATGACTGTTGCGAATGGCTTCGCAAAGGATATTTTGACAACGCACCAATAACGCACCTTTCCAAATTGAAGCACGAAGATGTTGATAATCTTGGATTAGTACATAAATGGAAAACAGGTAGGTAGGGGCCGTGTTGGCTGTTACGAAACTCTTTTGACCGGACCATTCATACAGATGCGGTTGTTTTTGTTCTGGATATTTTGACGCGGTACTTAGTAAAAATGGAAAAATGCAATTTTTTCGCGTAATTCAAATGGAAAAACAATAAAAACTTCATGAAAATCATGTAATTAAATTACTCAAAGGAATGCATTTAAAAAATGTGAAAAAAAAATCTTTGAAATGTTAAAACTTGACGGCCATTCAAAATCAAATTTCTAGCTTAATATAAGAGATAAAAATTTGAAAAAACGTGAAAAAAGTTTAAATAAATAAACATAATCGTATGCATTTAACAAAAAAATTTTAAGGCAAATTTATTGGTTCAAGTATCAAGTCACTAAATTAAAAAAAATAATATCTCTCACGATGTAATCTTGAAAACAATAAAAGCACGTGCACAAACGTAAGCCAATAATAGACAAATTAATGACTTAATAAAAAGTTAAAAAAGTTTGTTGGGTGGTTCTAGTTAACGTTCATCAAATATTTCATATCAAATATCTCACGAACTATATAAGAAAAAAAATTAACAAGTATGCAGAATTTTCCACTAGTTATGCGACAAGAGAATTCACAAAAAAAAAAATTTTAAACTCACGCAGTCAGGTTTTGGATACAAATTTAAAAATCAAATAGCGCGCTCAATATAGGTGAAAAGGCAAAAAAGAATCGTGCACTAACGTTTACTACCGACGCACAAGAGTTTACAATTTATTTTTTTTAAAAAATCTAAGTTTAGTGACACAAGTATCCAGCATTTAGCTGGGTCACCCAAATTGAAATGCGAATAATCCCCTTAATGTGCGTGCACAAACGAAAAAAATGCGTGCACAAACGTGTACTAACGATGTACAAACGAATGCACTCAAAAAAAGTTGGAGTTTTAACATTGGGTGACCCAACGCTTAGCTGGAACGCCCAATTTGAAATTGGAATTTTTCGGTTATAATAGGTGCACAAACGAAAAAAAATCGTGCACTAACGATGCACAAACAAATGCACCCAAAAAAAGTTGGAGTTTTAACATTGGGTGATCCAGGTAAATGGACCTTATTTTGACGACACATTTATAAAAATACATACAAGTGCTCGCCAAATTGAAGCACGAATATGTCAGATTGGTAAACGTATGGAGAAGAGGTAGGAAGGAAGCATTACAGTCGGGTTGTCTGTGTTACGAGACTCTTTTGACAGAACCATCCATACTGATGCGGTTGTTTTTTTTCGGGATATTTTGATTCAGTACTTAGTGAAAATACAAAATTGCGAATTTTTCGCGTAATTTTAATGGAAAAACAATAAAAAATACATGAAAAAACATGCAATAAAATTACTCAAAGGTATGCATTTAAAAAATGTGGAAAATAAATATTTGGTGTTCAAACTTGACGGCCACTCAAAATCAAATTTCTAGCTTAATTTAAGAGATAAAAATTAAAAAAAACGTTGAAAACGTTTAAATAAATATACATTATCGTGTGCACTTAACAAAAAATTTTAAGGCAAATTTATTGGTTCAAGTATCAAGTCACTAAATTTAAAAAAATACTATCTCTCACGATATAATCTCTAAAACAATAAACGCACGTGCACAAACGTAAGCCAATAATAGACAAATAGATGACATAGTAAAAAGTTAAAAAAAGTTTGTTGGGTGGTTCTAATTAACATTCATCAAATATTTCATATCAAATATCTCACGCACTATATGAGAAAAAAAATTAAAAAGTATACAGAATTGCCCATTAGTTATGCGACAAGAGAATTCACTAAAAAAATGTTTTTTGCAGTCAGGTTTTGCATACAACATTGGGTGACCGAACGTTTAGCTGGAACATCCAATTTGAAATTGGATTTTTTCGGTTATTATAGGTGCACAAACGAAAAAAAATCGTGCACTAACGATGCACAAACAAATGCACCCAAAAAAAGTTGGAGTCTTAACATTGGGTGATCCAGGTAAATGGACCTTTTGGTGGGTCGTATATTGCACGAGTCCCATATATTTTTTTATACAATGGTCTGTGAGATTTGATTTTAAGCCTCCCCAAACCAAAGCGAATATTCGCAGCGAATTATTCGCCAATCAAGCTCGTATTGGCTTACGGGACAGAGCACGCTTGCGCGACCGCCTTGCGTCTTGAGTGCGAATTTGCAGCGAATATTCGCTGCGATTTTCGGGAACTCTGTCGACAGCGAATTTATTCGCGGCGGACAGATTTCGCCAAGGGAATTAGTAAAATCAAAATGGCGAAGACATTGAGCAGCTGGTCGAGTTGGTCCGGAAATATCCAATCCTTTATGATTTCTCTGACAGTGACTACAAAACATAAGAAAGAAAGATAAGATATGGGATGAAATTGGCAGGGAAATTGTTGAAAATGGTATGAAGGTCGTCATAATAATATTATGTAGGTATCTTTGTCTAACCAAAGTATGTAAAGTTTTTTGACAGGATGAATACGCTATTATAAATAAATAACTTTAATCTAAGGTCCCGATATTTAAAAAATACATATTATTAATTTGCGTCATGCACAGCCTTTAATAACAGAAACTTTATAACTTTGATTGTTAGTGCACTGACAGTTGTAACTTATTGCGATCGTTTGACGTTTTGGTTTCGACTTTCGAGCAGTCATATCAATAATGTTATAATTAGGTATCATTTCAATAGGTACCTACTTCAATCATATTCGGTATCGGTCACGTAAATACCCATTTTATATTCGTTGATAATATTTTTTTAGGTTAGATAGGTAGTCTTTAAGATTATTTTTTTGCATCTAACATTATGCAGCATAGCATTTCTATTGTAGCTAAAGATATAATATACATATAGGTAGATAAGTAGGTACTCCATGTCGTCATTGTGGTATTTTGTAAGGTTTTAGACCAAAAACCTTACATACTACTTACTATCGGGTTATTTACAGTAGGACATACCTAGGTTGTGTTTGTTTTTTGATCTCAAGAGACCTCAATCACAAAAACGATATTATGTACCTATATACTTACTAGGTATATATTTCCTTCATTATGTATAGGTATATTGAGCTAATAAACTGGTTTTGCCCAGTGCCGACCGCGAACCAAGATAATATCTACATGTTCCATGCAGTGGCGCACCCAGGATTTATTATTGGGGGGGGCCCAAGGAGGAAAATGTAAATTAGTCCCATAGGCTCTTTTTCTTCTTCATATAAATATTTTTAGATATTTTCACAATACACGGCGGCGATATATTTGTACAGTTTCTCCTAGTTTTTATTAAATTGGAGGCATAGTTGTGGTAACCGTTGAGCGTGTCATCAGCGACTGGCGGATTGGAAGTGAACAGCGACCATGCTGGACATGTGTACCTAGTATGCTAAAAGATTACTTAAATAATATCCCCCGCTTGGTCTAGAGCAGTGTTTCCCAATGTGTGGTACGCGTACCCGCTGCGGTACGGGAAGAGTTTGGTGGGGGTGTGCGCTGCACCGGGTTATGGCTACGCCTGGTGCAACAAGCATTAATACAATATCCATGCTAGAAGGTTTATCGCATGCGGAAGAAGAGCAATTGTTGGAATTATTAAATTCAGACGGATTCTTGCAAAATAAATATAAGGAGTGTACTTAAACATCATTTAGGTTGCAAATGCAACATGTGTATCCAGTTTTAACAGAGACATTCCTGAAATACATATTGCCTTTTCCAACTTCATATCTATGTGAAGTTGCTTTTTCAGCATTTGTAGACATTACGTAAAAAAGGAACAGTCTTTCGGGTGTGAAACCGGACCTCAGATTAAAATTAATTACCAATGAATGTTATTTTTTATAATATAACTTTGATTTATATTTTATTATGAATGAATTTTATTCGTCGTTTATTATTATTTTGTTTATGTACCTACTACAAAAGGAATATATAAATATATTTTGATTGTTATTAAAGTACTTATATGCATTTTTCTCAGTGTTACGAAAATTATAGAAGGGGTACACAGATGTCGAAAGCTTGGGGAACACTGGTCTAGAGAGCTACAATATTTATGCCGAATTTCACCGAAAAAAATGTTCTTTTGATTTACACCACCACCGTAGTGGGTGTAGTCGTTCTTTTCGACGAATGTTTGTCGTAGATTTTTGGTTTTTCAATATTGAGGTTCCAACATATTAATCGAAAATGGACAAAAAAGTATTATTGCATTTAAATCATACACAACCTACTCAATACAACACAGCCTAATATCTCGCTTATCAGTCTTTTGTCTATTGCACTCGGTGTACCTACACCATGGCCCCCACATCCTGAAACGGGCCCTCAGGCTAGGGCAGTGGTCGGCAAACTGCGGCTCTTTGGCCCCTTGAGTGCGGCTCTGCCACAGATGCTCTCTGCCATATTTGACATGGCTACAAAGAAGAAGCAAAGAAAATGGAAGAGGATAACCGTAAATGTAATGTTGAATAGACCGAGACTTCGCGTTTATTCAAAACTTAAATGGCTTACCGACCTGTATTTATGTCTCGGGAAAAATTGGCGCATTGAAATTTAGAAAGATACAACTAAAAACTCGTAATTTTGCGCTAAATATTCTGTCGATGATGCAAGGAAGAAAGCAGCTGAGGAGAAGAGTCAAGAAAAATAAAGTTCTGTATTTAATTAGGTACTGAATAAAATCTGTCAACAATGTTAATATTGCAAGTTTTGTGGTTAGTAAAAAGATTTCCAAGAGAGGAAATCAAGAGTAAATTAAGAAATCGATTTATTGATGAAAACCTGGAATCGTGCTTAAAATTAAATCAACAACATACGAACCTGACTTACCCAAACTTTACAAGGAGATGCAAGGCCATTATTCACATTGAGTTTGTCACATTGTCATGATTCAATTTTATGGATACCTGACTTACAATTTAATTTTTATTAATAAATAAGATCATTATTACGTATGATATTCAGTTTTATTCAGTGTACCTACCTATAATTTAATTAGGACTTAAAACTTTAACTAAAGTAAATTAGCAGTGTACCTACTTACTACGTACGTATATAATTTAAGTTTAAGAATTTTGCCTCTCAAAAGAAATCTCAATCGTTGTACTGTTGATATTTGGCTCTATTGACTAATGAGTTTGCCGACCACTGGGTTAGGGTATTTGACGGGCCCCCTATCCACCGCTTAGATTAAAGGCAGTGTGAAATACTACATTAACGTTTTTCAAATTGTGTTTTAGTTCAAATTGAGGGTACTTATACATTGAATTATTGGCGATTTTCAATACATCTACTTTAATAATGGAGCTGTCGAGTATCGACACATAATAATCAGAAAATATATTGGTCCATTATATAAATTAAAATGTTCATAGACCTGAAGTATAATAGCGCCGCAGGCGACTTTTTTTTACTATTAAAGCTAATTTATGATGTGTGTTTATCTCACTTATCTGGTCAACCCGACACGCCAGGCCCCCCACAGCCCGGGCCCCCAGGTTAGAGCCCTGTCAACCTTCCCCAGCCATGACCTATACCACTCCGGAATTCGGGTGGACACCGAGAATTTCATTAGGGAACGGGTTTCTAAAAAAACCTGACATTAGTGTTTCGAAATTTTTGTGTTAGAAATTAAAATCTAAGAAATTTTACTAAAAAGGGTGCTGGAGAATTACAAATCATTTTTTGCCGTGTTGTTTGTCTAAGCCCAAGGTATAGTTTATTGGCTTTCGATTTCAATGTGTAAAATCATTCTGATGATTTTCATATTTTGGGGGGGGCCAAGGCCCCCTGGCCCCCCCCCTGGGTGCGCTACTGGTTCCATGTACCTACCTAACATAACCATGTTTTCTGTTTCACATTAATTTGTATACCTACAAACATTTTAAACTTAATTGAGATGTTCTTAAACTTCTGTTCATGTAATATTATGTAGGTAGGTATATCTTGGTCTGCATTAGGCAATAAGATTAATAATTTTATGTGCATGTAAATATAAAGGTCAGGTACCTCCTCTAAGTACATAATATTATATTATCATCATGGATACCTACCTGAATGATGTTGGAGATATACTAATGCTTTGTGATGAATTTAATTTTAGCAAAGATCTTCAACCTTTCAACGTAGGTACAAAGCACCAGAAGAAATTAAAAATGAAACCCCCGGCATTAACAGGAATAAAATAATATTTCATCATAAACATCAGTCGGGGTCATTCCACTGCTAGATGAAAGCCTCTTCTAGCTCCTTCTACTATTTTCGGTCTCTAGTTCTTCGCTGCTACATACTTTTATTGTACTTCACGTGAACAAAGAGATCAACTAAGTAAAGTGTCAATCAACAAAAGTGGCATTTGTGCACAATGTTAATGAATTTTCCAAAACATTAAGTGTGATAATATAATATACAAGGATGAATAAGGCGTGGGCGAGGGCCAAGGTCCATTTTATGATTCCTCTATTGATGTACCTATTTTTATTAAGAAAAATGTTTGCCGTAGAATGGGGTGAATACTGAATAGACCCTTTTTAAAATTTCTATTTTTCTGCTACACATTATTCGGACAAATATGAATGACTTATAACCTGTTTCTATGGACATAATCATACTCTAAAATATTTTTCAACTACCATTTATTATCAAACAGCCAATTTTGTGTGATGTCTCTTTCTATCCAGCGTTGGGGTGATTATAGACATGGCGGGTGGATAGAATCGAATAATGGTAATTTCCTAATGTTAAAAATGTAATTAAGTACCTACTGTACATTACAAATTTATGTAGGTACATTTAAGTATGTAAATCAAAAATATAAATTTAAATGTTATACAACACAGTATCATGTAAGTATTTAAAAAAAACATATACTTACATAAACATCTATTTATCCAAGAATTATTTGATACTTGAATCTGTATTTTATATACCATATTCGATGGATGTATGTGGTGTATTTTGTAAAATATTTGGTACGTATTAATTATTTAACTAAGCGTATTTAATTTGCTACGTGACCTGTAGCTCTTTTATAATCACAAATTATTGTTGAATGTTCCGAAAATGAGTTTATGTGCCGAAACAGCTGTCAAGGTAAATGACTCAGTTAGAGTAGAATTAACAAAAATAACTATATTTCAAAACCATTATAATCCATCTACCATGTAAACACCATTTCAAGTAATAAAGAAATAAAAAGTCACCTAATTAAATAATATTATACTAGATAAAATATACTATCTATATACCCACTTAATTTTCATTTAAAGTTGTAAAACGCCCGGTTACTAAATAGAGGAAGGACAGAGTCTTCTGGCACGACCGAATCACATTGGAACGGTGTTATTGTCATTTGAAAGTAACAATACTGACACCTAAATGAGTCGCCTGCACTGCCAGAATCATCTGAACCCTGTCTACCTATCTATATACAATTTATTGTTATTTTTTTTCATATTTGTCCATTTTATTACAATATCGTGTTACTTTTAAAGCTCATTGTAATTCTAATAATTATATAAATATTTTTCTTGTATTCTGTGCAAAAATGATTATTAAAACTTTCTTAACCTAAACCAAGTATTTTTTATTGAATGATCCTGCAAAAATATTCAAGTACAGTTAAGTGACATATTTTATTTCGGTGTATAAGCCATAAATAAATATACATAAATTATATTTAATATATACATGTATACTGTATGTATAGCCACGGTTGGTCTTGCACTTGTTGCTGTAGCTATGCGATCTGGTGTGGTCCATTATCCAAAAACACTCAATCACATCCCTGGTCAAACAGCGGGCAGCCGTGTAGTGAGTCTGGCTGGCCTATGGTGGCACTAGAATGATTTCAATATACACAGTCTGTTAATTTGAATATGTTTTCGACTGAAAGTTGTAAATATTAGAAATCAGGATTTAAATAATTAAAAAACTGTTTCATTAAATATCATATTCATACCTATGCAAAATTTTGATTCCTTTGAAGTACCTATACAAAATACGGATGAATATAAACCAAACAAAAATATTTGTTACTGGTACTGCCATAGTAAAGTAAAGTTTAACATACTTCCCTAATAAAACAAAATTCCCAATTCTTGTCGTTCTGTAGATGTTTCATTTCAGTTTTTACCAACGATCCACTAAATATGAATTGGTCATAAACACTCAAAGGAAATCTGGCACTCACTGCCAGAATGTCCATGTCAGATACCTGCATAAAAATAAATGTCATGTTGTGATATTATACGTAATGAATATGAATGTATCAGAAACAACATAGATTTTATTACGAATTTCACATTTACAGAAAATTTTCTGCGCTCATTTTTGAAAGTCTCCAAGTATGACGGGTATATTCGCACATGGGTGCAGTTAATGCGCCCAATGATTTTCGGGAAACCTGCCCTTTCTTGAAGTCTGAAATTAAAAAATATTTTTACCGACACAAAATAATATTCCCGTTAAATTCTTATTGAGTAGGTAATTTACTTGTTGTGTCTATGCGCAGTTACTCTAGTTACATGACATGTACATTGTAATATTGTATAAATTGATCAGAGGGTATCAACACAACACTAAAGACTGTCAGCGCTGTATGGCGACTGTATGTAAGTATTACTAAGCACTGCTATTATAGCATCGGACACGTTTCCTATGCATCTGCTTACTGATGCCTGGCTCATTGCGCAGAAGACTTGGCCTACCCGTTTTTGGTACGCTCTCTCTGCGTAGAAACGCAAAATAGTCAAAACCTACAATTCAAATAACGGAGACATGTTATTTCAATACCGTAAAACCCCCTAACTTCACCTAAATCAATTAAACACTAAAAACTCATGTTTTTACTATCGCACCACTTTAAGCCATTAAGGCGATTTTAAAGATAATATTCGTCCTGTCACAACACAATTTTCAAACCGCCATTATTTTCGCCGTGTTTGTGTTAATACCGTTTTTTCGAGTCCGGTTTGAAGAGATTTTTTCGGAATACCTCTGAACTTTTGCTGATTACTTCGATTATTGTAGAGGTTGGTTCCTCATGTTTTTAATATAATATAGTGATATAGTCTGCTTGCCAAATGTAACGTGCGATTTCCGATATTTATATTAAAACATCAATTATTTGAGTATCCAATGTCAGGCTATGTTTTGTGAACTACTTGTTCCTACACTTCCCCTGGCTTTAGGGTTGTCAAAAAAAAACGATTTTCTAGAAATAAATGTGTTTTTTTTATTTTTATGGTTTTTAGACTAAAAACTATTCATCACTTTGAAACACCAGTTAACAATTTTTCTCATATTTCCTTTATTAAAAATTTACTATGTAAATCTATACATAAAAATGCTACTATAATGCTTTGGGTTTTGGCAGCCCTAGCGTAAATTGGTAGGTTGTATGAAAAAGTCATTGAAGTGATTCCTATCTTCGCCAACGTAGATATTTCTTTAAAATATGTCAAATCGTCTCTAGCATAAGACCTGAATTTGCTTAAGGTCATTTTTTAATAGATTTCGTGAGTATCCATAGACAATATTTTTTTAGTGGACCTACTAAAACACGTTAGGCGAAGTTAGGGAATCATGCCCTAACTTCGTCCATATAAAAAATAGTGATTTATTGTATTATTTAGTATGAAAAGGGTATTATTTCAATATGAATTAAAATAAACACTATCATTGTGCATTACATAAGATCTATAATACTTCATATTGGTGGATATTTTGGTGGCAAAACGACTTTCTGTTAAAAAACCAGGTGAAGTTAGGGGGTTTTACGGTAGCATATTACCTTCAAATCCTGTTAACCCTTCATGGTAAATGCTTATTTATAATATGTGCAGTTATGAAACTGAGTAAATCTATCTTACCTATGAGCCATGGCAATCTTGCCCTGTAATAAAGTAAGGTTATATTAAATGTCGATGTAATTTGTCGCACGCCATCTCATTATATCTTCAGCGTGTAATAAACATTCAGAAGGCGTGTACATTTTGTCAACACACAACTGTCACTTTGACATTCGTATATGTATTTAGTCTATGGCTGCATCCAATGCTGCCACCTTGTTTCAGATAATTAAATACACTTTACGCAAAGTGGGTAAAAGTTGTAGCAATTCTGAAAGCGCTATAGTGTACGTGTATTTTTTATATTTAATTCATAAAAATGTTAGAATAATTGGCGTAAAATATTAATAATATTTACAATTTTAAATCTGGCGCGTAAATAAAATTATTTAGTCTATGGCTGCGTCGCTGACGCTTTGGTGTGGGGCCAAACGCGAAATTCGCATCAAATCCAAGCGGTAGCGACAGCGATAGCGAGGGCGTTGCGAATTCGCTGCGAATATTCGCTTTGGTTTGGGGGAGGCTTTATACAAAAATAGCTACGTACCAAAAAGATTTTGCTACGTCGTACGGATATTACAATTTCCTGATTTTATGATTGTTTATGGTAAAATTAAAAAAAATAATGTCTATGAAATAAGCCGTCGTTTGGTTTGGCATTCAAATTGTCTATGAGTCCTCTGCCATTAATTTCCTTGCTCGGCGTGCAACCGGCGACTCAGTTATTGATATCTTTTTGATTTTATTGCCCGTGTGAGTTAACCAATATTAGAAATGCGTAAAAGGAAGAACCTAAAGAAATCCGACGACGACGACTCCGATGGCTCGGAAGTGGCGGACGAACCGGAAGAGTTTCAGGACTCTGGCGAAGACTGGACACCCGATGCCGGCAGCGTAAACAATGATTTCTTATTAAAAATACATAATGCATTTATCCAGTACAGGTTATTATATATCAGTATGGTTTAGAATATACTCAGTTTTAATATTATTGTTTTAGGAAGCACCACCGCGGGCTGTAGTAGGAAGGAAGCGGGGTTCCGCGGGACCACCTAACTCCGCGAAAAAGAAGCGAAAGGGTTCCTCGTCCGAAGAGAGTGGAGCTGAGGGCGACGATGGAGAAGAAGCCGAAGGAGAGGAGAATTTAGACGAAGAAGAAGATTCAGAGGAAGAAAAGAACGGATCAGATGGCAATAAATCCGACTCGAGTCAGTCGAAGGATGTACCAAAACATTTCCATGTGAGTATTACGATTCTTGCAACAAACACATACCATTTCCTGTTTGTAATAATAGTATGATTATAATATTGAAATACCGGTGATTCCAATACTTAATTAAAACAGATTTAAATAAATAATATGATTAATTAATAAACCCCTTTAAATTCAACTGCTACTCATCGGTATACTAATTAAGACTGACTTTATCAAGCCTCAGGTTGTTGAAAGAACAGAGGGTATTTTGTATGCTGTCAACAGTGGGACTTGTATATTCTGGCCAACATAGGAACTTTTTATTTAGACATTTAGAGGATAGTGCGGAAACAGGGGGTTCAGTCATGGTATACGAGTAACGCTACGGTTTTCTAATTTGCATATCATTAATTTATAGCTCTCAAACAATTTATTATTTGATATAATTAAGGCGGTCATCTGCCACTTATGATTTCGTGCTGTAGCAATGGGTATAAAACTGCACAGTATGTGGCTAAAACATCGGCCAATGTGTAATAAATTCACTTCATTGCGATAGAAATGATGATTCATGTATTAAATATAAATAATGAACCATAATATTATTTATATTGTTTTCTAAAAAAATAAAATTGGATTGATATCTACAAATTTTTACAATTCATTTCATAGTTCATATTGTGTTTATTTTATTTTTAGTCAGGAAACTTTGTTTTGCTAAAAACTGATGTCCAATGGAATGGTGACAGCGTGACTTCCAATCCTAGCGATATCAATTTATGGAAAATTGATGGAAAAGCACTCCTGCAGAAATATGTACCAATAGATTATAACGGAAAGGTGCTGCACAAGTGTACTTGTGTCGTAAGTGAATTTCTTTTACCTTTTGTAAAATATAATATTCGTGCCAAACCTACTAATAAATTGCATAACTTCCAAACCACTGATGTGACTTGGGGTCATTCATCACCTGTTCCGATTGAAAAATGTAGTTTAAATCCTTTCATTGTATGAAAAAGAAGTGTCTATGATTACCCGATTTAATTTGACAACTGGAGTCAAAGTTTGTCTTGAAGATTACCGAGAAGGGCTGAAAATATCTGAAGATGACTACGGCCTTCCTTGTAGACACTTGTGATATTGACGTTTGTCATTATAATAAATTGTCAACATTATTCATTATTTGAATACATAAAAATAATACAAAACAAATTTATACTTATACTCAGTGGCGGCTCGTGGATATTATATCTGGGGGTGCTGCGGTGGATTAAAAATAAAAGATTATTTGGATTATATTTTACCATTAACATCAAAATTATTAAAATTAAATATTATAAGTTTTTTATTTCATTATAAAATTGATTCTTCTCTTTTTTCCTGGAAAGAAGATCTATCACCTTTTAGTTGCTCTCGACATCTGTCGCACCGCCCGTCGCTACTAGCCCAGAGTCGCTGTCCCGACAACGTTCACAACACGAAAATAGTATTTTCATATTAGTATTACTGTCTAAGCGGCAGTACCAGACTAAGCTCTGAACGGCGAGCCCCGCTCCCCGCGACCCCCAATTCGAGCAATATTCTACGAAAATTGTACTGCATGAAATTACGCGATGCATCACTTTCATCGCGATTATGATAATTATTATTGGATGTATCGGTGCGTAGGCAAGCTTAACATGCTTAAATAATATTGATATTTTCATAATATAATATACATAAATTTATATATATTATAATATTACATTTTTCTCAATTTGCTTGGGGGTGCTGCAGTTCCGCAGTGCATATGGACGAGTCGCCACTGCTTATACTTCACAATCAGCAACCTTATTTATCCAGTCTCTAAAAATATTTTTTGGACTACTTGTTTTAACACAAGTTATAAAACAATCAGAATAAATACAATTGGTTCCTGAATTACGTGTAATTGTTATTAAAGTTTGATTAATAGCCTTTGATTTTGATAAGGTGTAATTAAGAGTGAAAAGTTGCTCCTTCTTTAAAGTGTGTCGCTACCAAAAATACGTCACATCAACTTCATTATGTTGAAAATGCAATTGAGGTTACATAATAACTCACACCGTCTCGAAATCAAGCAATCGTGCTATACCGAGAAGATATTTTTTTTCTTCCCGTTCTCATAATTTAGCATATTATGTTTTTGATGTAGATGTTACGAACCAATACTTGTAGGAAGGCTATAAAGTTATCTATTATTCATATTACAGATTGAATAATTGTTTTCTGACAGTGACGGTGTTTTTTGTTCTAAAAACAATAATTATTATAACACTGCCATGCCCCATTGGTTTTCTGTTTTGTCTATTATTTTACAATTCATCGTAAGTTAAGCACTGTCTCAAATAATTTCGTGATAGGTAGGTATAGTTGATTGTTATATGTTTTTTTTAGATACATTGTGTGTAATTATATAATTTTTAAATTTTCAGTATTCTGGATGGAATGTTGATAATCGGGAAAACTATTATCCCATTACAGAAATATTGGACAAAAATCCGAAAACCGACACAAAGGAACCGTGTGTGGCTCTGACTCTTTCCGATCTTATCAAAGTGAAAGACAAAATCTAAAATAATCACTAGACTTCCTATGTTCAGTAGCACCAGAGCAATTATCGGAGCGCATTGTGTTCATTTGCTAGTTTAGGTTTAATTCAATTTTTTTAATGTGCTTTGTCGACGTTGAAATTAATATCCACATATTGTCATTGTGATCGCAATCCCTGTCCAACTCTCTGCTTCATGAATGCGGAGGGATTAATAATTACTATTAGTTATTATGTTTCTATCTTCATTTTAAGTTTGTAAAGCTCATATTTAGCTCTGAATCTGATTGTACTACCGTCCATATGGAGTCTACTATAATTAATATTAAGCATTCTCTTTAAATATTTTTTTTATTATAAATATTTTCTTGACAATTGTGTGGTTATAAATACTACATACTATAAAGTTGTGTAATGTTCTTGACTCCCGTGAATTTTCTCCCGAATTATCAAGACATGATGTTTTGATTATTAAATAATAGACTGTTGCATTGTTGAGTGAAATAATAATTAAAGCAGTTCAACAGTGGACTAATAATATTGTGTTTCATTCTCACCCTATTTACCATTTTATAATATACAATATCGTCGCCCTCAAGGAAGAACTCACCAACCAACAAAAGTAAAATCCTGAGATAATTGACTTTTAAACTTTTTGAAAATTTTAAATAGCTCTCATTAGAAAACGAAAATACATAGATGGAAACGGTTTTTTTTTGTTTTATTGGTTATTTTTATGCTTATGTACATTACATTAAAAATGTAACATTTTTCCTGACTTTTTCCATAACACAAATATCTTTTCTATGTAGTTGGTGAACTTTTTGTTTTTGTAATTTTTAACATAAAACCTATAGATAGAATTTTGGTGATTTTTTCTAAGATAGAGATAAAAATTGCAAGATTTTCTGTATAAATAACTCATTTTGAGCAAAAACTGTATTTGGTGAGTTCTTCCTTGAGGGCGACGATATATTCAATGACTATGAATCGCAAGAATTTAAAACTCAATACAAAAGTCAATATGGGTCGCGACTGTTTATAATAATATGGGGTACTAAAAAAAAGTAAATTTAGTCACCTGTATTACGAGGGTGGGTCAATAATTCCTTAGAAAAAAGCATTAAAACAGTTTTTATTTTTGTATTTTTTTTTTATTTCTCAACATAATCTCCTTGGAGCTCAATACACTTGGTTAGACGTTTCTCAATTTTTTTTAAACCGTCAGAAAAATAAGTTTTCGGAAGGTCCTCAAAATAAGCATTTGTCCGATCGATGACTTCTTCATTTGAAAAAAAAACGTTGTCCACTTAGCCATTTTTTTAAGTTTGGGAAAAGGAAAAAGTCACTGGGGGCTAAACCTGGCGAATACGGTGGGTGGTCGACCAATTCGAACTTCAATTCTTCAATTTTAGCCATTGATCGTAAACATGTGTGAACACGGGCATTGTCCTGATGAAAGAGGATTTTTTTCCTGTTTAAATGAGGCCGTTTTTCTTCAATTTCGTTTTTTAGCTGGTCCAATAAAGATGCATAATAATCCCCTGTTATTGTTTTTCCTTTTTCCAAATAGTCAACGAAAATAATTTCACGTGCATCCCAAAATACAGTAGCCATAACCTTACCAGCTGATTTTACGGTTTTCGCCTTCTTTGGACATGGTTTGTCTTCGCAATCCACTGCTTTGACTGTTCTTTCGTCTCGGGAGTATAGTGGTGTATCCATGTTTCATCTACAGTCACAAAGCGACGAAA
Source organism: Rhyacophila brunnea (assembly GCF_057557595.1). Lineage (NCBI taxonomy): Eukaryota > Metazoa > Arthropoda > Insecta > Trichoptera > Rhyacophilidae > Rhyacophila > Rhyacophila brunnea. The sequence continues at coordinate 47,106,393 of NW_028233361.1, read as the reverse complement.
AAATTCATCCGGATTGCGTTGCATGAGCGACAACAGGGCTTTAGAGGCCACCACCCTATTGCGTTTATTGTCGACTGTGAGCAAACGTGACACCCATCTTGCAGATATTTTTTTCATGCCCAATTTGTCATGTAAAATAGAAATGACGCTACCTTTTGAGATCCCTGTAACCTCAATTATCTCACTCAACTTTAATCTTCGGTCACTTAACACCATATCGTGGATTTTATTGATCATTTCTGGTGTAGTCACCTCTACAGGACGTCCTGAGCATGGTTCATCCTTTGTTGATGTACGACCACGTTTAAATTCATTTAACCAGTTATAAATAGTTGCAAGTGAAGGAGCAGATATGCCGTGAACTAAATCCAACTCATTTTTTATTTCCTTTGCTGTTAACCCTTTTATATTAAAATGTTTAATAACAGCTCTAAACTCAATTTTCTCCATTTTCCATTTTTCCATTTTCCACAAGCAAATTTTTTTTTTAAATGTACGAGAAACACACAACAACCCGACCAATCTGATTGAAACTTCGCAGCATACTGAATCGGTAGTGCCGCTGCATGAAAACAAACCGCTTACAGTACTAGTCGCGCCACCTGTCGGCTTTTCTAAGGACTTATTGACCCACCCTCGTATGTTAATTTAAAAAATATTTGTTTCTGCACCATCTATTAGGCTTCGGCCACATAGGCAAGTGCTGAGCTAGGTACTATGCTTGTCTACTAAAAACACTACTGCCACATTGCACGCTACGTGCTTAGGTACAAACCTGTATTATGTTAATTTAAAAAATATTTGTTTCTGCACCATCTATTAGGCTTCGGCCACATAGGCAAGTGCTGAGCTAGGTACTATGCTTGTCTACTAAAAACACTACTGCCACATTGCACGCTACGTGCTTAGGTACAAATTCATTTGACATTTGGGAGCGCTCAAGTCAATAACGATATGTCACTCTCAAAACTAACCAGAAAGCTACTGCTTCTCACAGAGAATTTAAGTTTAAAATTTTGAAAATCTCAAATTCGGACTTGTTGGGTGCATTATTCATCCCATGCGTCATTATCCATAACCTCAAAATACACGGTGTTTGATGTTTGTCATACTGAAGAAACATCCGCCATCTTGGAAAATCCATAGATAATGGCAAAATCACCAGGTGACAATAAAAATAACCAACACATTTGTTCGCCGGGAGACTCACAAGGTGACTCATAATCACGTAGCAAGGCACGAAGCGTGCAGTGTGGCCATTGCGATATTAAAGTGTGCGTCCGTTCGCTAGGATATGTCATCAAGCAAGGCACCTGCCTATGTGGCCTTAGCCTTACAGTTCACTTAAAACTCAAATGTTTGTATAAAGTATTAGAATTAATCCAGCAACGGTTTTATTTGATTTCTCATGATATGAGTTTGAAGATTGCGTTTTTGCTTTTATACCTACAACTCAAATAGTCATGTTAATTAATGTTGAGGATGATCAGGAATTTCGAAAAGCTCACAACAGCTGTCGCTATTGTTGATTTACAAGTATAACTATAAGCGTACCACATTTCAACTTTTTTTGATATTGGAATATTGGATCTTCCCTTACTGGGCTAATTATCAATTATGTTATTCAGATATTTTTCAAATGATACCAAAAACAATGTTATAAACTTAACCATTTTATTATTTGCAGTCACTAAAACAGCTTAATATACAGAATATTTTTCTACATTCTAACATTGTTTAATTAAACTATTTTTTATTCATTGAATAATAAATAAAATACAAAAATATAGCATTCATTATTGAATACTTATACATAATTTGGAACATCTCAGAAATATACCTATTCGAAATAATATGCATGTTTCTGAGGTTTACAAATTATGTGTAATATGTATTCGTACATTTAGTAAAAAAAATACTAAAGTCACTCCCTAAGCGATTATATGAGGCTCCATAGAATTGAGGTTAAATTATCAGAGTGTTTTAAGGAAGAATGCTATTTGGCCAACCTATTAGGTCCCCTCTGCATCAAAAAAATTTTTGCCAAACACAAATCGAACACGACTTCACAGAGGCAGGTGCTTTGCCACTGCTCCACCGTGCAATATTTTTGGTAAGTTACTCATTGTAAATACATAATATTACCAATCAACAGTTCCTTCAACTGGAAATTAATCTATCTCTTATACTGGATGGAAACAAGCTTGATGAAATGAACTAACATGTTCTAGTTCAGTGTTGGCGAACCTATGACACTAGTGGCACGCGAAATAATTTTGCATTGCACGTGAATGTTTTATTTTGAAGAGAAAAAATATACCTATAATAAATGACAGATCGCATTTTATAAAAAATTGCAGGTAAATACTCTTCAAGAATAAGCATTACGTTTAACACATAGTTGCATAGTTCCTTATGCTTAATGCATCACATAATATAATATTATCGCAGTAACTTTATCAGGCGGCGGTAGAAGCCGCGCTGCGAACCTCTGATTTTGATCGATTAACAATGGTTGAGACCACCGCTACAGTAGCGTGCCTCATCTGATCAGAGAAATTCTGATGTCAATTTGTGCGTAAACAACCAAACTAGTAACAAATATTTTCATCTCTACCCACAATACAGTAACAAATAATTTCACCTCTAGCGACAAAAATAGCTGTACCAAATAAGGAACAAAAACATGGGAGCTTGTAGTAATTCTGGCAGTTTCAAAATTGGCGGACCGAAATGTACGGTGTAATTGAAAAAAGTGATACAGCTATAATGTGTGCTATGTTCTGTGAGTGGTATCTAGAGCATTATCATTTTTTTAATAGAATTATTAAAAACTATTTTTTCACCATGAAAAATTGCTCGGCACGTCAGACAATTGAGACAATATTTGGGAAATTTTGACACGCGTACGTACAAAGGTTCGCCAACTCTGTTCTATATGGTAGACTCTAATCGTAAGTCATATTATGGCTGTTAACCTGTCTAAGTGGCTGACATCCATTTCTCGTAAAAACAAAATCTGTTAATACAAACCTCCACTCGATGGAGGCCCATATGATCTGATTAGGATCGGACATGGAATAAGTAAAATTCATAATCATCCTGTATAAAACTTTAGTACATGGCGCTTGACTAGTTATTGGTTGAGTCGCTGCCTTCATCGTCTGAATCGCTTGCTGAAGATGGCATCATCATCAGTTCAACCTCCTTCTCTTTCCTGGCTTCTTCCAAATATTTATTTTGCGCTTCTATTACAGCACTGCTGTCTGCGCAAGACGCGTAGATGTCTAGTAGCTCTGAATTTAATGACATGAATGAGTGACCCCATGAGAATTTAGATAAATAGAATTTTGCCTCTTCACTGTATCCTGAAACATGAAAATAATCTATATTAAGCATCATCACTTCATGGCTGCGGGCGACATTTTACTGAAATGATGTAGCTGACAACATTGTCTGTAGAAAACTTTCTGTTGTGTTAACAAGCGGAATGTAAACGGAAAATAAAAAAGATTGACAAGGTATTCAAAGTTGTAATTAAACGTCACAGTGGAACACAGATCTACAGTTCTCGCATAAATCGTTTTCCCGTAAAGATCGTTCATTAGTGTAATGTAGAGAAGAATATATCCTATTATATCAATGGTTGAAATCAAATTATAGACAATACTTTACAAGGGTAGATTACCATGATGCAGTGGCGAAGAGTGGAGGTAGGATGTTACATAAATAGTGCACACTAAACTTTATCATGTTTGTTTTCATTAAACTAAGACTAAAATGTGTAGATAGTGTTAGTTTTTAAAATTCAATTAAACCCTGCCGAATCCAGACAATGATAGGTAATAGTCAAAAAATATACATTTATTTATAAAATATCTTAAATTATGCCATTAAACCATACATAATTTTGACTTTTTATAGATAGAAAAATATTTTTATTGACCATGGTTTGGTTAGGCAGGGCTTAATAAATTTCAAAAAACTAACACTATCAGCTGAACTATGTATTCTTAATTTAACGAAAATAAGTATGACTGAAAAAGTACTATTTTTGTCAGATCGTCCATAGTATACATAAACTATTATGGTTTGGCTTAATTGAATTTTAAAAACTAACCAACACCATCTGCGATTTGTATTTTTAGTTCAATGAAAACAAATAGGTACGGCTGACAAAGTTTAGTGTGTACTATTTATGTCGAATATTAACAACCTACCACCATCCCTCGCTACTACCCTGATGTGTCCGCAATGTGTTACATCCAAATTACCTGTTATGTACATAGTTGCGGCCAAAGCCTCCACACAACTGAGCTTACAAGGTTTACCATAGTTGATTGGATTTGCAGCGACCAGAAAAGGCAATAGCCTGGGATAAGGAGTTTTCATTTTGTGAAAAGGTGTTTCGTCAATTTTTGCCCAAGAGCAGTCAACTACTGCGATTCCATTTCCTTCAACTACATCTTTATCCTTTGGACTGACACACTGCACTCCCACCGGTGTCAACACTAACCCAGGAAACCTGAAATTCTTAGGGTGTAAAGTTTTATTGGTATTTATTAATTTTAGGTTAAATATTTTCATTAATTTGTACATGTGGATACACTGTATGAACTCTGAAAAGAAATGACTTGAATAGTTCCTGACCAGGGAACACGAAATTAATGGGAACTGGCTTATTTTAATGAGTATGGTATAGCAGGCCACGGATCTCGAGTGTAGAAAAATATGCGATAAACTTAAACACATGTTAAAGAATATTATTTTTAAGTCATATTTGTATGATAATATGCATTAAACTTTGTCACGTAAATTTAACGCTTTGTTATACTTGAATTTTATGGCCTAACCGTCATAAAGCACCCTGCTTCAAAACATTGGTCCATGGCGACGGCTTTTACATTCTGTCTTTTGATCTGTTTTGTGTTCCTGTGGGTCTATTCTATACTTATCGAACACTAAATTGATAAATAGTATCAAACTTAGGGTAGGTTTGTATCAAAATATTAGCACTTATTGTAACAATTACACGAAGCCGGTTTTTATTGTTGCAATAAGTGCGATATTTTAACAGCAGCAAGATAGGTGCTGTTAAAATATAGCACTTATTGCAACAATAAAAACCGGCTTCGTGTAATTGTTACAATAAGTGCTAATATTTTGATACAAACCTACCCTAAGTTTGATAATATTTTTCACTTTATCACTTTAGCGGTCGATAAGCATAGAATAGACCCACTGATCAATCATAAAACTAATTTTACTATGATACCTCCATATAATACGTTAGGCCATAATACCAAAATAACATTGTATGAATATGATTAGACAATTATTATTGTACATAGGAGTTAATATTGCATATAAACAGACCTCTGACCAAGTTTTAACGTCTTAATCAGTTTATGCCTAGATAACTTTCTTCCAGAACATTTCTTGGGATCACAATGATTTAAGTCCCACATAGCAACATTGAAATTTGCTTCTTTTCCAAGATCCTCATCGCTACTCTCGTCGCTTTCACTATTTAAAGTGAGTTCATCTAGTCTCTCTGCATAATGAATTTCAGATTTGGCAGGACGTTGTTTATTCTTACTTGACTTTGAATTATTATATCGCTTCTTATTATGAGAAGCCATTAGTATGTAATCAGGAATAATTGCTCAAAACTTTTGTTATAAATTATTATGAATATTATAATGTAATATTTCAATTTTATTGTTTTTTATCGTCTCGTGGTTATCGAAACGTCAAAAATCAAAAAGTCATAACTTTCTTAAGTTGCATTGAGTTGCAAGTATAGAAAAAAAAACTATTATAAGTAGGTACTAAATTGATACCACCCTCCACATACCTAGTTTTTTTTTTATCTTATTACCTGGGTACCAACAAACTAGATATAGCATTAACGAATTTCTTCACATTCATAATAAGTTAAATAAATAAATTTACTGAAATATACATACAGTTTACCCCGAGGAATTACATTTACCCTCTTTCAACAAAATATTACATACTGGCAAGTTTTAAATAAACACTCGTTCTTCGCAAGTTCGTAGTTAGTCTATGGATTATTTTTGACGGCGCAAGAGATTTTGACGTAATTGCAGCCATTGTATTTCGCAGTTCTTGATCATTAATTTTATTGTAACTGTCTTTTTACGATATTGTTGATATTTGAGGAATACAATCATGTCGCTAAATACTGCTCATGCAGATAATGGCGTGCTTATACACTCCGGAGAATGGTAATGTACACATTTTGTAATATATTATAATGAAATTGTTGTGATGTTGACTCACAATGACTAATCCGTGTTTATCTTTAATGACCATTATTATACCATGGCGACCTCAATTAAATGCAATAAATTGTAGAATAGAAAATTAAAAAAATATCCCATGAGAACAAAATGTAAAATGGTAGTAAGCCCAGGCACCATGAGCAGAGTTTTTAAGTAGGCAGTGAAAGCGGGATTACTTTCCTACCATCCAATAAGCCATAAGGTAAATGTTTATGAAATTTTGCGTGTTAGCATCGTTTATTAATTGCAAAATATTCGTTCAATAATTGACTATTTATGTTCGGTACTATTTAGTCAGAAATAATGATGTAAGTATTATATATTATTAAAATTTGTTACATCGTTGATGGTCACTAAAATGAAAAATAAATGATAATTTTAGGCTACTAACATTCCAGAATAAGTGTAAATTTAGCTCGAGTACTCATAAATTCCTCCTTAATGATATGTGGGCGAATTCATTGTCCGGATGATGTAAGTAGGAAAATACTATATTTTGTCTTGGAACAGAATATTTGTGAGATTTATGTTTATGCCAAGAACACTTCTGAAAAAGTTTTGTTTGCCCGTTTCATCTATCGACTATGAGAGTAATCTATAAAACAAAAGAAAGATGGCCAATAGATGTCTTTTATGTACCTACTCAAATGGAATATTGCAAAACATAAATTGATTAGATTTTAAATGTCTTTTAATATGTTCCAAAACACCAAACCTACTGACACTTGAAACGTACAAAAGACCAGTTGTCAGCTATGGCTCGAAAAACCTGGTGCTTACTTGACCAAGAGCATGCAAAGAATGAAAACTCCATTTGAGATGGAAAGCTCTGCATATTCATATTATCTCGGGATCGTTACTGACAGAGATGCAATAAGCTATACGAATGCCACCACATCGTGCAAACGATGAAATTTGGCTCCCATAAGTATAATGGGTAGCTCATTTAAGTATATAGAACAGACCAAGCATGGTATTAGAAGAAGCCAGATGGCGAATGAATAGCTGATCTACCTACCATCCACCTCTCACAAGGTGAATTGACATTTAGGGTAGGATTTAAAGATTTTTTATGCTCAAAATTTAAAAACCTGGATGAAGGAAAACGTTAAGAGAAGCCAAGATCGACATTGTCTGGTTGTAATAACGCCTGTACACGTGCATGGAATTACTTAATTTGGTAATAATTTGACCGGATGTATTGGAGATCTTACTTGCGCGTTGAAAATCAGCACAATTCAGAACCTTCCAACCTTGTTTGATTCGTGCATGCAATCTTGCCAACTGCAGGAAAATACATGTTTCTCTATACATTTTCTTACTAAACGGGGTATAATGCTAAGAAAACAAAATATAAAAATTGATTGTTATTCTTTCTATGATTGATGAAAACGTATAAATCTATGATAGGATATTGATATTATTCTTTGAAATATTAATAAAATTGCTTCTTAAAACTATAATCATTATCTTCGCTTATGGTGTTAACTGGTAAATGAGTGAAACTAGTACTACAGATTGTGTTTTATTAATATAATCATTATCTATTATCACTAACCAAGTGTTGGATGAAGACCTCTTCAAGATTCTTGATTCCATTGATGTGCGTTTACTAAGAGCTTGTGCCCACTACGACAGCCAGCCGCTGCAATATGTCGTAACGAATGGTTGGTGCGCATACCCACATGCAGTCCGTGGGATAAAGTGAGGGTAGTGTTGCAGAAGCAATAAACTGAGATAAGGTACGCATGAAGTTGTACGGGGTGAGAATCGATCACTCATGTTGAAAACATCTATTTGTTAGCTGACCCACCAGCCGTTGCGACGTGTTGCAACGGCCGATCGTCATAGTGAACGGAAGCTCTTACTATTTATCGAACCAGCTGCCCTCCTCAAGGTTTATCTCTCGGGTATTTTCTATTCAGATATGTTTCAAAAATTATTATTTTTGCGATGATGACATCACACACAATTTGTTATTTCCTTAATTCTTTGATTTGATTTATTGATCCTCTGATTGCGACCTTAATTAATTTCCTTGTAATGGTATGTAATTAGGGTAGCCAACTCATTGAACTTTCAGTGTACATTGTTAACTTTCAGTGTACAAATAATAAATTTCATATTTATATTGTATTATATAATGAACATATACCACAAAGATAGCATGGAGTCTCCTGTTAGCAGTTGGCTGATTATGAAGATAAGGAATTTTATTGTTTATATTAGAGATAAAAGAATTACAGCATAAACTAATCATGATTAATTGAGTCCCTAAATAGTTTTCAAATTTATTAGCATTTTGAAAAAAATACTTCATTCATTGCTGTTTTATAGCACCTGTACACGTGCATGGATTTACTTGCACCAATAGTGTGTATTTGAAACTATCGCGATAATAACTGTTTATACGTGAAAGTACTGACTGTCTCACCAATTTCATTCTTCAAGAGTAAGCGAGACACGATGTTGTCATTGTATGGTACTATTTGACAGGTCGTGAAAATGGGTTAACCTCAAAATGAGTTTCTGCATGGTGTATTTCGTTTTTTACCGGCAGGTTCGTTACTATCATTCTACTGCGCAGGCGCAGATATCGCACAGTCCAATTGTCGCGTGAAAATTCAGAAGCTTCTCAACTTTTTTAATCATGCATTTTTCATGCATGCAATCTTGCAATTTGTACGATAATGAGTGTCTACACATGCATTTGTTTTGTTATGGCCGCGATAATACGTTCTGTCAGCAGTAAATCCATTCACGTCTAAACGGGGTATTATACTGGCCAGAAACTTTGTTGTCATAGTTAACATGCCTTTCGGACGGGTAACAAGAAAAAGTGAGATGAGGGCGAGCGAGACAATCCGATGTAACAGGAACAAGTCATAGGGTCCATAGACAAATACAAATTAATCCCATATAGGGTAAGAGCTACTATTATGGGTCAGCTTTAATTATTGGCCACTTGCAGATAAATTCTAGTTTTTTAAGATATTAAATCAACATTGCCATCTGTTAACTTATTAAGAAATCTCGTCAATTGTTCCTCCGTTGGTAAAACAGATAACTGTTACTTTTAGCATTATAAAATAACCTCAAAACCGCATTTGTATCTGACAGTTCGAGCGAAACCGTGAAATAAGTGGGATTTGTTGTAAATTGTACAAGGACATGACTTCTGTTAAAAGGTATGTTAACATTTAATATCATACAAAATGCTAATCCAATTGACAAGTATCTATGTATTTGATTTATGTATACATCATTAGACATATATTTTGGAAAAAACAGGTGGGTAGGTATATTATGATGGTGGCCAATAACTGATTCCAAAATACGTCGATTTTCCTTTATCGGCCGGCCCGGCTAATAATAGAATATGTGACTAATTAGTAAAGTATTACATTTATTTTTATTAGTTGAATAGTGTGTTAACAGTATTATTAATTATCTTTGTTTTTATTATATTTCTCCGACATTCGTAGATAAATGTTGGCCACCTGGCCCATAATTGTAGTTTTGATGGCCGATAACAGAAACTTTTTTCTTGATTGTTCCAGAATAAAAATGCATCAAAATAAACTAATGAAATATAGTCAAGAACGGAAAAATAAAAGAAGCAATAGAGTATATGAAAGACCATAGTGAAGAGTCTTTGCGTTCAGTAACAAGAAGATTTGAAATACCAAGAAGCAGGCTAAAATTCAAAACTAAAATTCCTTCCGCAAAAATCCTCTACTGAAAAGTTTTGTATGCTGTTTCGACTTTGGGAAAACTTGAATGATTCTCATTTATCCTCTATGCTACGTCAAGATGTTTGTTAACTTCTATTAGGTAGGTAGGTGCCTCTCTCACTGTAACTCAATGTGTTCTTTGTATTTGTAAGTAATATGTTACGTATGTCTACTAAAATGACGATAAAGTTGCATTAAGTACTTGATTGAACACTTAATAATGATGTGTGATCATAATATTACATAAACTGTTTTTAATTTTTGTTTAAATAATGTTATTACAGCAATTTTGGGGTGGCCAATAATAGCATCTTTTGGTGGCCAATAATTGAAAAAAGTGGCAAATAATTGTAGATTTCTGCCCTTTTTTGATTATTTTTTTTATGATCTAAAATATTTTTTTTTAAATGTTCTTATAATTGATTATTATAAAGAAATAAACAATTTCACAAATAATATTTTTTTATTTCACCTTCCTAATGATGTGTCCACAAAAAATTAAAAAAGTTGAAAAAATCCTTAACTGGCCAATAATTGTAGCTCTTACCCTACTTGCGCAGAGGAATAAATAGTATCAGTACACCATATCTTCTGTTGTCCCACTACAGTTGGATATTGATTTATGTTACATTATATTACAATGATTGTACATACATAATTTGAATAGACGTCAGAGAAATATATAACCACTAGAATAAATCCTTTTGAAAATAATACACCCAGCAGAATATTTTTTTCAAAAAGGTTTTTTCTAGTGGTTACAATATATTATATTCCTCTGACGTGTTTTTAAATTATGTCTGTTCAATAAAGAATAACAAATCTTGTGAATTATTTGTTGAATTAAAGGAGGAATAGTTTATTATACAATGATTGTGTCTCAAAACATTAATGATTTTTAAGACAGTAAAAAATTGTTCATAACTAAAATAGGCTCTATATTACGACCGTACACCCTGGATAAACGTCAGATTTCCTGTTTCAATACTTGAAAGCATCTAAGCGAGATTTTTTGAGCATAGACAATCTTGGAAAAAACCGCTATTATATGGCAAAAACGCTATTATAAGCGTAGACAATAAGTACAAATATAAAAATCATTTACAATGTATAAAATTCAAACATTTTAAATTAATAAAATTCGCCGTTTTCAAAAATCAGTATAGCATAATAGAGTTCGCCAATGCATTTCATAAAATTTAAATAATTATAAAGTAACCTAATGACAAGGCCATAAAATGCACGCCTTCAGCTGACATTTCTTTCGATAAATTTGTGACGTCACAACTTTTCGGTCCGACCATAAATGTCGATTTTTGTTTGAAATTACGCGGCCTACCTCTAAACAAAGCTATAATAATGAACGTGTAATGAGTCCCATAGTACAGTCTGAGCAGCTCACAGCCACTAAGAGTGAACTATGGATGATTTCTTCCAGATAGACCAAACGGTCTTGTAAGTAAAATGTGAGTAAACTAAAATGTCTAGAATTAAGGTTAAAAATAAATAATAATACGTAACAGCTTATTCGATATCATTAGCTAAATGCTGTAAACTAAAGCTAATATATAACTATAATCTTCTTTGCATTATATAAAATCATTTTACGTATATACGTAATATTTTGGATATGCGCGAGAGAGGATAAAATCAATAACGTAATTGATCTATTTTGGGCAATGTAAAATCTTCAGTAGAATGAATGATCGACAATTGGTCGAATACGAAGACACTTTTGACCAATGGGCATATAAATCACTAATCAAAGAGTAAATAAAAGCCATTCAAGCCATTTTCACTCGTATTTCTTATTTTATTGATTAAATTTGAGTCGGAATTATCTGAAATAATAACAATATCGTTTAGTTAACACGGCTAAATTTTATATAAAAAATATTGTTATCTATAACGTTATTTTGAAAAATGTTCCTTATTTTCGCATATTTACCTACCTATTTAGAGCATTTTTATACGAAGCTTTCACGTATAAAAAAGCACGAGCGTCTTTGTGTCCAAGGTTACTTTATAATTATTTAAATTTTATAAAATGCATTGGCGAACTCTAATATGCTATACTGATTTTTGAAAACGGCGAATTTTATTAGGTAATTGAAAATGTTTGAATTTTATTCATTGTAAGAGATTTTTATATTTGTACTTATTGTCTACGCTTATAATAGCGATTTAGCCATATAATAGCAATTTTTCAATGATTGTCTATGCTCAAAAAGTGTCGCTTAGATGCTTTCAAGTATTGAATAAAAAAATCTGATGTTTCTCTGCGGTGTACTCTCAGTAAATTGAGCCCTAAAATAGAATAACTTTTGTTTTAATGGCTGTACACTCTTGTGTGGATCTGGACCTCTTCCTGTTGATGTTTATTAGCCTTTTCCTCAAGAGATCTGCGTAAAAAGTAGTTTTGTAATACATTATAATATTATGTTATAGTGATGTAAGTATGTTCAGTTCTATTATTTTTAATAGCCTAATTTGTTGTTTTTAGTATTCTCCTCTTTTCCGATCATGTGTCGGTGGAATTTGGTGGTCAGGAATCGGCTGACTTCCGAGGTACCAAGACGGGAAGGATGTACCTCACCACTCACCGGATGATCTTCAACTCCAAAAGCTCTTCGGAACCCATGCGATCCTTCAGCTTTCCATTTGTCTCCCTGAGTGATGTTAGTACATTATAAGATATTGTTCGAAATAATACTTAATTCACTGACTAATTCTGGACCCCGCACCAAGTGTATCGAAATATTACTCAAGTAAAAAGAGGGAAAGTGATAATTTTAATTATTGTGTCAATTATTGTAGCCAGAGACACAAAATTGAGTTTCGCTAGAAGCCATGATGTTTTTAAACATTGCCTATTGTCCCTGTCAATATTATCAGGGTTCCGGTATATTGGCCTCTTTTACTAAATGTGAGAAATATTCCTTATTTCCAACCCGGTGTTTTGGTTTCACACCGAAATTTGGCCTGTATACATGGAGTGATTGGCAATAACTTATATAATGTGGTGTTTTGAGGGATTCCCCACTCATATCAACTCACATGCATTTTTATCATACGCTGTCAGCTAAACAGACCGCTTTTTGACACAATTAAAGCAGCATTTGCAATCATACACCTAATGGTACACTTCAATACAATATTATCTCTTGAAATTGGCTTTGGAATAAAACGTCAAAAGAAAGACAGAGGAAGAATATATTGATTATCAACCAAGTACGATAACAAGCACCAGTGAAAGTTATGCTGCAATTACATTATGATCACGTCACGTACTGTCACATGCTGGTACAGCGACACATTTAGATTCGTCATTCCGAGGAATATTTTGAATGATCACTATCTCTATAAATTCAATGATAGAGAGTGCCAACTCATGCTAATTTCAATTAATTTTAACAGTTTTTACGTGTGCGTATGTTAAAATTACTTGCGATATTGCATCCATAGATAATATTTTGAACCTGCAGACCATAGATAATAGATGTAAACGCCATAAATAGATAATAATTTAATAGAAAATCCACAGAGAAAACCACTGAAAACAAAGGATCACGCGATTTTGACATGAGTCGATAATAATAAAAAACGTTTATCGAATCATGCGGTTACCGATTTAGCGCAGTATGCGTGAGGTGACCTCATTGTTGCTCTGGCGATTTCGGCAAATTTTGCCAACTGACAATGTTCGTTTAAAGGACCAAAATGTGCTACGGGATGGGAGCATCAACATTTTAAATACCAAGAAAAACGACAATACATACTTTTCCCTTATCTGTATCTTTCTGTGACAGCACATAACGTGATTATAATGTATTTGAAGCATCATGAGCAATGTATAATATATGAGAAGATAGAACACATACCGACAAAGTAACACATAGCTATAGCTGTGATAGTGTTGATTTTATTTTATGTTATTACTGCCTAATTGAATTTGTCTGTTTTATCATTTTTAATGATCACAATATAATTAGGTATACCATTAGCAAACAAGTTGCCAATGAATAATTCCAAAACTGTCTGCTGTTATGAAGTATGCAATGATGATTTAATTTATACATAGACAATTCAATATGCTTATACCTACATTTATTATTATAATCAAGGCAGTGTTGCCATTTTTTTCTATGCTGATTATAGTACGAAGGCGTAAAAATTATAGTATTTCTAAAAAATATATAGTACAGGAACATTTTTCGTCTTGAATCATTTAAAATTATAGTATTTTGGTATATTTGGCGTACAATTATAGTATTTAACATTTTTCGCGGAATTAAAATTATAGTATTGTACTATAATTATAGTACGGTTGGCATCACTGAATCAAGGTGAATAAATTAATTGAATTGAACAAGACGATTCATAACCTTATACTTATAGGTTGGAGTGGAACAGCCGATGTTTGGAGCAAATTATATCAAAGGAAAAGTTAGGGCTCAACCGAACGGCAATTGGATCGGAGAAACCAAATTCAAACTGACTTTCAAGTCTGGAGGTGCTATTGAATTTGGACAGGCTATGTTAAAAGCAGCGCACATGGGTAAGATCAATACATAATATGTATTACATACATAATTATTATTATTATTTTTAGATTGATTACTATTATCGCTCTTCAGCAGAGCATATGGGTCCCTATCAAAGTGGCCCCCTGGCCAGGATCTTTGGCAGACTCTCCTTATCGCTTATGCTAAAGGCAGTGTGACACTCTTCGGTAGTGTTTTCCGAAAAATTAAGTTTAACTAGTATAACTTAATTTTAAAATTAAAGGTGTTCAGTGTATTTTTGTATCATTGAATCAATGACATTATTAATGGACGACGCACTTAATACAGTAGCTAGCAAGTAAATTGGCGTATTCGCATGCATAGGTAGACGACACGCAATATCATTATGCGATATCACTCATCGGGAATTTATAGCAATATGACCTTTATTGTAATGGCGTTAGAGCAGTGTTTCTAATGTCAATGTTCATTTGAGCGAACCCGTTCGAACCGAACCATTCGGCAGACCCAACAAAAAGCATCAGGAATTTATAGCAATATCACCTTTATTGTAATGGCGTTAGAACAGATTATGCCATTCGACAGACCCGACAATAAAGTGAGTGTCATTTTCTTTTCCAGATGATTCGTCCATATTAATGTCATTGCATTGAATACATCCACCTGAATTATGGGGTGGTCGATTATCGACACACAATAACCAAAAGTTGCTTTCCACAACCACATATTTTAATATGTTCATATTCTAGAAGTATTAGAGCGAATTCATGTGTGATTATCTCACTTATCTCGTCGACCCACCACATCAGGCCTCCCCTGAGCCCGGGCCCCTAGATAGAGCCCTGTACACGCCCAATACATGTGCATGACATAACATGTTTAATTATGATATATTAACGTTCATAGAATTGGAAGAAGAAAGCAAGCCACGTTTGTGGAACAATATTATGTTAAGTATAAAGATAAGATTTTGAGGAAAATGCATGGTAATAGAAATGAAGACAATGAATTACATTATAATTTTACTTACACTAAAATCTATAATTTTGAATTTATCAATAGTTTTTCATAAATGCTACAATTTTTCGACCTTCATACTTAAAATGCTGTACTATTTTTTTTGTATGATATTTTTAAAATCCAATATTTATAATGGTTGGTAAGAATCCCTGCTATCCAATATATTCACCAGTAGCGAACTTATCTCTAAATACATTTAATACCAGAAATATAATAATATACAGGAAAAAAACCATCACCATGTACATGTTCAAACACGAGAATTTCTCGTGTTTGGTCGCCAATGGATTAAACTTGATATTTTACTGTTGAAGCCAAAAAGATTCTAAGATGGCGGCCAAAATGTCAATGCTATACCTAATTATCATCTGATTTGATTAATTTTCAGGGTAGATATGTATTTTATGATTTTGAATACTAAGTTGAAGTTGAAATTTTAAATTTTGCAATTAGATACCTACCAATAACACCAAGATAGTGGCCAAAATGACAATTTCCTATAATTATCACCTGATTTGTTTGATTTTCAGTGTAGAAATGTATTTTATTGGGGAAATCTAGTTCGCTTCTCTGAATGACTAAACAGTGAATATTTTTAATGTTTTTGATTAGCAACTCGAGGAATGCGAGAGAACGATGCTCCCCCTCCCTACACTCCCCCCTCAGGTCCGTGGTACGCTGCTCCACCTCCGGCTTACCAGGCCGCACCTCAAGGATATTACGGATGGGTGCCGCCTGTACACGTAAGCCTCAATTATTTACTGCATGCTTTAAATACACATTCCCCTTAACTGTCACCATCTCCCTTCTGATTATGTATTGCTAATTATCATCATATTTGCTATTTGAATGCATTCAGTCAATGGAAAGTTTTGCAGTATAAATAATGTTATGTTCTACACAAACGTTAGTGATGTCCTTTTTGTAGCAAGCTGACTATGAATAATAATCAAAAAGAAGAATGTGTTATTAGTTTGTTCGTAGAAATTTACTATATGATCAAATATCTTGTAATAAGAATGAAAAAGTCTGTATGTTAGATGAAACAATTCAACACTAGCCAAGCGACATTTTGTGTCATTGTGAATGCATCCATTACTCATTGATTATTTTAGTGGATACGTGAAAACCATAGTCGTCTGCTAAAATAATTGGAAGTAGGTACTATTGTCTTTTATTATATGCATTCTATTCATTGATTATTCCTTGTAATTTTATAGGCTTTTCCTGATCAGCCGCCACCGAACTCTGTCTTCATGTCGAGTACCCCGCCTCCGTACCCAGGTATAAACATGGGGCCGTACCAAGGCGGCTTCGCTTCTCCGCAGGGTTACCCGGGAGCGCCTCAAGGATACCCTGGATCGCCTCAAGGATTCCCGGGTTCGCCCCAAGGATACCAGGGAGCTCCGGCCCCAGGCTATCCGGGAGCTCCGGCCCCGGGCTATCCGGGCGCTGCTTCCGATTACCACGGCCAGCAACCCGGATTCCAAGCTCCCCCGGCAGGGTATCCTGCGGCTCAGCAAGGCGGCTTCAGCGGGCCGCAGCCCGGTTATCCAGGAGTGGCACAAACTCAACCGTATCCTGGGGCGTCGGCTCCGTCTATGCCCTCCGGAGGATTTAACGGTACACGACCATCATTCAGATTTCGCACGTCACTTAGAATCGTGTACTTTTATTTTAGCTTTGCGTATCTATTGAGAGTATGAATTATGTATGTTAATTTGTACCTATTATTCAATCATAATTCGCCGTAAAGCAGTTTAAGACTGTAGCTGTTCTACACATTTTTTTTGCTTAAACACTTTGCTTATGCACATTTATGTAATTTACAAATAGACAGATTCATTATTTTTATGTTATCATAAATGTTCATAACGGAAGTGAAGTAATTGTATGACGTAAATATTTCTCGCTTATTTTTACATCTCATTATTATCAGAATCAATATAGGTAACATTTTTATTTTGACATCAGTAGTGTGTGGATGTAATTCTAAATCAGTAGAAATATAAATTTTACAAGAATGGCATTTTCTTATTTTGGATTATTTAAAATTAATCCCTGCTTCACTTCAAAAAGAAATTATTGAATTTGTGGGTACATAATTTTTAACTTGTTAATAAAGATGGCCTCTACAGCTGAATGATACACAATTGCACTGAATCGTAAAATGTAATGAATGTATGTGACGGGACATGCTGATAAATATTATTATGTAGCAGTAGATTCATTGTTGGATTGCACATACTGAATTTTGAAATCTGGCAACACCGCGAAACACTCTTTACCATAGACTAAGCTTTCATGGTACATATTACTTTTTATAAAAGATCTTTTATGAAAGACAAAAAAAGACATGTATTTATCAAAGATCTTTGATTTTCAAATACTGGCCTAATACATTTTATATGACAATGAAGATTGTATTGTAGTATCCATTAACGGATTAAATATACCCATGAATTGTGCGTTATGAACGTCATTTATGGCGAACCTTACAACTAAACGAGAGTTGTGAATTAACCTGATACAACAAATATTTCTTTAATTTATTATCTTTCTTCACCGAGTGATGTATTTGAATGAAATAAATATATAATCTTTTACCATTGAGCGTATTAATGATACTGATATTGTCAGCAGAGTGACATGAGCAAGTGTTCCAAAAGTATCCCCCTCATAGTGAAATGCTTTCTTGATAAATATATTATATTAGGGAAGATATATGCTATTAATTAAGGCAATCAATCTCTGAATTTTTTCCGTTGCAAACTATTGTTGACCTATGGCGGTAGCTCATATTGACATAATAGACTCATTCGCTTTTTATTTATTGTTTTATTCAGATGCGAAAGCAGCCGAAGCTGCCCAGAGCGCTTACTACGACCCAAATAAGCCACAAATGGCGTATGTGCCCCCACCAGCATATTATGTAAGACAAATATTTTCACAAATAAAATGTAATTAAATTTTTCACACAATAATATATAATTATCATATTGTTTTATTATAACACAACGAATTGCACATTTCGACATGCCCTACATAAATTACTCCTAACTGCGTTTTTGGTAAGTTTGAATTTACTGGTTAATATGTATTATATAAATACAGTCGAGCTCGGTTATTACGATCACGGATATAGCGAGATCTCTGATGTAATGAGGAACCATGCGTTGACATTTTAGTTTATGATTTTCTCCATACATTTATTCACTTTTATAACGAACTACTTATCAGGTATACCAAGCTAAAAATCTTCAAAAATTTTCTTAAAACTGTTAATGTGTTGATCGTTTAAAAACATTTCGACCCTAAGCAATAAAATCGGATGGCGCCGGAATCGGATTACGTTTATGACACTAGTTAAGTGTCTATGTACCTACCTAATTGGTGTTTTCGCCGACAATATTGAAAAAGTATACACGCATATAGTTGGCATGTAAAAAATCCAAGGTTTGTGAAGTCACTAGGTACCTACCAGCGTTCATTAAAATAAACAACTTCTTTTGTAGTTTATGAATGCCATGCTTGTTTCGGGGAAAAATTCTAAGTGTGTATTTTTGATTCGATTGCGACTTTTTGTGTTATGTGACCGCACATTTAAAAATACCTATTCTCTGATATAACGAGCAAATTCAGTCGGTCCCATTTTCCTCGTAATAACCAAGTCCGACTGTAGCTTTTCATTTTCCTAAAGGATAATCTAATAAAAATTACACTTTCACTTGTGAAGTAGGTAACAGTTTTCCAGATAAAGTACTTTATGTAGGAAGTGTCATTTTGTTTGAACGCATTCAATTCGACGATATTGTCAAGAACACATTCATTTTCAATAATTGTACAGATATTAAGTAATTCTAGTGGATTTAAGTTTTGTACTATTCCATTTGAGTCGTTTATTGCGACCTGGGTTTCGCCTTTCAGCATGTTCAAGCACTATGTACACTCAGCAAAAGGCAAATATACAGCAATGTATACATACTATACATATACATAGTGCCTGAAAATGAATGTGTTCTTGACAATATCGTCAAATTGAATGCGTTCAAACAAAATGACACTTCCTACATAAAGTACTTTATCTGGAAAACTGTTAGTATTAATATTAAGTAAGTAAATGTAATTTACTTATGTTTTGTTTGAACAATAAAAATATCACATCACGTATTTGTAACAAATGAATTTTGCACAAACGGTGTTATTCCATCTTTGTGGTGAATTTCACATTGAAGAAATTATTGACATTTATGGATGTCTAAAAAGGTAACAATATTTTTCAATCAGTCTCGCTGCTGTTACAATTTAGTACTTATTGCAACAATTACAAACATCTTATTGTAAGTGTTGTAACCTACCCTAAGTTTGATCACTTTAGCTGTCGATAAGTATAGAATAGAATAGACCCACTGTAATAATAAATGTATTCTTAATTCAACATAAACAAATAAGTATGACTGAAAACGTGTGCACTATTTTTGTCAGATCGCCCATAGTTTACCAAAACTATTGCGGTTTGGTTTAGACATGGTTTAATTGAATTCAAAAACTAACCAGCACCATTTGCAAATTGTTTTCTTAGTACGGTGAAAACAGTTTAGTGTGCACTATTTATGTCGAATCTAATCAGCCTACCTCTACCTCTCGCCACTGATGTATTGAATGCAGTCTTTTTTTATTAGTAAAAACATTACTTTGTCAATTAAGTTACGTTAATTGGCATTTTCATTCCTATCCGAAGAATGGGTTCCACAAAGAGGATGTATTAATAGATATTTTATATGGGGAATTGTTGAAATAAATTGAATTTTTTAATAACTTAACATATTTGACATTTTAGAAAGTGAATACTTTCTCATTATAGGAGCAGCCACCTAGTTATCAGCAGTCCATGTCCAAGAAGGACCAATGAAGGATCCACAATCCTATTTCAAATATTTCTCGCACCCTGGAAACAAAAAAGATTAATAAATCGATATAAACGTTACGAAGTTTAATTTTTTGTCATTAAATTTGTAGTTTATTTTCTTATTCTTCACATATTTATTATTGTTAGTTGAATTTGTGTAATATTATAAATTAATTATGTGTTGTATGAGATATGTTGGTTTTAAAATTTGTTGCAACATTAATATGAGCAGCTTCTAAATTATTATCCTGTTCAATGTTATATTTTGTTTCAAATAATATAATAATAATATTTATAAATTAATACTGTAAAAGTGTTTGGTGAAAAGTCTATTTTTAAAATAAACATAGTAGGTAATAGCGTTTTTAATAAAACATCGCAAATTTACGAGTAGATTTTAATATTTTTTTCTGTTGAAGATGAATTTAAAATCAGTTTTTATTTTTATAAATCCCTACAGATAATTTTATAACGTTTAAAAAATGCAAATTTAGTTTCTGCAGTTTTGTCATGGTACAATTTTATGTCATAACAAATGTCTAAAATTTTAATATTACACTTTTTATTCACTCGCTTACTCAATAATTCATACTAAGACACAATATTATAATTACATTAGAGAATAATATTTTAATTAATAGCAGAAAAGGCATTAAAAACAGCAGTATAAATATTTTAATAGTTTTTTCTTTGAGATTTTACTATACATTCCCAGTGTGTTTTGTATATTTTTATTATTATTTATCATAAATATATTATTAAAAGCATTATTTGTGTGATATATTACAACAACATAATCGTAATCAAAAAATTATATTTGGATTTATTAATTATACATACATATATTTTGTTTGTCTGATGGCCATATTATTTAATGTATTGATTGATTTGAGTTCAGCTTAAATTCTGATGATTGAAAAATGAACCATACCTATTGACACAAATATGAATACAGTGATGCCAAAGACATTGAATTGACAAAGGATCTTTGGGTGATGTTTTATTTTATCAAAAAAATTATCAGAAATATCTGGTTCAAGATGTAAAAAATATGTATTGCTTAAAACATATATATAAAATTGGGTGAAATCTGAAGAACTTGCCTTATGTCTGTGTCAGTTATGTCAGTATTAAAGAAATATCTTACTATGTACAGGCGTGTTTAGTTTAGGTGTACGCTGCAATTGAAGTTCAATGAAAATTACTTCTTCATCCTGGCAATACATCCGTAAGTGGGTCTTGGCCTCTCCAACATCTGCCTCCACCCAGGTGTGGAAGGATATTTCTTAACCTGAATGTCATTTCATTACGATCGCCGCCATTGTCAGTTTTGTATTCTAGCACTGACAGACTCATGCTGAGCAGCTTCATGCTGCATGTCCCAGCGGATGCTCTTTCCAACTAAAAATGTTGTATGGACACCATGTGCCTCGATACATTAAGTTACATGTGTTTTGTGATTGCCAACAAAATCACATCGATAAAATTGACATGTTGCAGTCGAGACGAGTTTGTCTGTGTGACCCATCTATACATCTAATATGCTGTGACCGCTCATTTTGCTTGCTACAACTGTATCATTTGAGCATGCCTGTACACTTTACGTAGTAAAATATACTATGTCAACCGTTATAACTGAATAAACAAAATTAGAATAATTTCAATGTACGGTTAATTTTTGTATTACAGCTGATACGTAAAAAACGGGCCACTTAGGGAACTTCAAGTCTCCCGCCCTTTCACGTAATATCCGCTGTTTCCAGTCTACTCCAAATCCTCTCCTGCCATTTAACATACACCTCTATGATTTCACTCTACGTACAGCAAAAAAATAGAAATCATAGACTATATAGGTATATTGATTTTGGTGGTGCAGGCAACATTTTTAAAGTTTGTGATTTTCATTTTGTCTTCAGATGACATTAACTCATTCACTGCGGACCTGTTAATTACTTTTAATTACCACATTTATTTAAAATGCTAATAGTATCTAATGGCAACGCACCAGTTGCGTTGGACGCACGGAATGAGTTAAGCAGGTATTGTGAATT
This sequence comes from Rhyacophila brunnea, assembly GCF_057557595.1. Taxonomy (NCBI): domain Eukaryota; kingdom Metazoa; phylum Arthropoda; class Insecta; order Trichoptera; family Rhyacophilidae; genus Rhyacophila; species Rhyacophila brunnea. The sequence continues at coordinate 47,083,845 of NW_028233361.1, read as the reverse complement.
TGTGAAAATGATGAACTATCCTCTAATTAGCTGTGAATGGAACATACGATCGTAACTCATTATTTATTTAAACTTTGGTTTTCATCATTGCTTTTAAATATAACCTAAAAACTTTGTAAGAGTATTATTAATGTGAGTTGAAAAACTGAAAATGGCCTTGTAATATTAATAAAAACAAAAAAATGCTTCAACTAAGATTGATATGATAATAATTACCAAAATTTTGTTGATCTGTGAAGAGATTGTTCTTAAATAACATGTTGATATTTTATTGTACTCTGAATGTTGAATATTAAAGCTGGAATAAGTCATAAATTTATTTTATTTATTCCCCATGAATCATTCATTACAAACAAACACATCTGTTCGATGCATTCGTTGCAGGGTCAAATCTTATTAATACATTATATTTTATGGCCATATTTATTATTAAAATTTAGTTTATTAAGTTTTAGATTTTATGTGGTGTAGATTTTTGACTAATTCATCGTTTTGATATTTTTTATATATATTTTAAAAAACATCGATTTTAAAAAAAATAAAAATGTGTTTAACTTGAAATCCTTTTTTTGAAATTTGAAATTCAAATTCAAAGTTGAAATTGTAAATTATCAAAAAAAAATCTCAAATTGCAAGCTTCGTATATTTCCGCTAGGTTCTCTGCTGGCATGCGTCTCCCCCTTAAATGGAATAGTACAAAACTTAAACCCATTAGAATTCAAATTCTATCAAGTACCTTCAGTCGATAGTATTAATATTATAATGTTGAAATTTGAGGCAAATTTGTTTAGGAACGATAATTTTGTTGTTAAACTTGTCTGTTTGGTTGAAATTTAAAAAAAAATGAGTGAATAAATCAATGCAAGGACCACTAATGCATTCACTGATTTAAAAAGACAAAGTGAAGGCATTCATAAAAAATTGGAGCTTTGGAAAAAATAAGCTCGCCATGTTTCCACTTTAAAATGATTTCTGCGCCAGATGTATTGAAGCAAACAAAAATATATTTACTGAGTTCTTGGTTAGTTTGCTAATGCACTTTTCACATTATTTCATTAATAGTAATAAAAAAAAATAGTAAGTTAAATGATAACTCCCGTGTATAATTTAGGAAACATTACATTATAGCACAATACTGCCCTTAACCTCAGCAATAGGTAGGTGAGCCCACCAAAGATCCTGGCCTGGGGGCCCGCTTCAGGATGTGGGGCCCATGATAGAATCCATTTTGTCAATTAACGATGATGAATTTTGACTACTATTGAAATTGATTGAAGCACATTCATCGCATAAAAAACAAATTAATTTAAAAATGAATATATCACCACCTCTGTGGTAGTAACCTCGGGAAGAGGATCTCCATATTCTCCGTTCAGCAGAAGATCTGAATTGATGTCAGTGTCATCTTAAACTTAAGTAAAACTCTACAACAGTGTCCAGTAGATGATCCCTGTTATGCACGATACTTCCATCTTGCGCTTTTAGTGTCGTGATCTGCCGTCTCCCTATTGACAGATGCTGCTTCTTATGTAAGCTCTTTCCTGACGCAATAATTGATTCTACAAGGTTCATATTGAACTTACGAAGATCTTCTCGTATGTTTTTATGTAGAGTTTTGCACAGCGTGGAGTACTCGAAATCATTTGCTACTTGTTGCTCGCTTTTCGTACTCCTACGCAGCTTCATAAGATCCAACGTTTCCTTTGAAAGTTTGCTTACTCGTTCAACCACAGCAGCAACTGTATCTTCCGAAAAAACATTATTAATGAATAGCATTTATTTTTAATGTGTAAGACCTACATAATTATCAAAAAAAATAGGTAAATATTGTTTAATTCTAATGCATATTTAAAAAAAACGTAGAATATATCTAGTGATGTACCCGAGTTTAGTCTGACACTTTTACAAACTAGTAATGCAACTTTACTTTTATAATATGTACTAGTGAAACAATAGGTAGGTACCATTATTGTATTTTGTTGGTTGAGTAAATCCAATGCACGAAATAATTTATAACGCCTAAAAATAAATATTATCGTGCTGTACCCCGTATACTTTTATTATTTTTCACATTGTTTTCATTCGGCCGGCCGGCGACAGCGTTGACGGTACCTAATAAATCATTGCAAAGAATTGCTCTACCGACAATAATTATTATTATGTTTTTAAAATAAAATCTTCGATGACCAGGTATTTTGTTGTAAAATTGATTTAAAATGACGTGCTGCTCGCTCTGTGGACTCTGCTCGACTAAAATATGAATCACATTGGTCTGTTATGCCTACATTGCCTACTCTTAAGATTACAAACATGGAAGACATTTAAAAAAAAAGGTAGAATCGACAGTTCAGCTTGATGATAAATGTTAAAAATATATTTGATTATAAATTTAATACAAACAATATAAGAATAAATTGAATCATAAAAATATAAAAACATGTATGTATAGTGTACGAAGACGCATTCTGTCTAGCACCCACACGGTGGGCCTTTGTAAGATACAATACCTAACTACACTAAATAATATTGTATTTAGGATACCTATAACATTTTCAGTCCGATTCATTTTCACTATTATTCTCACGAATATCACCACTAATAGTTGTATTAATTATGAAAATATTATAAAACTGGTGGTGTTGTTGTCTTATTACCTACACCGCTCTGACAGAGCGTCATAATTGGCTATTGGTTTAATAATATGCCTGGATGAAATCAAAATCAATTGGGTTCTGTCTTGTACTGAGGCGCTGCTTTATAGGTATATGTACTGCAAAATTATTGCTCAGATTTTTCATACATGAAGTATTATTTGGTTCATCATTTCTGTATTGGAATCAAGAAATTTTTAACTAGTTTCCCTGGTCTCCATTTGAGTCAATCTTTTTTGGCAATAAATTTGAAGTCAATGAATTCCGTTGTGTCAAGTTCATTGGCGGCGTACTTTCCACCTTTTGATGATATCCAAACCACTGTGTACCAACCGGATGAGTTAAAGATATCCATATTCTTTCGTGTTCTCTCAATCTGCGCGTGCACGTTCAGAGTCTGCACTGAATCACACTCCATTTGGGAGTGTCCGGGTTCAAAAAAGCAATGATCAATCTTTGGTACATTGAGATTTGTAGTGCCATCAAAAACATTGCACACACTGTGATATTGTGGTTCTGCCCACCGCATGTGTCTGAAAAAAAAGCAAAGTCTTTCCCGTTTACCACAATACCTTACCGTTGCCATTTCAAATTCAGCAAAAAAAATTTCTTGCAGTAGGTATAGCTCGATCTTTAAATAGGTTTTTTTAATTCTCGACCTTTCACTTTTCTGTCAATGTGTGCATTGTATTCTTCTAATAAACTTGCCTTTTCAGAATCAATGGCTTTATGAAACTTATAGCACAGGTGGCAAATGTCTTTCTTTGGTTTGTGGAACTTTAGTTTAAATTCGCTGCGTCCAACGCAACTCGTGCGTTGCCCGTCAGGTGGCCATTATATATAATTTTAAATATTAATTAAAAGTTCCGCAGCGAATGGGTCATGCCTATAAGATAATTTTTCAGACAAATATTCTTTTCTAGGCAATTTTCCTTATACAATTCAAACATTTTATCCATTTTAAGAATTTATATTGAAATAAAAGATATTATATAAGAATAAAACTAATGGAAAATAAAATTGTCAGGAAGAATAAAAAACAGCAAATCGAATTTCACAATAATTTATTCTTAAATGTACTATTTTACACATTTACGGAATACATATCGTACAATTAAATTAATCCTATTATCATAAAACACTTACTTATCTTACTCCCACAAAATACAAAAATAATACACTCAAAGTAACTCACGCAAAAATGTGTATAATATAATTTATACTTACGTACGTAACATATAAACAAGTTCCTAAAGAACACAAATCGAATCTGACATAGGTCATAATTAAACGTACGCTTGAATCCATAGAATTTCTTTTAAATTAATAATAAATAAATATAACAGCGAAATCAACTAGTAAAGTAAAGTAATAAATAAAAAAAAAACATAACATAAAAAAAAATATTTTCAGAAAATAGTAGTAGACCTATTATTCTGTAGCTGAAGTAGCCATATTTAAAAGCTATAATAGAAATACTATAAAAGAAAAGTTTTTCTATAATATTTTAAAGTTTCGTCTATTGTATATTATTTTTGTACTTAGACATCATAAATGAATCATGTATACCTTTTACATACGATATAATATGACTCGATAAATTTGAATTTTAATTTTAGATACAAATCAAGAAATTTTTGAAGAATACTATAATTATTATTAATTTGAAATGGGTACACATATAGAAAATAACCAATATTAAATAGATCGAGTCTGTTAATTCTTTGATTCAAATTAAATGTCTGAAAATAATTCTGAAAGTCTTGAATTACCTCTAAATAGCCAAATTCAAATAATTTAATTTAATTATTAAAAGGAAGTAAATTAAATAATACTATTGGTCCCAAATAAAATAAATAACACTCGGAGAACAGTTGTAACACAATACGTTGAATAGAATAGATATATAACCAATTAATTAAAACTTTTCATATTAAACATTATCAGGGAATAACCAACAAACCAGCGGTTCAACAAGATGGAAAAGATTCATTTAAATTTAACAGTAAAAAGCATGATTATTATTTGGTTTAAGTCATATTTTTACTAACGATCTAATGGTTATTAGATTTCAGATTACAAATGATTAATAATCTTTTATGTTATTAACAAAGAAAAAAAACATAATATTATGCACAAGAAGGAATACGTTGTCCTTATAGGCTGCCGATAAATTATTGTATGTGACAAACAGAATGGTTCACGATTTGATATAAGAAAATAATGAAAACAAAACAATAAATAACTATGGTTATTATTTATATACATGAAAAATCTATGAATTAACTGTGAAATCGATCAAAAGCGGCCGTAGAATATATTACAATATGATAAAAATTAAGAAATTAACAATGTTTAATGATTATTTAATCTCACTTTTGTTGAAAGAGAAAACATTTTGAGACATTTGATGCTACGCTTTGGAAATAAGTACAGCAAGTCTCATGAATGAAAAAAAACGATGATCGATGACTTTAATAACAATTAATGTTAAGTATAAAACAATTTTCAACTATCGTAGTGAGCTTACGTAATAATAATTATGATAATTGTGCTTATCAAAGAATTACAGAAATACTACACGGATTCCTAAAGTTATCTTGTATCGAATCAAATATTTCAAATATATTTGGCCTTAATACTTAACGTTAGAAAAGACTAGGTGATTCAAAATCGACTATGAGTTATTTATTCAATTCGAAGATAATAATAAATTTTTGAAACGAATTTAAAAAGAAAAACCGTCTACGGCTACACGAAACGTGTTTGAAGTACACCGAACATAAGAATCATTTAATAATTTTATTATAACTTGTCTTATTTTAGAGATTTCCTATCGTATCAGACCATGACAAGTTTGGCATTCACCGTGACAGAACAACACTACGCAACATTTCACTGGCAGAAATACACAATGGAAGACCGCCCCCGCCCCCGCCCTTCAATCAGACCGTAATATTAATATAAGTAATTACCGAAATGCAATTTATTCATCATATTTCACTATCACACAATTTCCTCCGATCCGAAATATCGTCCGCACAATCTAAATCATATCCGTTCAATGCACAGCCAAAAACGAATTTCATTTCATTACGACAAATTCATTCAGTGACGTATTATTATTTGGCTATCTAAATAAACTGTCGCTACGTTTTATCATACATGAGTAGTAATTATTCGCTATCGATAATTTGTTTAATAAAAATAACGTGTCGCTAATGTTATATCTGACAGAAAACTGTAAAATGCAATTTTATATTAGTCAATGAACAATCACACGACGCACCACAAAAATATACCAATACGACACATATTATTATTCTTTCCATATACGTATTTAGCACTTTCAAAAAAAAAATATGTGTTAATTAAAAATGTCTATACGGTCCGTGGGGTTACACGAACCCACTTTTAATAATGGCATCGGCATGAAATTTTAAATTGTCTAATTGTACAATTTAATCATATTATAAAACTAAACTTAAATAGTCTTATATTATCAAACATTATAAAATGCATTTAAAAAATTACAACATCGGTATATTCGCTACAGAACACACAATTTTCAATACATTCTTTGAGGATTTAAATATTTAGTGCCCTATTATATAAGTCTAAAAACGGGTCTCCGAGAAAACAAATTAATCAACTCTTAGCATTATACTTTTTGTCGACGAATTTTTCATTTGACAAACAATGACATACCTACCGTACATCTCTTCTAATTGATGTAAAATTTTGTACATTGGAAAATGTAAATATGTATATATGTATTATTTAATTAATGTATTGGTGTAATTGAATATGCAGACTTGCTGAATATTAATTAATGTGTATAATATATACAATCTTACAACAATAGGAAAAATAGATAGAAATCGGCTACTTGACATTTTGCCAGGTTTAGGTACTCTGAACTATTTTCATTAATTCATAATAATATAGTTATTAACGTTACATAATAATGCTTAAGAAACATAAGCATAAGAAATGATAATCAAATAAAAATAAACAAAAAAATATTAAAACAATAACAGATAATAAATTATTGTTAAATTAAAAAAAAAACCAATAAAATAATAATTAATATTTTGTGCTAAAAATAAAAATATATGTGCTTAATTTTATTACTGAGGCGTATTGTTTGAATTTACTATTATTTACCCATGAATAATAATTGTAGATAATAAAATTTATCTTGTAAAACTTGATAAATGCATTTCAATTCTGTTCTACAAATTGAGAAAAATGTATAAAAATAATTGTGCTAGTCATAGATAGTCTGTTGGAAAAGAAAAAAGGCAATTACTTTTAATGATATCACTGTTTTGATAATAATAATAATATGTAAATGAATTTGGAGCATGACCAGTACTAATATTAGTACCTACTTATATAATGTAGAATAAAATTGATTTATCTATTAATTATGTACAGATTATCTATTCCCTACAGTTTACTTATTATGTTTTTTTTGAGAGTACTAAATAAAAAACCACGCACACGCACACATACAATTCATAAGATCGGTGTATATAGTAACATTAGAATTACCTTATAAATTTCATTTAGGCCTTCGGTTTCGAAAAGTGTTCGGAGACGATCCGAGAAAACGATAAAACATTCGAAAATGATCGCATCCCGTTGTCCGGTTGCGAAGAACACAAACATAATTAAAAGCATCGACTCCTACTATTTTAGCCTTATTTTCATAAATCTTTGCTTCATTAAGATATAATTAAAATTTTGATAATTAAAACCGTATCCGAGTAAACATCAATTCGGCAGCAGAAATTTGTTTTGAAATAAGATCCGTTTTAAAAGAAGACACAAAGAATCACACTGAACAATCTTATATTATGCAATTAATAGGGGATGTCGCCGTGTTATAATTCAATTTCCCCGCGGCGTATTTTCGCTCTCTAATTGATATTTACTTGATACGTGATCTAACACGTAACGTGATACGCGATATACCACGTTACGTAACATGCGAAGTGACACGTTACGTAACATGTAACGTAGACACGTAACGTAACACGTAACGTGATACGTGATCTAACATTGATAAGGAACACTATCCGTGCAATGGGAAAAATGAAAATAAAAGCGATTCCTCGAAATGGAAATCATAGTAGAGTTTTTTTTTCAATAATTTCTCTAGTGGATAACTTTATCATCGACGACAATAATTAATAAGAGCTAGGAATATGACTACTTTTTCTTGACGTTGTTGGCTCGCTTTTCGGCTTTCTTGAGCATCTTGTCGTGCTTGTCCTGAAGGCGGCGCTCTTTCTCAGCCATGGCCCGCAGTTCCTTGAGCTTCCTCTTGAGGCGCTGCTTGTCTTCCCCGGCCACGCCCAGCAGCTTGAGGTCTCGAGATGTGAGGGTCACCATGAGGGCGCCGTCCACTCCTCTCGATACGAACGCTCCAGCATACCTTTCCAGGCCTTGGCCCTGCGCCACGATCCACTGCCACACCTGATACAATATATACATTTAACTGTAATAATGAAGTAGGCAGTAAAAGTACTGTCACGAGCTAGATTGTATTATGTAAATAAGATCAAGATATAAAAGGTTGAATGACTATAATAAAAGGAGTTAAGTGAACTAAACAAGAGGGAAATTTAGTAACCACCGTTTATATATAAAAGCTACATCTGCATAGAAGACAAGTTTCCTTCAACATCTTTGATCAACATTAATGTATCAATTGTGGATAGGGGACAATGGAGATAGATCAAACCTGTTGTTTAGTCCAGTGAATGACTGGCGTCGAATGATGAGGACTAAACGAAGCCGTGGAGGCAGAGAGGGGAGAGAGAGATGGTGAATCAGTTCCGGGAACTCCTAGGGGCTGCCACGGAACTTCATTCACTACCGGAACGGACACCGTTGATCCTGGACCAACCTTTTTTACTGAAATTCATCACATTTTACATCAATGAGAGACACAGATTTTAAATCTTATTTTATACTAGAGATTTAAAGAGATCAATATCCCAGGAGGAATAAATAAACATCTCCAAGCACCCACACAAGCAGACTCGACGACACTGAGACATGTAATTAAGAATCTTTTCGTCAAGTCATGAGTGAAATAGAAACAACTCTTTTAGCCCGATCCAACTCAACGATTGGGGTGATGGATTGGCTTGAAGGCATGAGGGTCCACATCGGGCCACATGCATCAACCTTTTTTGACTTTTTTTTTATCGAGATTCGAGAATTCTCGAATTTAAGAATATTTTTTTCTTGAGAGTTCAACATGGGTTTATAGAATCTTGAGAAATATCTTTTTTTAACTCAAGGGGTTTTTTTTAGCTTTCAAAATTTTAACCAGCGATTTCTTTAAATGCTGGTCCTGGTTGTCAGTTTTATTCTTCCGTTTCAACGTACGTTTATTAAAAATTTGAGAATGTAACATTCGATAAATTGAACATACATAATTTTGTCCCGTCGGGTGTCATATTTCTTTCGAAAAAAGAATTTTTGTGGTGGGTATATGTATATGCATGAGATATTTTCAAATTATGTATGTTCTACCTATATTAATTTTGCCTAGTAACAATTTGTCGAATTCTTGAGATTATCACTGATGATTTCTCGCGAATCGCATCCAGTCAATGCTGTCACGTTCACGTATGCATTTATAATGATAGTCACCTGACTTTATTCATCATTTTAAAAGAATAATAATTCGAAACAAAAATAATATGTTAATTATTAATAATTATTAATCAGCAACTTGTTACTAGTCCAGATATAGTCCGCAATAATGTGCGGTTACATTTGAAGTATGAATTTATGTGTGAAAAGTGTTTAGTGTAGCCACCAAACTTGCCAATAGATACTTTTAAATAGATAAACAAGATAATGCTATAAACCAATCAAAACAAGCATCGGGATGACCAATTTTTTACTTGAAATATTGAATTTAAAAATGACGATCGTTTACAGCGATCGGCGTCGGTCGTTGAGTTTCCTAATGCAATTAGAGCATAATAATGCTAATGATAGCCTACAATAACTAATACAAAGTGCCAGTTCAGAGAGTTGTAAAAGTGTTACCTCTCGCGTTGGCCTCATTGACAGCTTGCCGTATTTCCTCGACAAGGTTCTGAGTGAGAACAACAGGGTTAGGTTGGCCGGACTGTAAATGGATTTGGGGAGGGGGCGTGTCACCCGCCAATCTCCGCTCCCTCTCGGCAAGTACTTGCTTTAGTTGCTCCGCTAAGGATGCGGGAGGACCTATCAAACAAAAGAGCACTTAGAATAAAAATTAAAGACAAAAATAATTTCAAGGTATTTGGGTACATCTTCCAGATGAATCGAGAACCATTCTGTCGATTGGCTCTCTTCGACAAAACGATCAGAGGTTGATTTATTTCACATAACTGAGAGTGGGAGTGGGTTAAGATCAATGACGTTTGAAATTTTTCACTCTGCTCATGGAGACGTCTTCACAAGTGTTCCAGTTTGGATTCACTGCGTCTAAAACGTCGTTGGCTATATACCGCGTAATACCGATAGACCGGTAATTGAACGAGTCTGATTTATCAAATGTCAAAAATTATGTATGCATTAAGCCTAAGTAGGTATGTATGCAGGCGTAACAAACTGGACTTCAATATTGATAAATGCAATGTTTTATCGTTTACTAAAGCCTCACGAGTATTGTTTTTCCAGTACTCGATGCATGGCAGAGTTCTCTCGCGAATAGCATCTGTAAGAGATCTTGGAATTACATTTGACGGTAAACTGACGTTTAGTGGTCATATAGATACCATTTGTAAAAAGGCGCTAAAGATGTTGGGCTTTGTCTTGCGTACTTCCCGGGTCTTTTCGGATGTTACGGTATTAAAAATTCTCTATAACTCCTTAGTTAGAAGCAGACTTGAGAGTGGGTCTATCGTTTGGGCCCCGCATCAGTTGAAGTACGGCCTTATGGTGGAGAGAGTCCAAAAGAAATTTCTACGACTCCTTTACTTTCGGTTGTATGGATATTATCCGTGGCTCTATCCGACTGATTTTCTCTTAGGGATGCTTACATACTGTAGCTTAAAATTTAGAAGGGATCTTTATTTAGCTACATATTTTTTCAGACTTATACGCGGCGTAAATGTGAACTCTGCCATTCTTGGTGGTATTGGCTTGTGTGTCTCTGATAATTACCTTAGGAATCGAGGGCATGCGTTGTTTGTTCTCCCACGGTGCAGAACTAACCTGCCATTAGTAATGCCAATTGGGAGGGCAGTAACCATGCTTAATGAAATCGCTTCGGATATTGATATATTCCACTTACGTGAGGGTGAATTTAGGTGGACGTTGTTTTATAAGTTTTTAAGATAGGGTTTATCGAAGTTCACTCTGTGTGCTTCCATCTACTTTTATTTTGTTACTTATTTAATTTATTTTCTTATTTTATTACTTTTTCTCTGTATTTTAATTTTTTTTTTTTTATTATTAACACTTATTTTATGTCATGTCGTGAACGCTTTGAATTTATAATTTGTTATGTTCATTATATGTAAAATAAATAAATTTGATTTGATTTGATTTGATTTGATGTGAAATTAGCCTAAAAAAGACTTTCATGTTATGTCATAAATGTATTGAAATAATAATAAGATTTTCGTACTTGAATCTATGTTTTTAAGTGGATAATTTTGAATGGAATACATTAATTATCTAATCACAAAAAAGATATCAATATGCTATAAGACTAAATTGTATTATCGAACTAATAAAGAGTATAAGTAAATAATCCTACCGGAAAGAGGACCAGCATACTGATGGTGATGAGTAATGGAAGCATACGTGTCTTCTTTCACTTGATATTCTGTGCTGGATCTCTTTACCACTTCAGAATAGTGCTGGAAATAAGAGAAATATACGTCAGCAACTGTCAGTATGACACAATATACAGTAGAACCTCGTTAATAAGAACACGGATAATTCGAAATACGCCGTAATTCGAAATTTTTGCGAAAAAAAAGTCCCTTGAACATTATTTTCATATAAAACCATACCTTTAATTCAAATTTCGTAATTCGAAATTATTTCAGAGTCCTGGCATATAAAAATATTCAATAAATCGTAATAAACTATACTATTTCATGAGCCAGTCATTGAAATTTGTGACAGACTTTTCGTAAAACATCATCATCAGGGGTGCGACAACCCGGTGAGGGTCTTAGCCACCTCCAACAGCTCCCTCCACCTGTCCCTATCTAGTGTGGCCGCTTTTCAATTAGGTACCCCCAGAATACAGCAGTCACTGGCAGCTCCATCCAACCAGCGAATCTTTGGCCTGGCTCTTCTTCTACGCCCTATTGGATTGCTGGACATCACTCTCTTTGCCGGTTTCTTTGTCATTCATACGGTGCACATGACCTAGCCATCACAGTCTCCCAATCTTAATTGATTGAACTGCGCTGCAATCTTCGTACAGCCCGTAGAGCTCAGCACTATATCTTCTCCTCCAATTGGTGCCGTCCCTGATCGGTCCATATACACAGCGGAGAATTTTTCTTTCAAAAATGTTCAGGGCTCGTTCATTTCGCAGAGTTAATGTCCGGGTTTCCGATGCGTAGGTGAGCACTGGCTTTACAAGTCTCTTGTAAAAAGTGCTTTTAGTTCGGTGAGATAGTATGCGGGACTTAAAATGTCTTAATAGGCCAAAGTAGCATTTATTCGCAGACATTATTCTCTTGTTGATTTCTTCTGTAATATAATTATGTCGAGTTACAAGAGAACCAAGGTATGTGAAACTGTCGACCGTATCAAACTTGTATGCACCAATATCTAACTTTGGTGCGCCCGTAAAACATCATATATTACTTATTTTAAGATGGTAATAAAAATAATCCAGACGTTTTATGACCCATTAACACACGGCACTGGAAATTTGGTAGGCAAATCTATGATCGTAAACGATATTGATAAAAATCAAAAAAAAAAAAAAAAATAATTTTAATATTTTTCCCCCATACATTTCATAATTCGTAATTTGAATTTTTTTTCGATTTTCGGTCCCATCATTGATATACTACTAGATGAGCAGTTCCCATACAAGTGTCATTTTAAAAATGTACCACAAAAGATATTACGAATATCGTCTTATAATATTTCCTTGTAGGTATAATGCGTTAAGACCGTTAACATGGATTCCCGAATTTCACCCGTATTGCCCTGGCTGTAAAACTAAATTTGCGTTCTTGGAATAGTGAACCTAAGGGTGGCTGCAACGCAAAACAGACAGAGCAAGTCGTCATGCGCCGACTATTAGTTAGAGTAAGATGCAAGCTAGATCGGGCTTACTCAGTAAGTTTTAACAAAGGCCGAGTCGCTGAAAATCGGGCGTCATTTTAAGAAGCATATGATTCATCCAGTAGTATATCAACGGGTCCCATGGAATTCGGATTAACGAGGTTTTACTGTATTCCAAACACCGATAGGACATTCTATTTAATTATCTTTTCAATCAAGTTCAAATATATTCAGAATAGTCACAGCAATGTCTAACCGCTTGATGTAAGAAACTAAAGAAGAAAATGAGATAAGAAGAGATGACAACTTACGGGGTGTCCTCCAGGTAGTTCGTCACCAGTCAAACTGGAAAGTGTCGATTCGAGATTATCTTCCCTGTGGATTTAATAAAAATAAAATATGTCAAAAACTGTTTATAATAATATTGTGATAGATTTCATTGTATCTATATTTGAATATTGAGAGATTGTTAGATCAAATTCAGTAACATTATAATATGAAATATGAAGATCTTAGTACTAGAAAATAGATATACTTCATCCATAGTATGAATATACAATGAGTGGAAGCGCAGTCTGTACTGCGATACAATCAAGGTAAGCCAAGGGTTGGCCTACGTCCTACATAGATTGCAACTAACCACAAAAATGTGGCCAGTCCGTTACATGTCAACTACGTGTTGCCTTGTCTTTGTAGTTGCTTTGTAGTCATGTCCAAGAAGCCAACCATAATATTCAATTAAAAACTGTCGATATTCACTATTATGTCACGTATATTGTAAATTCTTAATACCAATCTCAAAACTGAATCACAACTTATAACAACATCGACGCACTGGAAACAATTAAGGTTCCCGAGTGCCATAATATGTAACAACCGCAAAGATGACCAAATCAGCATCACTCTTGTACCGGCCGTCTCACAAACAACACTTGACTAAATATTGTATTCTTAACTTTTAACTGTATATTTATTGTGTGATTATTAACTAGTGCAGGGTTTCCCAAACTATGTTCCGCCGAACATGAATAGGTGTTTCGCGACGATTTGGAAATGTTTTATACACTTTTGCAATATTTTCTGAAAACTAGTAAGGATGATTCCTGGGTTCGGAATCCATTTTCCGTGACAGCTAAACCAGTAGGCTTAAGCGCAAGTGACTCTGAAAATCTTATTGATTTAATTAGTGACTCTGATTTGACGACCAGCCTTTAAATGATTTCTGGGCTAGTTTGTCAGAAAAGTAGGTGGCGGGTTGATCAGATAAGTAAGATAAACACATCACAAATTTGCTTTAATAGTTTAAAAAAGTCGCCTGCATGACTATTAACATTTGTTAATTTTAAATTATATAATTGAACAATGTCATTTTTGATTATTGCGTATTGATACTCGACAACTCCATGATGAAAGTAGATGTATTAAAAATAGAAAAAAATAGTTAATAATAATTAATTTGAGCTGTAACAAAATTTGAAAAATGTTAAAGTGATGTGTCACACTGCCTTTAAGATTAGAGATAGGTAGGGGGTCCGCCAAAGATCCTAGCCTGAGGGCCCGCTTCAGGATGTGGGGGCCATGATTGTTTTACTTCCGTTTTCTACTACCTATTTATCCGAAGCAGGTTTTTATATTTATGGTGCAACAAAGTCAAAGTGCAGGAACAGGCTCGACGCCACACCAGATATTAGAATGCAACTTACTAATATTGTGCCTGATATCAAGAAGATATGCAATTCAAGGACTCAAAATTATCAAAGTCATTTTTATGTTTATATTATAGTTGTATATTTAAAAATATGTAATTACTAAATAAACAATGTGTTTCAATAACATCTTTTTTTAAATTTTAAATAGTAGGAATCAATCTAAAAAATAAGCTAAGTGTTCCGTTAAAATTTCCGAGTTTGCGAAGTGTTCCATTGCAGAAAAAGTTTGAGAAACCCTGAACTAGTGGATTGAAATATATAAACTTTATTATAGATTAATATTGCTTTAATACCCGCAAACCAGCATTATGTAAATATGTTTTTAATTTTCATTTCACTCTACAGAATTAGCAGTGGCGAATTTTATATATGATTATAATGATGAAATAAATTTGTCATAAGGTTTAAAAAGGGGCCTCCAACATAGAATAAATTATTAAAGTTGATTAAAAGTTATATAATTTATACAAAATAAAAAAAACCGTTTGAATACATGGATTTATTTATGGAATTTGCTTGTACGTTTTTTTTATCATAGGGGGCCTCAAATTCAGTTATTGCGTCAGGTCTCTACGTCACTAAAGGCGACACTTAGAATTAGTTTAATATTAATATTAGCAAATTATACAAACTTTATTTTTTTATTTTAAAGCTTTTTCAGTGGCAACACCATTATAAAGACGTTATCATCGAAATCATAGTCTTGATAATGGTGTTACAACCCAAATAGCCATTAGCTATTTCAATTATTAATATTTCATATTGACAATTAGAGAATATCATACCTATTATTGGAATTGAGTTGGTGATCGTTAGATGCCGATGTAGACTCACTCAATGAATCATCATTTGAGTCATTGTAGCTTTCATCGAGGCCATCATACTGAAAACGATTAAAAAGAGTGTTATTTATGAGAAAACAATAAATGAATATACATGACATAAATCAGATTCGATTTCTTTGTTTTATGAATTAGGATTTATGTTAACTTTCATTGTTTTGGAAATATTTGGAGGGAGATTACGAAGAGTGGAGAGAGTAAGAAGCGGCCTCCATCCAACAATGGATCAAAAGTGGTCGAGATGATGATGCTATCTATGCCTAATACACTGATCATAGAATGAGAACTAACCGAACTGGCATTGGACAAGGAATGTGGCGAGTGGTGCCTCTGGCGACCCAGGTCGCCTCTGTTCCTCTGCGCCGAAGTATCGAGGAGTGTGGTTTGAGGAACGGCCAAGTCCAGTTCTCGTGCCGCACCTCCTTCCAATATCGGCGCCTGGCCCTGGCAAGCAATTTTGATTAGTGATACAGAGTCATATACACTGTTTAATGCGACAGTAAATCTTCAACACCATATTCTTGGAAATGTGCAATGCTGATACTTATATACATAATATGCAATTTGATCTCAAAGTTATGATAGAAATCTATATGACGAATAATATGACAAAATTCTTCTCCGTAGTTATAATAAAATTTATCAGTGTTGAGTGTTACGACCTCCACTGACAAAAACTAAAATCTGACAAACTGGTTGCTGTTGGAATGCATAAACTGGCCAGTGACTGATGATTCGCAAACGGGGCTACTGAAACCCAATAATCTCATAACCTGTCAAACCCATTGTCTTTCCTACTTCATTCTAAGCTTTTTCCGTAATATCTTTATGGGAATATTCTGGCAGAATGTAATTATACAGGCAAGAGTATTTCTCAACATCTGCCACATATTTAAAATTAAAAATTGGTTCGCCCATCTTTAAATTTTGACGTCTTGACTTGTGATTGCTTGTGTATTTCAGTTCAGTGCTACCAATTTTGGTAAGAAAATATGATTTTTCATCGAATCTGATTTTGGTACCACTGTTTAATGGGTGACTGGCAACTGACTAGCATGTCGCATCTCCTCGGTTTCAGTTGCGGGCGATTTGAAACTGAGAGATTCCAGTCTTGCCGTCAGCGAGCCGCCATTGGAATACATTAGCTAGATACTGAAGTTTCAGTCTCGTCTTTTTTGAGTATTCACGTGAGAGGAGCCTTAGATGCCCTTTAGTGTGTCTAGTTATGTATAATAATTTCAGACACACATTCCATTTTTGGTTACACATGAGCAGACCATTTGGTGCTATGTTGGCCGTTGATGGCAGTCAATACTCCCACTCCCGGTCAATGATTAATAGTTTTGTTCAAATTCTTGAAAATAAAAAAAATATCTTGATTAATTATTGTATTATTTGGTCTTTGGATTGTCACCATGTATTTTTTTTCCCTTCTTTCTTCGATATTTTGGGATCAATGCTTCTATTCTCAAGAGGAACAGCGTCAGTAATGAGCCTGAGATGTCAAGGAAAGAATGAGGAAGAATACACAGTGATAGCCCAAAAATATATATACAGTAACAAAGTCAAACAGCAATAACTTGATTAAGTCCATATACAGCTTCTTCTATTTTGCTTGTCCATATTCCCACCATGAGTGGCTCATATGGATATCACAAACGCTACTAAACTCACTAATCTACATATTTGTTAATTAATTAAACCTTAATAAAATAGTTAAATTACTCATAATATATATAAAAGTATAATATGAAAGTACATAGAACAAATTTCAAACAAAAAGAAAAAATTTATACATTTTTCATTGAATACATGATTCATAAAAATGCATTGTATTTTGATCTGGCAAATAATTAATTCAATAATGCACATAAAACACATGCCAAAACATCAAATGTGCATCTGCCAGGAAGATTTTGCAAAGCGTTTTCATTAAGCCAGTGAATCCAACATAACAAAAGCCAAGTTGCTGTTAAAGCGTCATGTTACCATTATGCAATAAAGATATTGACCCTATGGAGCTAAATTACCATACCATAATTAATAATGCGGTATTTTATGAATATTTGAGTTTAATAAGTTTAATCCACGATACATTTTTATTATTATTTAAAATTTCTTCCCGTCTTGCCATCAATTTTAATTCCTTGGAGATATAATTCTCTCAGTTTTAATCTGAAAAACAAATCAAGATCTTTTAAGACATTGTCTGAACTATTTTCCATTAATATGGTTTTCTAAACTGTAAAAATCTTATGGTGATAGGTTAGGAGAATATAGTGGATGTGTCAAGGACCGGCTAAAGCACTCCATTGAAGAAAAAAGGAACAACCCTGGCCAACGGAAGAGATGTCATTTTTTAAAACGATAATGTCAGACATTATACAGCACAAAAGATGCTCCACGGCAGTTTGAATGGGAAGACATGGCACACTCACCATATTCTACTGACCTGGCATCACCAGATTACGATCTTTTCCGCAGTCTAGAAAACCATGTTACGTAAAGGGAAACGATTTGGTACAGACAATGATGTCTGAAATTGCACATAGAATACATACAATTTTTTGTTTTCAGATTTTGACTATATATGGCATTATCGGTTTTTGGAAATGAGATACCCCGTCTGATGGTAAACAAGTAATCTTAAAGCTCGTATTAGTCTACGGTTGCGATAGTTACTTAAGATAAAAACAATGAAACATGAGATAATTTCACTCCATAGAAAGGTTATAAAGATCAATCAGTTGTGAGATGTAGCGGCTTACCTGCAATGCCATAGTCACGGTGTGGCATGCAGAGTCGGTTTCAGTGGAAGGCGTCCCGACGGCTTCCGAGGAAGTGCTGATGGCGGTCGTCTGGTGGATGATGGTGGCGCCGGCGGTGGCGTTGGCCACCACTGTCCGCCTTTCCACTGTCGCTGTCTTCTCGCGCGGAGAACCCTCCGACGACAGGTCGCCGTCAGAGATCCAAGAGTCTATTACAACGGAAGCATATATTATATTCAAACACAGTGACAAATAAGCAACTATCAAATTACATTTGATAATAATAACTGTCAGAGAAGCTGGTAAATATGCACTATAAGGGAAGTGATATAAATAAACTACTATACAAGAAACAACATAATGAGTTTTCAATTCTGCATCATTTTTTTTAACGAAAGATCCATCAATGTGTAGCAATGGCGAAGAATCGATACTAAGCCGTCATTTAATGTTTACCTCGACTCATAAAAATAATTTTAACATATAAATAAAAAACAATGTGAGAAACTAATTGATTACGACTATTAATGCAACTAAAACTAATATGTGCAAACATCCCCATAAATTTACAAGTGAGAAGGCGGTATATGAGTTGAACTTTACCTAAACATTGAAATGGCTCCGGAGGAGGTCGTCTTGACATTTGAGGGGTGACCTGTTTGGCACTCGGTTCATATGGCAACATCACGGGCACTCCAGCCTTCTTCTGTGTTTCCTGCGGGCAACATAAATGATATTAAAACCCTTAATTCAACTAGAAATTCATTTGGAAACGTTCAAAAACGATTTGCCCTTGAACAGAACTCAGTTTATTATTCAATTATTACTGCGAAACTCTTGTCGATGCTATAGGTTATTGATTTAGATAAGATTAACGAATAAAAGTGATGATTCTAAAACCACAAAAGGCAATAAACTAACGTTTGCACAGTGTACGTATTTGGCAAAGTCACACGTTACTGGCATAACTTAAGCCTACCAGCCATGAAAAGATCTGTAATCCCCCGCCGACACAAATAATATATGAAACAAAAAATGCACGATATCGTATGGCTTCTTAAATCATGACTTTTCATCCACTAAATACAATTTAATTTCAGTTTCTTGTTGTTGTTTTTGTGTAAATATTCCTCGGATTGCTTTCGTTTAGACTATCACTATAGGTTTTTTAGTAATATTTTTGTGATTTGACCTGTTTAACTCTGATCGGACAAATGAAAAAATGCTATACAGAGGACTTGCGGAGCCTTGACAAACTCACCAACATCTCTACAAAACTCAAAATAAATATCACTCCGCTGAATGTAAACAGTTCTGTCAGATTGTAATTACAAAATCTCATTGGCTTTCTAAGTGAATAATGAAAATTAAATAGATTACTGGTCCCGTTTCTTAATTATGGCTTTTAAAAAATCTCTGTACATTTGATATCTAAATGCAAATTTTTTTTTACTATTCACAGATTTTGTTTTATCCATTCGATGTTTGTTATGTAAAAAAGTGTCTTGAAACAGTGCTGTTGGGGTTGAAGCGTTTTCATAAAATGTAAAGAGAAAAAATTTGATAATAATAATATGATGTAACTCACTAAGAGCAAGACTTCGAGACGAATAACTCTGTCCTTAAGTGTCTTGACAAGGGCATTATATTCAGTGTCCTTCTCCTGCAGAAGCTGCTGGTAGAACTCTTCGCGGTGGATCATGTCAGACTCTCGCTGCCTGAATTCCCGGAGAAGCTTCTTAGCCTGCAATGAAAAATATTTTATTTACTGACGCCATCAAATTTATCCAGCAGCTAGTTTGAGATGGTAACTATACCGTCTCTTTCTGGTGCTACTTTCTCGTTGAATGAAGATTAGTATGTCCATTCGTACTATAATTTCCTTTCGGAAGTGATGATTACGGAGATGGGAAACCAATAAAAATAAAATGGTTGATCTATAAATAAAATAAGGTTTGACAGTTTGGACAGGAAACAAGACAGAGTGAGAGGGGCACCAAGTGAAGAAGGCGATATAACATGTGTGATTTAAATACTGTGAGCGATAATACATTAGCCATATGTACCTAATTTTTGCTCACAGCAAGAAATTGGATATGAATCTGCACATTTTAATTATATAATAAGCAGTACATACCACTATAATTAATAGTCAACACTTAATGTTTAAAATGCAATACTATTTTTGTTTTGGATGTTTCAAAGGGGAAATCATCATTATAAATTATCACGAATAAGTTTTAAATAGCATTTGACTAGTACACGCAAAGACACGGGTTTGATCCCAGACAGCTAAAAATTTCCTGTTGATTTTCCAGCGAATGAATTGGATCTTTCCTACACCCCTGAAAAAGAAGATTTAGGATAACTCTGTATGGTAGCCATATGCTATTATTTACCTTGGTATATTTTAAATCAAGGTTGGAGTATTGCTCTTGGGACTGTTGCAGCATCTCCTTGTAAGAGTGGGCTTCCCGCTGTGAACATTTGAGGTTCCTCTCCGTTTCCCGCAGCTTCAGCCCAGACTGCCGCAGCCTCTCTGAGAACTCTTCGTTTTCCGCTCCGTTCGATTCCAACTCCATTAGCTAGAACATTATTTTCATTTTCAGCAACACTTTATCAATAACAGGTAGTCACTCAAATCAAACATTGTATGTCTACATTTTATAATTTAGTAAGAAAAACTTTGAACAATACTGTTTATGATGTCTACGGATGATAATGACTAATTTCTAATTTTGGATTTTTTCAATACAATGATAGCTATTATAGGGTGAATTCTATATTATGGCTGATACAGTCATAGCAGCCGTCCAAGCCAAGTAAAATTCAAGCATCTATCGAATGATTGGCGTACATCGATATATTAATATTAGTAGAGTAGAGTAGCTCTTTCAAGCATCGACTCAGACATGGTATTCTTCAGTGAGTTGTGAAATTTTTTTAAATTTGAATAGTGTGCTGTGATGCGAACAAATGCTGGGAAACACTGATCTATGTCTACCGTTCTCTCATCTCTCTACTTTGTACAGCGCCATATCGTGGTGGCGTCAATATAGAAATCACCTGTATAATAAAACTGCACAATTTTCTACATGAATAAAGACCTGGCAAAAGATTTTAAGTAAATAAATATTGATTAGTTTTTGTAACGCAGTAATCCCTCAATGTATTTTTAGATAATATTTACCAGGCCTTCAAACTGTTATTTTTTTTCGTTCCGATTCAAGTAAAAAATATATATCGGTTCGGTTCCAGTTTTTGTTCCGAAATAATAACAGTTTTTCTGGTTTAGCTCCGATTGATAGATTTTTAAATGTTTTTATTTGTATTAAGAAATTATTTTCTACGAAAATTTTATCGTACTTGATGATAGCCCGGCGCCACGCTCTGAAACCAATAGTAATACTGTACCACACAGCCGTAGCCATATTTTTTTTTATAAATAATACATAATATGAGGCATCTAATTCCAAAAAGCGATAAGTCCACATTTGGTCAAAATCGAGAAAAAAATATGCACGTATTCTTTGTGTAATTTTACACAATATGTATTGATCGAAAAATTCCTAAACGCGATAAAATCCTACGAAGAATAAAATTTTAAGTCTCGATTTATTACAAAAAGCGCCACGTCCGTGTTTCATATTATTAAAAGCTTGATTGATTTCACGCGTGTTTAAGTCAACCAATAAGGGAACGTTCAATATTAAAAATGGCGTCTCCCATGCTGTAGCATCCGGTAAATTCATGACAGTGCCACGGAAATATGTGCCTTTTGCGGACAAAAATAAAAAAGTGAGGTACAAGTAGCGCTACGTCCAATTTTATTTTGCTTATATTTTTTTACATTTAAGAGTTTATCTGCTGAAACAAATTGCCATATGGTTCTAATTTCGACATAGAATACAACGGAAAAAATAATCTCACATTAAAATAAATAATTGAAGCTTGAAACATAAAAACGTCGTTTCCCGCAAATATCGAATTGTGGACATGTCGCTTTTTGTAATTAGATGCCTTATATATTAATAAATGAGGAATAAGATCATATTAACGCGTATGTTTGAACATGTAGGTACCGAACCGACAAAAATAAAACAGTTTTTCCAGTTTTCGGTTCAGTTCTAGTTTGAAGCCCTGATATTTACTAGAGATGAAACATTGTCAATGTTATCGAGGTAGAAGAGTCATATCAGGATGACAAAATGTTGGTCAATGAGCATTTGAAGAAAGAGAGTATGGATCAAAATTGAGTTGCGACTACTTGTAAAAATTTGATATACTAAATAATTTTCACCAATACTGGTTACTTTCCTGATTTATTGGTAATGGTTCCTTTTTGCCACGTGTCGTATTCATAAATCAAGCAACATCTCAAAAAAAAAAAAGCTTAAATACATGTCGTGTACTACCTATTTATACCCTTCATAATATAATATCATGTAATAGCCGAGGGATGACTGTATCCACTGATGCAAAAAATATCACAAATCTACATAATTTTCTACATTAATTAAAATATATAAATCAATTCTAAGCAAAAATCAACATTACTCAGTTATGTAATAATATGGTAGAAAACTAATAATGGTTTCAAGAAAAATAATAAAATAAAATTTGTGTCATATTACCTTCAATCTAAGTTGGCACTCGATCGATTGAGATGCAATTAATTGCGATTCGGTCTGCAAAATAAAATCAAACACAAAAACGGACATCACATGCGGAACACGAGACAAAAACAAAACAACAAAAAACCGTGCCTTATAAAGTAGTGTCATGCAGCAAGAGTCTGAATATAATATACTAAGTATGAATATAATTAGTATTGAATTAATTCAAATCAAATTGATATCTATGCTAAATTAGCTGTTACATACACGGATTTAGAGACTCTTTATAGCCACATACCCTAATAATATTTTATTTTGTCAATGGAAATATATTGTACTCATTTGTCTATGATTAATCAGAAATTATTCTTCTATAATCTATGGTAACCACTTCCAATCTATCATTTGGAGATTTTGACAATAATTCTTCAAAATAATCATGCAACAACTCACATGCATTTAAAAATAAGTAAGAAATTGTACTATTGCTAAGTTAGCTTATTAGCAGAAATAACTTTTTATTTCATATGAAGTGTAGAAGGAGTTTCACTGAATTTCTATTTTTAAATGTGCCCTATCGAAGACCTATTAACAGGATTTAGGATCAATTTAATATACATTCCGTACAATCAGTGTCTGAATAAAAAGATTGTATATATCCATCAATAAAAAGACTTAATACCCATTGACCATTTTTAAATGTTTATCTTGACTTCAATCATTTAAATTTTAAATACGAGAATTTGTTAAGTATTTAATCTACACGAATAATGCAAATTGATTTATTCTTCTATCCATATAAGAATTAAAATTAAAAAGAGAGAAACTAGCGACATATATAATTAGTTTGAAACTATTGGTTCAATGGTTCTAACTAAATTCTGAATAACTGTTTGCATCAGAGAATAAGATTTAGAAATTTCTACAAATAATAATATAAATTAAACAAGTCGTTAAAGTAAATACACTCTGTCTATTCTTTATAACATAGTGACTCACTGTCTGAAGGCTAATCTTCTTCGCCCCTAACCAACCTGACTGACAAGCATCAGTTACAATAGATATATACCATACATAACAAACAAAACAAGCATTAACACAAAAAAAACTGCAAACAGGCTATCGGAAGTTGAGAAATACCTCTTGAAGTAGACTTCGGAGCGATTCGACATCATCCTTGTCCTGCGCCTGCTGCGCGGCGGTGGCTGACGTGGGACAGGAGTTCAGGAGGGACGGGGAAGGGGCGGGCGAAGGTAGGGGGAGGGCGGGGTCGGCATCTGCGGTGGGGGGAGGGGGAGGCGGTTCTGACGTCGAGGAGTTCCCTGACGAAGCGGACGCAGGCACGGTGGAATCTTCAGACTGGCGACGCTGCCGCTCTTCCATTGAACGTTGCCATCTGTTTGCGACAAATATTTTTGGCCGTGTAAGAAATTACTATAAATGAGAGATTTTACCATATCAATGTATGAAACATAGAATTGCTTTTTTTTTCAAAAAAATTATAAGCATTTTAGTGTCGAATGCCGTGTTCTAATGTGGCGATTTTACAACGTTTTTATTAGGTCGTGTTCTTGTTTGTCCGGTGGTTGTTTATCCAGTACAAATCTTGCAATCGATTTTTAACTAACTTCCCAACTAGCTAGACATTTGAAACTTTTAGAATATATCAAAACACGATGCCAATCCATTCTTTTAATACTTTTAGCCATCTTTAAGTAGAATTGAATTCATTTTCAATTAATTCTGTTTTGTATGAAAAGTTATTTCGGAAGAAATCCGTAAAAAGTAAAACACTATTATTGATTGCTAGGGGTCTGGGTCCTAGCAACTAAATTATTAATATATACGTGCATTACTATGGAAATCAATATGAAATGTCAAAATGACATTTCAGTATTCTATATTTATTCAGTATTTCTATCAAGTACAAATTCTTTTGATCGTTTAAGCTAGTCAAATCAAGTTTATATGATTCAACAGAAAATTTTAAAACGTTGTATATAAAAAGTTCTTTTTATCTTGTAATTATTTGTTATTCAACTGTATGTTGAAAGATAGTTGAAAATCAATTGAAAGTCAATTGTAAATAGGAATCATATAATGTCGATCAAGTTGATCAACTCGTAAATTGAATTGAACAAAGTTGAGGTCCTTTCTACTTTTAGTCGATTCAACAGTGAATCATCATTCTAGTCAATTGGTTGCTTACAGTAACCAAGGTAATAACAATTTGCATAGGATTATTCCGACTTGCAAGTGATTACAATGATTACATAGTTTGATTGTCGTGCGTCACAGAGCGTTATTGTTTTAGTCTCTGAATTAAGCCAACCTGTCATTCGACGCCATCTTGGTTTCGATTATCGAATCAACTTAAATTTATATGTGGGAACATTTTTTTCAATTTCTATTTCAACATTTAACACAAAGTTCAGCAACAAAAATGTCGACACATGAGAACACGGCATAACACATTGGACTATGACGATAACACTTCCTTGTAAAAGTCTTCTGATATAAGCTCTACTCCCCGGAGGCCTCTTACGTTGGTGAGGCCAATATGTCAATTTTTAAAAGATTCTTTTAATTACAAGATAAGGATAATTACCTTTTCTACAATTAAAATTAAGTTAAGTTGAATAGCACATAATTTAATAAACATTTTTTTTAATCAACGAATAATTCACAAGATTTAAGAATGTAACATTCTTTATTGAACATACATAATTTGAAAACATCCCAGTATAACCACTAAAAAAATATTTTTGAAAAAATTATGACCCCTCGGGATTCGAACCCGCGTCCCTGGGATTCATGCCTATGTGCTCTAACCAACTAAACCACATGTGCCATATCTAATTACAATGAAAATGATTGGCGTACCGTTCTTCTCCTTCCCGATCGGCTTGCAGACTCTGCCTGATGAGTTGAGCGACTTCACTGTTCTGAGGATCCTTCTCTCTTCCGATCTGGAAGTTCACCAGACCGGAAGTGTTCCGGAGAACGGACGCAGCATAGGCTTGCGTTACGCCAACCTTTAAATTAATATGTATTTATCAAACAAAGTGACCCCTAATGAATTATCTTATATAATATGTTAATAGATTAGGTAGATTAAGAGGAGAAAACGTTTGATACATACCAAGCTTTTGCCATCTACTTCTATGACTTGATCGTTGACGTGTATGCGACCGTCTCTGGCAGCGGCACCGTTGTCGGTGATAGTCTTAACGAAGATGCCCAGCTTCTCCAATCCGGCATCAGCACCCACACCCATTCCTAATCAGACAGAAAATGAAACTATGCTATTACAACATGCTATAAAAGCAGGAGTAACCATCCAAATTATGAAGTGTATGGCTGTACTGTATAGCGACATATTGTTTACATAATTATATCAAGAAAGTGCTTTAAGACAAGTCGGAATATCTATGTAAAACATAGAATGAGTAATCCACATGTACATCTACTGTATTTGTTATAAGTACGTAATATGTTTAACATTTATGAAGCGCCTAGTTTCAAATCCACCTAAAACGGTTTTTGAAAATTTTTGAGTTAGATATGTATTTAGATGGATATTTTTGTTACCTATGTGATGGCCAAAGATTGAACTTTAAAAAACGCCAAAAACCGTCAATACGATGATCAAAAATTAGGGTGAATTTCAAAACCCGCTAAAATGGTTGGGTATGCTTTTCAAATACCCCTAAAATGGAAACCCAAAATACTCTATATAATATAACGAATTAAAAAATAAATACACAAAGTTCATAGATGAGTTTTTTCATTTTTCTCAAAACTACCTAAAATCGTTTTATGGGCTTTTGAAACTAGGCGTTTCATGTCCCACACTTCTGCTCTTAGGTCGGCCGTCGCGAGCATCATTCATTAAAATGTTCAATATGGGTAAATAGTTTATGTTTTATTCATGTATGTATATAACTAATTTAAATGATGCTAACGACTTTTTGCATCTGCCATAGTCGAGTAGCAGAGTGTATGTTTTTGAAGTCGTGGGTCACGAGTTTTAATTTCGAGTGTGACAAATTCACAAATCGTTTTTTCAATATGTGTTTGCATCCAGAGCTTGGACAAACCGAGTTGAGCGAATGGAAAACCATTAAATTAAAAAAAATCTATTTAGAGACCTCCTCCAGATGTGTTTAAGGTCAAATATAAAAAGACTTTCAGCAGTACTTTAACAAAAAGGAATGATGATCTGCACTGATTTTATTGTCATAACGTACCGATGATGGAAAGGCCCAACCCGTCAGGTCCCTTGAGCAATCTGACAGGGAAGACGAGCATTTTCTCCACCCGCTTCTCCAGTTCGTACTCAGCAGATGCTGCTACCGGATCTACGTCCTCGTTCCGCCTGTCATACTCCATCACAGAGTGGGTGGAGAACATTTGCATTGGGGCAGAACTGAAATTTAAAAAAAAAACATTAGCGCGTAATATACAACATGAAGACATCACAACAGATGTTTTTACAATATTGACAGCAACCATTTTATCAGGAATAACAACAACATATTCTCTTCCAAACCTACACATATTATTTTTAATTAAATATAATACAGACTAGATATTCTGGTCACTGTACATTCTACATATTTCCAAGATGCAATTCAGTGTCAGTGCTAGTAGATTGACATTTTTATTGATATTTCTTATTTTATTTTATTTGTCTTGTCAATTATGATTTCCTCAAAATGTGAGACGTTAGATTTTTCCCAACCAGATTTCACCTGTGTATAATGTGGTGATAAGACACAGATGTATTGTTGTGACTAAGTCTACGCAAGTCTTTGCTAGGATAGGCTAAGTGTATTTTCGAATATTTTATTTAGTCATTGGGCCGCAATACATGACATGGAAGCGATTAATTGACAAGTTCTTAATTCGGAGGTGTGAAAATGTTGTTAAAATTATATTTAACATGAATAGTGTTGGTACACGTTAATAAAAAAGTTGCCAAGTTGAATTAATAATATGAATTCAAAAACAGTACCTACTCACCTAAAACAAACTTTTGAACTTTTCTTAACAAAGACTGGCGGGTAGTATCCTTCATCTTCATCAGCATCCTCGCTCTCCGGTGGTAAACCAGCAATCTAAAAAAATAGAATGATTAAAAACATTATATTAAATTTTAAAATATACGAAATTCGAGTCAGATATATATTTTTATGGGCTTATTTAAGACACATGTACCCGGTCAAATTCAGTGTTACATCCAAAAGCCATACAATCAAGACATGTTGAGTCTAATTAATAACTGTCTTAAGAAATCGCAACCATCAGTTGCCTGTTCTTACAAGGTATAGAACTAACCAGCCCATTAGTGATGCCAATGAAGATTTCAAGAAGAAGCACCCACAAACACTTGTGGGTGCACGGGTTTTGAAGACTTTTTAGCATATGCATTTGGATGCCAAAAAGTGGCGGACCACCGGTTGAGAAACACTGATTTAGACGGTTGTAAGTCTAAACAGACAGACACACGGTAGACTCCTTACTATTGTCAATATTCTCATTACTCACTGTATTTTTATGATATGTCTCTATTAATAACTTTTACAACATCTTGAAATAATAATAATTGTAATAAGCCCAGGATGGCTGAGCGGGTAACATGCTGGCCTGTAATGTCATGGATCCCGAGTTCTAAACTCGGGTCTGGCGAAAACAAATCACATGTTGTTTTTCAATGTGTGCTTGGGCCCAGAGTATGGACCTAATAGGTTGAGCAAATGGCTAACCAAAACACAACCTCCACTCTGTGGAGGGTGATATGATGTTCTTAGGATCAGACATGGTCAAAAAAAAGTTAGTAAATTGAAATGTATGACATCTGGTGAACTTCAAATTCCTGAGCTCAATATACTAACTAAAAAGAGAAAGCAAAATATATGGTTGTGGAAATTGTCTTTCTTCCAAGATAATTAAAATCTAACACAATTGATACATATTATTAATATTAATATTATTGACCGAAGTTACTCGATGGAATTTGAATTTAAATTCTAATAGATTTAAGTTTTGTACTATTCCATTTGAGTCATTTTTTGCGATCCGGGTTTCGCCTTTCGGCATCTTTAGGCACTGTGTACACTCGCCAAAGGGCAATCACACACTGACATTGATTTTCTTCTAAAGCTACCAATGACATATTAAATGGACGACTCACTTCATACCCGGTGCGCACGAGAAATTGTCCATGAAAGTCATTCACAGATGTATAGGTAGATGTCACGTGACCATTGACGTATCCGTTTCCATTATGCGATACAAGCTTCGAGAATTTATAGTAATATAACCTTTATTGTAATGGCGTATTAGTGTCATGACTCATTGCGTTAGAAACAGATTCTCGGTTACTTACGACTTCTTGGAGATTAGACGCAAGCGAGCCTAGCGAATCACAGGCGACTGACTGTCCAATGGTTCCTGTCATTCAATTGCATTGAATAAACATTCATCAATATCTTAAAATGGCATTTTATAAATAATAAATAATACTAACACATGCAAAGTGATATCCCCTCTTTCTTGGATTTTTTTACAATTTTTAACTAGGCACATTGGCATTTTGTAACATAATAATAACGGTGGAGTCGAAACCTGACAGTCAGAAATTTTGTATGGGCAGACCCAGCGGTGTCGCCAGACCGCTTGCAAGCAGAATGTTCATTTGAGCGTAGGATACCGATATTAAAATATGAATTTCGCCATCCGGCAGACCCGACACAAAGTGAGCGTCATTTTATTTTCTAGATGCTTCGTCCATATTAATGTCATTGAAAGCTACCATCATACGAGATACATAATTATCAGGATTGTAGCAATCTGGGGTGGGTCCTGATTTTCTTCAACAACTCTCTCCACCTGTTCCTATCTAAAGTTGCCAGTTTCAAATTTGATTCCCCTTGTGTTTGAGATTTTTTTTTTTTTAGAATTAATGATAACCATGTCCTTGCTTTTTCGTACAAGGTGGTTGTTAGTAATTTTGTACAATCACAAACACCCAGGCTTTGAGAAAAACTCATAAATATTGTGTCTGTAAGGCCAGAGCCTTACCCACTGCACCACGAGAGCCGCCTGTGTTTGAGATTACCAAAACCAATAATGAAATAAGTATACAATTCAAATAATTACCAGGTCCACGGTTGGAACACCTTAGTAACACCAACATTCTTAGTGTTCAACATAAGTAAATAATATTCTGTGCATGTAAATTACCTCTGTCCAAAAGTGTCCGTCTTCAAAGAAATGGATTCCATCGGCTTCTCCGACGACCCTGATCGGCTGCGGTGGATAGTTAACGTGACCGGTTTCCCCGTCGCCTTGCAAGCTTCCCGAAGAGATCTCCATGGAATCTCCCAGAGTATCGGCGAGCCTGTCGCTGGGGGTCATGCCGTATCCGCCAGATTCGACGAGCGAGGCGTAACTGTCGTTGACGGTGGCCGGGCCGCTGTCATTGATGGTCGGTGGCCCGCTGTCGTAAGATACCATGGACTGGTAACTGTCATTCATGGAGACGACGCTGTCAGACATTCCGTTGGTGACTGGAGTCGGCTGCTGGGAGAGCTGCTCTTCTCGGGACAGCGCCGCCTTCGTCGGGGACTCGTCATCCGACTTCGGGGACAGGAGACGAACGATTTCTTGAGCTTGTTCATCGGAGAGAAGCGCTTCTTGTCTGAAAACGGTGAAAAAATATTATACAGGTATTTCTAAACCCGCATGCAATACCATCCTAATTAAATATTGACATTGACCATAAGAGGCTATAATACACAAATGCCTAATTTATTTATACCCAATTTACTGAAGACACCAAAGTTAACATAAAGAAAATTTTGCTCTTGTATTAAGTTTTTAATGAAACACAAGCAATGAATAAATAATTATAATACTGTTTGTGTTGTAAATGCTGTATGCTCTTTCTACCAAACACATTTATTGGTTGAGCCGTGAAAGTATTATTTGCTTCTTATAGTAATGGAGGACTTCTACAATAGGGGAGATCTGTTGTACTGCAGGAAGAAGGAGATATAAGAGTTTTTCATAAATATTCAATCAGAACTAGTGCATAACATATTTATTGTGAATATAATACATATCATTCAAATTAAGCATTTTTAAAAGCAAATTTGATTACAATATAATAATATCTAATTCTGATGGGTGTTTTACATAAAATTTTGTGAAACAGAGAACAGTAAACTTAAATCCATCTGGAACTTGTTTATAACTGTACAAAATAACACCCCCCAAACTGTGTGTAAGGGATAAGAGTATAAAAACATATTAGATACTTTCCCATGTACACTTCTGTGTTTATTTTTAAATTAACAAATTAATGTAGTTTTTATTTAGTGTTAATGCTTTCCTGATTAGTTAGCTTCTATATATTATATCACATACATAATTTGAAAACATCTCATGCATATACACTCTAGAAAAAATCTTCTTGTAGAAAAAAAATACGACACACGGCGGGACTTCAACCTGTATACGCTAGATTCGAGCCAGTGTGCTTTTCCAGTTAAACTACGGGCATCCTACTTAATTATGACGATTTTAACTAGTAATCACATGAAATACTTATCGAATTGCGTAATAATTTTGGTTCTAGTGTGTATATGCATGACATGTTTTCAAATTATGTATGTTCAATATATAGAATTTTACATTCTCAAATCTCGTGTCTTATTCGTAGAATAAAAAAATAGTTTAATATATTATATCAAAGTCCAGGTGACCAAGAAGAATTGCACCTAATTATAATACGAGTATATAACTACAATTTTAATATTAGCTTTGCCTTTAAAAAACTGTTTGATAATAGACTTTCTAAAATAGATGTCGAAATTTTGTATTTCTACTATGGCGGCTCTTTTAATCTAATAGATAGGAAGATTTTGAGGGTTAGTAGAAAAAGATATATAAAAGCATTAGGCGTAACATACCTGATTTTCTTCTCCAAGATGCTATAAATGCGGTGCAGGATATTTGCGAAAGTCATCAATCGATTGTCGACAATTGATTGCATTCCGTGAGACAATTGGATGCACATACACACATGCAATGTGAAAAAGAAAAAAAAATGGCCTTAGCGATTTAATATCATAGTAGCATGGTTAACTGAGATTTTTTTTTTTTGGATTTACAGAGTTTTACAGATATTTTTATTGCTAACAATACTAATTAATTAATTACATATAACTATAATAATCTATCTAGAAACTACAATGTATTTTTTTCCACTTGAGACAATAAAAAAAATCTCATATTATTTGATTCAGAATAAAATGATATTCAAAATTCTAGATAATAATATTATTATTGAACTGTAATAAGAAATATAAGTAAAAATAATTCCATAATGAATTAAAAAAAAATATCTGTATAACATCACCAAATTAAATATAGTATTAAAAATATTATACATGTCTAAAAAGCAATAATTTTACACTGTATTTAAAAATAAGCGAAGAAAACAAATGTCCTATCACAGAGTACCTACCATAAAATATAATAATAATACATATACTACCTAATGCTACGAACAGACTAAGTTTTATTGTTATTCTATAGTTATATTATAGTAGGAGTAAAACGAAAATAGTTAAATAAAACACGTGTATTTAAGATTATTGATAAATATTGAAGTCTAGTAAACTTATGCTATATTGTGATTTATTAATGAGTTTCGACTTCCATAAAAATAAAACACAAATATATTATTATAATCCGGCCCTGTCAATTTTGCAAATTGTCGATTGTTTTAAAACTATCCATAAGCAATATTGCGTTATTCACAAACTGACAAAAATCATGTTACGTCTTCGATACACATTTACATTTTCAATGTATTTAAACCTATAATAATTTTAACATATTAATTCCAAATACATTGTTGACGAATTTGATTTTGAACCACTCAATTATCTTGCGATAAATTAATACATCAATCCACAAAAGACGAGTAATGTTAGACTGCGATTAATTTTATAACATTTTTTTTAATCCACCTTATCAGATAATCACTAAATACTATATATCATTAAATATAGATTATTTCAAATAATTATGATGAAGATAATTACACTATTTTACATGTAATATATGTAAAATAGTGTAATTATGTTCATTATAACTATTAATCTATATTATATTGGTTCTTTATTACTTAATCTTGTGATGACAAACTTTACTTGGTATACCTAACTGATATAAAAATATCACAATTTCAAGGTAGAATTTATTTTAGATCACATCGCGACAATTTTCAATTTCACTGAATGGGCTCAACCGACAAAATAAACACACTACGGTTATCACCGAATAGTATAAAATATATACAATATATTATTTACATTTGCATTGTTGTTGCAACGATCATTTTGAACTACTAAACATTTCGATTCAATAATAAATGATATTTATTACGATATATTAAAAAAAAAAATACGATTTTCCAGCGCGATCCGATCGGCGCCGATTTTCGCAGACTACTGGTGTAAAATAATTTATTTCCGTCCACTCTTCAGGGGGAGGGTCACAATTTCGGTTGCTTTTTTTCGCTCATAAAGTGAAAGAGGACACGGAGCGGCGTCGAATGAAAATCAAAATAATTATACAATTAGCCGCCGCAGTTGGGTAACACTTTAGAAAAGAAGTGAATAATAAAAATGCTATGTTAATACCGCTAATACTGTAATGTTTGTATTATGCAGGTATTAAAAAATAATGAAATAATTTAATTTTAGTTACACGTAATTTATTATTATGGGTTTAACTAAGGTGTCCATAAGTTTTTATGTTTTCTTTAATCGCTGTTAAAGATTGAAAAATAATAACATAATAACAAACACTTTTCAAAATAGAATTCCAAATAATCATATCAATATTAGATTACAATAGTTAGATCTAAAGGGCTACAACAATAGTGTCCCCAAAATTGCAAAAAAATGAGTGCTGTTGGCTTCACACGTAGCGAATTATATCGCCGCGATAAAAAATCGCGCGATTATTTTACGCCATGCAGCTGCAGGGAGAGCATGTAATTATGTGACCGCTTTCACATCAGATTGAAGCGGGGTTTTTCAGTGTCGCGGTTCATGCATGGTAAAATACAGACATGAAAAAAGCCCAAAATCCAGATGGCATAGAGTTGCTAGATTCATACTACAGATAGGGTTTTACATTTACACTAAAGTAAATGTACAACATGTACACCCATGGTGGCCGCGCGGCTTAAGCGTTGGACTATAACGCCGAGGGTCCCAGGTTCGAATCCTGCGTCTGACAAGCACACATATTGTTTTTCAATTTGTGTATGAGTCAGAGTATGGACCTAATAGGTTGAGCAAGTGGCTGACATCCATTTCTCGTAAAAACAAAATCTGTCAATACAAACCTCCACCCTGTGGAGGCCCATATGATCCTATTAGGATCGGACATGGTCGGGAAAAAATGTACAAATTTATTTTTCAGTTTAAAAGTTTAATTCAGCATTTTAAATCGATTGACATAATATGTGCGGCAATTTATATATTATCTGCAAACCATAAGAACATAAGGGCAGTGACGCCAAGATTGTTAAGCATGAATTCTTAACAATAATATAAATTTTGTATTCCTTGTTGGCTTTCACTAGACGCGGATATACCTATAGTAAATTCGTAGGGACCGCAAAAACAGGTACCTATTAATGTTGTATACACGGCTCTTGCAGTTCATGAATCGTATCTTCAGGGCTAAAGTCTCGATGCATAATTTTATATAAGTGTTATCTCTATATTATGGAAAAGTGGGATTGAACTTAACAATTGCATTGATATAGAAACACATCATTAATTAAGAACCAAATGCTAAAGCCTACATTATAGTGTAGAGCGGTTATTGGTAGTGAGTAGGTACCTACATACTTCGTTAAAAGAATATTTTTTTTTTGTTACATGTCCCGATTTTTGATTACGCATTGGATACCCTGGAAATGATATTAATATTCGTGGTGCAATTTCATACATGTAATGTTTAATTATTCGTTTTGAGACACTACGATTTACAAGTTAGAGGCGAAACACAGCCGAATTATTTTATGTAACACCGAATGTGTAAGATATCGACGTGCATCGTACATAAGACAGTCCGGAAGAAATAAAAGAAAAATGATGACGAAAATAGGTACACTTCAGATTTGAAATATCGGGAATGGGACAACTGGGCGCCGCACTGTTGAATGAAATAAATGGACGTTCGTTACGATTTTATACAGAAAGTAGACGAGGAATTTTAATCAGTTTCTGTCCACTACTTAGTAGTTTTGATTCATTTTGCTCTTAACATAATGTCTTTTATTGCGGATTGAGAATTATCATGCCTGAGGCTTTATATAAAAATAAAAGAACTCTCTTCTCGTTGGAACTTAAACATAAAATATCCCCAATTAAATCATTATTTACGCGTAAATATTTAAATTCACGTCAAGTATTAAATAATAATATTAAATATATATTTTAAAGGTACCTATAATTCATGAACGTCTATTTATTTTCGAATTTCATTCGATTGCATGGCGCCCAGTTGTCCCGGCGCCGAATCGTCCTAGACCCAAAATATCCCAATATAATAATGTACCCATTAAACTAAAACTGTGAGTTTATTTGATTTCCAATGAAGGTAATAATTGTAGAGTTAATTTATGGTGTTGTATTATATGAGAAACATTGTAGGTAGGTTCTTGTTAAGATATAATTGTGCTCAGTGCTCCCTGTAACAAAATCGAGCGAAGTGCCTAATAAAAGCGCATTAGTAAAAATATATAAGAAATATGTTATCACCTTGAGCTGAGCATGAGTTCCGCTTCGTCTGGAGTCATGGTCGCGGCGATAGGATCGGCATCGCGTTTGCCACAATCCCGGTCTACCAAATTATCCTCATCGTCTCCATCGTTCCCCTCGTCTCGATCTTCGTCCTCTTCTTCGACGGACGCTGACATCACGCTCCACTGGCTGTTGGCAGACTTGTCCAAGATCTCCATGGATCCTAAGCCAGCCTCGCTGAGCAAGACACCGGAGTCGTGCTGGGTGTGGGCTGCAGAGCTATTTTTTAGGAGAGCGTCGTCTATTGAACCAGATACGGAGACGACTGATAGTCCGTTGGTGTTATCGCTGAAATCTGTCTTTGGCGTCGCCGTCTCAACAAATAGTGGACGATACAGATCATCGGGAGGACTGCCGCGACTTTCCAGTTCCGCTAAAACAGAATTCATAATAACTCCTGAATCGACTCCTGAATCTGGAGTGGCGGCGTTCTCATCTCTTCGATAATGTCCTACAACATGGTATAATGGTTCAAGATTTCTGATCTTCTCTACGCTTTCTTCGTTGTTTTCTAGAGAGTATCTTGGTTGGTGTTGTTCTATTGTTTCTGGTTCTTCTGGTCGAATCGGTGCCGCGTCTTCGTCGGTTGGCGGTTTGAGTCTCGCTTTGATTTCTGGCGATGGTTCGTTGAATCCACCTTCGTCCGAGGCGGTGGACGCTCTCGAGGGAGGTCTTCCGCTGACTGTGGATCCAGCGATGTTGAGGCACATGGATGCGATCGCTCTGGACCGTTTTTCTGAGCGCGCCGTCGGGGATTCCCCATGCTTGGATGACGGCTCATGCTCGGGTGATGACTTTTGACTGGAGGGCCGCCCTGCAACCAAAGAAAAAATAGTAAGAATTAGAATGGTGGTATTCTAAATTTTAAATAGAACATGGCAATCTAACGGGGAGAAAAAAAAAATAATGATTACTTAAATAATTATTGAAGCTATATTTCTTTTGGGGGGTTTGGTAGAGAGTGAAATTAAGAACAGCGCGCGCACACCATTACGAAAGTGCGCGACAGTATGAAGTTAGCTGCGATCAGTCAGCTGTATATAAACGCAATTTTGATAGTAGAATTGTTCCGTTGCCTAGACAACGAATTTATTATTGTTGGCCATTTGCAATTCTTTACGTAAACAAACGCTTAAATGTCAGAGTGACAGTTGTTACTTTAAAAATAAAACAACGAGAAATAATTATATAATTTAGTTATATAAGTTAGTGTATAGATACAAACCAACGGCGCTTCAATAAGCGGCCTCTTTTCTTGAGTGTGTAATTTAACAAGATAATTAAGAGCTAGTCGAAGAATCTAGGTTTTCACAAGTTTTGTTTTTGTTTTGTTACGCCAAAGAAGTATGACTTCTAACGCGCGTACATAAGTACGCACACCGATTTTTTCGTATCAAGTGTCAAAACATGTCAAGAACTAATGAGACTGACGAAAACTTAACTAATACTTAGCGTATCCTAAAATTATGATGGTAACTAAAGTAGATTAGCGAAAGCTAACGACACTGAAACATGAGAAAATGAATATATTATTGTAACATGAATAATAAAATAATAATTAATACCACATACAGGTAGATACAACAGAACAACGTGAACAAATTAGACAGAGGTGTCTCCCAACAGAAGAGATTGTGTTGAATGACAGAAAGTGACATAATGAGCAGAGAGCAGATGCTGTCCACGCGTTACACATAATGCGAAATTATGCCAAACTACGCCACACACCTGTCATCGGCATAACATTGTTGAGTCATATTTTACTCAACATACAAAAGAAGCCAACGACACCACATTATTACATTAGATTAAAAAACTAAATGCATTTAACCCCGTAATATGCAGTATTCCTCATAAGACCAACTGACCGGTACATCTCCCACAAAGCCTCCTTAGTCTGGAGCACATGGCGCCGGGTGATACGGACGGGGGTAAGATGTTCTTCTCCCGGCGGCTCCTCCCTGTCGTCCGCTCCTTGCGACCCATCAATGTAGTCACGACATTCGAAGACTTGAAACACTTCCACTATTCCATCACAATGAATGCAGACACCCACTACCACTTATATTAATTATTATAAGTCAGCCATTTGGATCTTCGAAACGCTGGAACTCGAATGTTCAATCATTCCTCCATTCTTCATAATTTGTCTTAAATCGTTTTGCGCACAAACACATATAATCGATACACGATTACTTTTCACAATTATGTCGAATTACTTGTGGCACATTTTTTATCAGAATATCCAAGGCGAAGAAAATTATAAAAATTCTGGCAAGAAAATCAGGATTAATCACGACGGTTACTAAGAATGAATATTTGACAGATTTACAACCGAAAATAAATTTCATCTAAACTACCTACTGTTCAAATTAATAAATTCGAAGATTAAGCTGAGTCATAGAATTATTGGAGAAAGAAAAAGAAACTGTCTTCTAGATCTGTCAAATATTTACATGTAAGTAGCTACTACTTTTGGCACAAATTCATTCTCGAGAGACTCGCATCTAAAGTCTTCAAGGACTACGTCACTACGTCACGCAAAAATGCTAGGAATTTGTTGATATTTCTCGACATTTTACTTGACCTACACATAAAAACGTCCGGTGTATTTCTTGGATACCACTTTGTATTTAACAAATTCTTCGAGAGAAAATATTGGATACCTGATCGTTTACAAATTACCAGAATATTAGATATCAAACTGGTAATCATTGTATCATGTTTTTTTATTAGTTACTTGCCGAATCAGATTATTTGAGATTGTATATTTATTGCCGTGTATCTAACTGATTCTTTCGTATAAGTAAACTATTACTATAGGTATATATTCATTAAAATTATCGGATTTCGTTGTCCCATTTGTACATTTTTTATTTATTTAGACGCTCTCCAATACGTATATTCAAGATACAGTGTAACGAAAATAATGCGTCTATGCGCATGCGCATGCGACAGAATATAGTTAGTCTCTTTCGTAACGTTTAACTTTACTCTAGTGTCTAGGACAGTGTAGCCATATTTTTGTTACCGAATTATAGTACGCGGTCTAAGAAATTATAGTGTTTCTGATGGGTAGTACACACGCCACTTTCATTAGGTATGCGTCGGCTCCGTCAGTGCGCAATGACGACATTTTCATGAAGGGATACCTAGCGCACCAACACAGTCGTGCATACAATGCAGGAGTTTCGTGTAAGTAGTATCCCGCTCTACAGAATTGCCCTTGAGAATTAAAAATATGATTTTTTACATGTGGTCCGGAATTGTTGCTCTACTGGTAATATTCAAAGGTCGCCGACAATGCTTTGGTCTAAAGTAAATAATGATCTCTTAATTAAATTTAAATCATAACACTGTCAAAGTGAATAAAATATGGGGAGACCAAAAAATGATATCTTCTAATATACGTAAATGTAACTAAATTCAATTTGTTAATCAGCTGTTTGGTGGGAAATATTGCAACCAATATGATGGATAGCCACGATATAAACTTAATAATATATTAATAACGTTTTAACCTGAAATTGTCCGAGAGCTAAACATATGAAGGATGTTGAAATACATATCTAGCTAAATTTTTATTTCATGTGCTATCCAAAAAACATTATTAATGAATAGTATTTATTTTGAATGTGTAAGACCTATTACATAATTATTTTAAAAAAATAGGTACATATTGTTTAATTCTAATGCATATTTTAAAAAAAAAGTGGAATATAGTGATGTCTGTTTATTATAAAAAGAAAGTGACTTTTTATTAAAAGAAATGAAAATATAATTAATTATATTTTCATTTCTTTTAAAATGGAATTCTACCAAGTAAATGCTAACTCAATTAATGACTTTTTATTGCTTCCCCGATTAGTTTAATTAATTTAGTCTGACACTTTTACAAACAAGTAACGCAATTTTACTTTTACAAAAATAGGTAGGTACAATAATTATTGTATTTTGTTGGTAAGTAAAGCCACTGCAAGAAATAATTTATATAAAAAATGATTATTAACGCGGAGACACAGATTACTTTTTTATTCAAAGCTAGCGTCGCTGAGAAGATAGCAAAGTTACCGACAGTCACGCCAGGCTGTCGAAGACCAATTACTTATTTTTATGATAAGTGTTTTTAATTGTGTGCAATTTGGCGGAAAAATATTATATTATATACAGTTGCTTACCATTCGGTTATCAAATGAGCTGGGTTTTGTTTCATCTTCTGCAGACATCCTACAGTTTTATTTTTTATCTTGCCCATCTCGCGTAAGGCTGATATTATAAAAGTCACACAGTACAACAGTGTTCAAATCTAATATGTAATTGTACAGGTTTAATTAAAAACTATAACGAAATTAACATTTTAATGATTTACATATTTTTCTATGTTATATCAATTTAATACCAATTTTAATGATACAAGATGCATATTACGATATACTCAAAATATCATCAGATAATATGTGAAATATTTTGATAAGCAAAAAAATAAGAACAATACAAAAATAACATAACATAATCAGCTAGTCTTTTCATACTTATTTTAGATATTATAATGTTGTATGCCGTTTGACGCTTGGAAATATGTAAGTATTCCATCTGTACTACTGTACAGATGGAATAATAAGAAAATAGCTTACTAGCAATTTTTAACTTTAAATTTGTAACTCTTTAAAACGTTCCATTAGATTGATATTATTTTGACAGCCCTGTATTCCTTCGGCCGGCATCAGGTTACGTCGCATACATTTTATGTTTGAAGATAATAATACTAATAATAATAATGATTATTCATTCGACCGAGAATTGTAATTAATAATTATTGCGTTTCTTAAAATAAATCCCCGATGGTTATAGGTTTTTGAGGTTAGACTGAATTAAAATGGCGTCCTTTCAACGCTGAGGTTAATTTCTGACTGAACTATGAATGACCTTGTTCCTGTTCAGCTCAGTCTTAATGCGGTTGCGCTATATAAATAATATCACTACAATTAAAAAATGTCGTTATCTACCAATTCAAACACACTAAAAAATGTTACGGATCACGATCGAGTGTTACAATACAAAAAGTTCTCATGACACCCTCTGGTTGCTAACTATTAGATGAAACAGTGTAGATTATTTGTTTATTATAGTTTGTTTTAGCCTCTCCATATATATGGAGATCTGGCAGAGTGGCAGACATATTTAACCTTTATAGCTCGGTCAACACGAAGTATATTATACGGTAAGTTATCTCCATACATATGTGTGCGAAAGTGCATGCACTGTGTGTTGAAAAAATAAACAACGAGAAACATGTATTTTGTCTGGAGATGTTGAATAATGACTTTCGGCCTGGCATTGTGCCAAATAAATTCTGGCAGTCGTTTCCCAAAGTATCTACGAATATTATGAATGGGGAACCCTTTGTATAACATAACTGATACAGGTAGTAGGTACCTAACCTACTACGGTGTATACTGTATATACCCAAATGTTGTTAAGGTTGGAGGGTGGTGAGTCCATTAAACAAGCCTGGGTCTCCACCCAGTTTATATTTAATATGGATCAAGCCAGACTACAGTTCCCAATACATATTTTTTTTACAGATTTCTATTTATATTTTCATTTCTTGTAAAATGGATTTCTACCAAGTAAATGCTAACTCAATTAACATATTCTTTTATAAATTAGTTTTCGAGAATAAAAATCAAGCAATAAATAAAACAAAAATATTTTTCTTCCGTGTTATAAGATCTTCAGAAGTAGGATTCGGTCTATTGCCCGAAGGGAGTCTATTTATAGGATGCTAGTATGTATTTACTATATAGTATATCGTCATCATCATCGGCCTGAATCTATCTACTACAACTACATGATGAATGCCTCTTCAGTCTGATTCCATTCCTCTCAACCGCGTACTTTCTCACGACTTGATTATTTCGTCGTTCGTTCTAGTGGTCTTTACATTTTTTACCTCTCGGGTACATCTGGATGGCTATGGATTTGGTCAGGATCCTCAATAACGGAGAGATCTAGAATCGCACAGAATCACGTGGTCATGATATGGACATGTGCACGCTGGGAATAACGCGTAAGAAAAAAACGAAATAATTGGATAAGGAATATATTATATACACGATTAGTGTTTAATTTTTTTAAATACAAAATTGTGCGTAACAAAATGAAAAACTATCATTAGGTACGTTGTATATAATATAATAAAAAGCCGACTATATTTAGGCTGGGGCACGAAGCTGTTAATTTCGATGTGAATGCAATATTTTTAACTGCTGGAATTAAATAATGATTTTTGTAAAATATAAATTCCTTTTGAATGAACCATTCAATAAAAAATCTTCGTATACTGCGAACTGGTTACCGTATTGCATTCGAAGATAATCAATAACAAGCAATCTAGTGCCCCGGTCTGATCATAGTCGACCATGATATAATATCATATGTCAAGAAAACGTATTCTCAAAGCATTTCATAAAGTCATTTTATGCAAAAAATACACATTATTTAAATTATGTAACGATAATATTGTAATAATTGTTAAGTGGCTAAATCCATGCGCACTGCTGTTTGAAATGCTCTGCTTTGATAAAATAGCGGTAAACAAAGTGTTTCATTTCAACACTTGTCTTGATAAATCGTATAAAGAAGAGTGAAAGTTTGGAAAGGAATTAAGTATTGGATTTTATGGATTAAAGCAAGACATAAGAAATACTAATAAAGTTTTAGAACGTTAACTCGCATGGAAACGCGATAGTTTATTGGGATCAACGAAACGATTCGCTGAAAACAGGAAACGCGCAATTGATAAACAAGGTTGTAAGGAAATATAAAATCTAAATATACTATCTCCAGTAAAGAGAATATTATACGATGGAACTACTAATTACAAGGTAGGTATAATACGGATTGATCTTTTCATGGGATTCAGCGTGTACTTGTGGTTAGGGATTGCAATACCGGTATTAAAGTATTTTTCGATACCGAAATTGAAAAAAAATGGGTTTTAAAAATCAGACCGATATATTCGGTAAGTATTGAAAGTAGAAACAAAATGTACTAATTAACATGAAAGGTTTAAGAGGACTGTAATTTTTCGTCGGGTTACGTCGTTCGTTTGTATAAGCATTAGTAACATCAGCCCTAGTGGCGAATATTTTATGATGTAATAATAATTATACACTATAATGGACTTGTAGCATGGAGTAGCGTCTATATTTAGTGGTAAATACTTCTGTTTTTTCATATATTTCACGAATACCAGTATTCAATAGGAAATACTGTAGTACCGGTAATAGTATCTCTATTGAAATCGGTACTGTGCAAAATCAAGTACCTACCGCGGTGTATGATAATATTATTGGACATTGGATATACCGCTGCGCGGGCGAGCTTATTACACGATTAATAATATTGATATTTTCATATAATACCTATACATAAATTTATGTATATTAAAATATTACATTTTTCTCAATTTGCTTGGGGGTGCTGCAGTTCCGCAGTGCATATGGACGAGCCGCCACTGGTAATATATACTCAATTAACACTCTCAGTCGATAGTATTAGCTAACTGTTAATTAATAAGAACATGTTTTTTTTAGAATTATTAATAACCATGTCCTTGCTTTTTCGTA
Source organism: Rhyacophila brunnea (assembly GCF_057557595.1). Taxonomy (NCBI): domain Eukaryota; kingdom Metazoa; phylum Arthropoda; class Insecta; order Trichoptera; family Rhyacophilidae; genus Rhyacophila; species Rhyacophila brunnea. Next base: position 47,040,451 of record NW_028233361.1, on the reverse strand, counting down.
CAAGGTGGTTGTTAGTAATTTTGGACAATCACAAACACCCAGGCTTTGAGTAAAACACATAAATATTGTGTCCTCACCGGGTCGAACCCAGAACTCTCGGGCGGAAGGCCAGCGCATTACCCACTGCACCACGAGAGCCGCAATAAGAACATGTTCAAATTGTTTCAAATTAATTTGTAATATAAAATGAATCCAATAAGTTTTTACATTTCTACATACAACATTAAGTGGTAAAACTAGAGCAGTACTAAATAGCGACGCCGACCAGACTTACTTGGAAAAATAGGTTACTTACAATTTAATTAAGTAGATTTAAAAAAAACAGAGTTTTTCGAATACCAAACAAAATATTTCGCGAACGAACTATAAAATTAGCATATGTACGAAAATTCCGTAGACTATAAAGAATGAAAAGAAACACCGAAAATATTTTATAACGGAAAATACAGCAACGCATGCCGCCCGTCAAATATGTTTTCTTTGCTTTGTTTCAATCACAGTTTGTAAGTCATCTTCCGAATTTTATACCGAAGAGAAAAATATAATATATTTGATAGGCGAATTTCAGTACAATATTGTTTATGAATATTTTTTTAACAAAACATAAAAAGAGTAACAAAATTGTATACACCTAATGAATGGCACGGTATATCTTCCAATTAATAACAACAAATCATGCAAGCTTAAAAATGCCAGAGCCCTTGAAATAAATCATATTTCCGAGAAGAACACTGAAATGACAGATTTAAAAGACTAGGCGCGTGCTCTCGGAATTTTAGAATGGTGAGTTAATTCCTCTATTGGCCGGTGGCCAAATTATTACTGATTATTGACTATTTTGCAAGGCACACTGCCGAAAACCGGTGGATAGCAAGCTCGCTCGCTCTGCGGCTAACCAATATTATATAGTCTAGTCTATCTCAACCCTTTTAACCTACGGACCGGTAAAAAGGAGAAATATTTCGCGGACCGCTAACGCAAAATAAAAACTATTATTTATATTTATATAGTGTTTTGTTTATAACTTTTTAAATCTAGTATTATAGCTGATATCATGGCGCCCACAAGGGGGGGGGGGGGGCTGACAGGGCTCTAGCCTGGGGGCTCGGTGAGGCGAGTCGACCAGATAAGTGAGATAAACACACTTCACAAATTTGCTTTAATAGTAAAAAAAAAAAAAAGTCGCATGCGGCGCTATTTTCCTTCAATAATGTTATTATTTACCATTATGTGGTTGTACGATACAATTTTTAATTGTGTGTCGATACTCGACAACTCCATAATTCAAATGGATGTATTAAAATATACAAAAAAACACTAAATATTGTCATGTTATTTTATAACATAACACACTAAGTCAAGGAAGTCTTTACGAGGGCAACACTACGCAAAAAGTACGACCGGATCGCGCCTGCGCACGGGATAGTTTGTAGGGAGTTCGTGACACTATTTCCGGCGCGATGGGAGATAGCGGGCTTTTTACACAAAGGTGAAGCGGGAGTCGCTCTCTCAGTCTTGATCGTTCGAAGGAAGCAGACGTCTTGGCCAGTTCCGGGCCTCGGACCCTGGGCTCAGGGCTTTCGATTTCCTGACGTTTTGGAGACGTGGACGATGATCATCTGAAGGACGTCCCCCCCACGCCAGGAGATCGGAGGAACTCCACGTTCCCCACACGTTTGAAGACGCACTCCTCGATTCCGTCCTGGAAGGAATCGAGGGCAGCGAAAAGGCTGGAGAGCCTTTTGTGTAATCGGTATTTATTGTCATTTTATGTTACGGTCCACCGACCGAATTAGCTTTTGGGTTTTTGTTCTAATTTATCTAAATATTGTATCGCTTTAGGTGCTCGTGATTCACTTAAGTAATTATACATTTTTATACACTGTAGCCCGCAAGTTATCTTATTTATTAATATACAATTGTTGCAATTTCTCTACTTGCTTTTCATTTAATTATCCTTCACTATTGTCTCTATGCATCATCATAGAGTGGCGCTCAAACCGAGATATTTATATTTATTCCATCATTATGTAATTTATTATTATACAGGAACATCCAACGAATGAGTGTAGTAACCGGACAGGTAACTGAGGTCTTAGAGGTAATAAGTCAAACCATCCACGACCCTGCATCCTATTTCACCGAGTCTCATGCTTATCCCTATCCTACATTCCCATCCATACCTATTCCTTACCCCGACATGAAATCCTTTAATATGACATTGGCACCCAACAAGCATCGTGTTTCTTGTTGAATATTTCTTTTCCAAAACACGATGACTTACCTCCTAAAGACTACAGTTATTTGTTTCGGATTATGTACTCGTTCGTTATTTTGTCCTAATTTTCTAAATTTTATTTGTTCCGATTATAAAACCTTAAATTTTGCTAGTCACGATTTCATACAATAATTGTTACCGTAACGGTATTTTGTTTTCAGAGTCATTAGTTCTAATTACACTGATTTTTGCCGGCTCACTTTTGGAATTTTTTGGTTTACCGTCGTGGAGTTGCAAACGAATCCGTATCGGGCGTGATTTTAGACGCACTTTGATAATTATTCTATTTCTTATAACTTGTAAATTAATTAATGACAAATTAAAACGTATTATTTGCGTTATATTTTTCTTAAATTTTTCTGGTTCGGTGGTCGTAACTATGTGTGTTATATTTTTCATATATTTATATAGTCTTTTATTGACTTACGCGGTACTTGCAAGAGACGTCGGACTAGTCTATGCGGTATGCGCAGAATGGCGATCTAAATGATAGAGATCAATACGTCAATTTTATCATTGTCCTTGTGGAATTTATTTAATTTTGTGTTGTAAGTTACAATTATTCCTTCGCAAATTAATATTAAGAGTGTTATATATGGTTTACACCTAATTTTGAAATACAATTTGCACATTTATCATCAATACATACTTCTTCTATAATTTATGTGATACCCACATTATTGGTATGGAAATGTCAATATTTGGGCATCGGAATTTGTGTTAACCATTGATTGTTTCAGCAAAAAGTTTGTTTAATGTTTAGTATGGTGCTATAAGTGATTTAATAAAGTTCCAAAGGAGAAGGAAGGATGTTAAACTAGGACGATATCGACATGAACATTTATATACCTACTGGATGACAAGAATTATTAACCTCAAATTTGACAGAACCATTGGATTGAAACATACTATGTGGATGTAACACCAAATCAATTGGACAGCTGGATGAACCTTATTATGGAATGGAGTTTACAAAAGGTCCTTTCGTTCCATTTCTATATTGTGAATAATTAATAATTTCTATATCTCGAATAAAATCATTATCGGGTCTTTCATTTTAGTCGGCAGTCGCGCTGTCATCGATTATTTGAGTGATATATTTTCATTCTTGTTAAAATTTGACACTAAATTATTCTGAATTCATTTCTTTTTAATTATTAACTTTCTATTCATTTTATTTTGCTATTACAATTAATTATTTGCGACGGTAGAATACATTTATTTCGGATTATGTTTTTTTTTTTTTTTTTACATTGTTTTTTCTTACTTGTCTGACAGTTCGATATTAGTTTTTCAAATCTGTTCTTTTTTATAATGTAGACAATTGAAATTATTAATTTCGCGTTCATTATCGATAAAATTGAAGTAATCTTTCGTTCATTAAAATAGATTTAGTCATTTTTAATTCCTATTCAATATTCATATTTCAAATTGATTTCTGTTTACGTTAAAACGTCAAGCGCGCTTACATTTGCGGTCGATAGATGCCACCTTCATAGAATTTATTTGAAACATTTAATTTCAAGATTCTGTTCTTTCGTAAGAATGATTATTTATTATACATAAATAATTATTTTTACAGGTGAATATTTTTAATAAAATTTTCCTTCTTAATTCCTATATAAAACTTCCGTCTACATATTTTTTTTTGAATCAATTTAATTTTTTCTCTCCTGTCACAATCCTTTCTAATTTAAAGACATATTTTTTTTAAAGCTTTTTGATTTCATTCTAGATGCTTTCACTCAACTATATGCAACTTTCCGTCCTCTCCTAATTTTTTAAAAAAGCATATAAGCTAACATTAATTAATATTTTTAAATTCTTTTTTTTCTCTTTTCAAATCCTAGCATTCAGCTATTTATTATTCATAAACATTCAATTTACTTTCACTAAAATTATTAATTACATTCTTTTTGATTTTGCAATTTTTTTTATATAAATAAATAATTATTATTTAAAACTTCTTTATATGCATTTAGAGTACATTTTAATTTTGAATATTCTCTTTCATTGAGATTTAAAAATTTTCTTTGAGTATTAAAATATTTTTCTTTCAAATACAATCTTGAATTGGATATTTAATTACATTTCCATTTGAAATAACTAAATTATTTTTTCTTTCAATTTAACCTGAATTTAATAATTGATTGATTTTTTTTGCTTGTTTAGCATGCTTATTTTACTGGGCAATATTTTACAATGCTGATATTTAATTTATTATCAACTATGTTTGAAACCTTTAGGAGTTATCAAACCTTCATTCATTATGACATACACTCTGTCAAATATTTTTTCTTTTATTATTATGGAAAGGTGTGTTTCCGTGCTAGTCACACTCAACAAATTATTTTGAATTTTGTCAGGGCCGCATTTTAATAATGCCTATTTATTAATATTCAATTTTTTCGTGAAGGAATTTTGTACTGTTTTTTCTTTTGTCTATTACACACCTCAGATATTTATAAATTATAATTATTATTTTTGCTCTTTTACAAGCTTCTTTTTTGGATTGATTTTTTATCGAATTAATTATCGCAAATTTTATACATATATTATGTCATTGAGTAATATTTTCTATTATAAAATTCTATATTTCTTTATTTCAATTTCTTTGTGAATTTTTACTCACCTATGGTAAACTATTTCAGTTACTGACTTCTTTCCTGCACATGGCAATACACCCTTGTTCCGGTGAACGTCCATCGCAAAGGTGGTGGTTGCAGACCTTTCGGGAAGGAGGCCTACTCAACTCATACCACACAAACAGCATCTGGACCAACTTTTGGTAAACAAGCATAGTTCTAAATACTACCATAGTGCCAGGATGAGAGTTATGGTGTTCCCGGAAGACGCAACCGCTGTCTTAGCGTTTCGAAGGGCCTGTCAGTTTAGCTACCTAGTGATAAAATATCTATATTTAAAATTTCTTACAATTGTCTAATTAAGTACATCGCGCTGGGGATCATGTGATCTTTATTTATACCAGTTGCCTTTGTACTTGTTTTTGCGTGACGGTTTTGTTTGCTATTTTTATTATATATTTTTTTTTATTGATTGTAGTGATTGGTTATACTTGTTCTGTCAATGTATCTTTGTCGGTACAGGCTGCGGGGAGATTTTATTATTATTTGTTGGCTGCTAGCTCCTTGGAAGTCGTGGGAACTGAAGGTGTCTCACTACTGTCCGGTGTGTTTTAGTGATCCGGGGTGCTGAAGATGTTCCTCGGACGCGTCTGATTTTTTTTTTCTCTAGCAGTCAATCCTCTTGGTATTTGGGTTGAACTATCGGTACTGAAGGCGGTTCCGGTAGTCCCCTCTCTTTTTGGCGTTGGAATCTGCCGCTGATTGTGTGGATTCCACCGCACTCTGATGTTTATGGTGGTGAGTTGGCAGGCGTGATGCGAATAATAGAAGCGATCGTCTGTCAACACTGATGATGTTGTGCAGCGGCCTGGACTGTATGAAGGAAATCAACCTACTTATCAAAATCCCTTGAGGGAAGAAAGTGGACGTTATTATACGATCTCTTTAGCCTTTCATTTTTTATTTTTTGGCAACCTTGACTTGAATGTCAAATCAGTTGCGAACCAGGTGGTTCATTTTAATTACATTTAGCTTCCGATGTGATCATGGGTTCCTTGCCGTTGTTTGCTTTCGCGCGGCGTTCTTTTAGCTTCATGTTTTCTTATGCATCCGGGCCACGCCTCTTTTGGGTTTCCACCTTGGGCTCTCTCGTCCTTGGGTTGGAGACACCGAGAACCAAGGGAGATTGGGCATCGGATGAGGGGTCTCTTGCTTTGCGAGGTTGAGTTGATCTCGGGGTCCGCGGTGTGGTAATTTTATCTAGTATTAAGTTTGGCCAGTTTAGTTCTAGCGTAGTCTTGAAGTAAGAATCGCGTATCCAGGGCTGGACGAATACCTCGCAACGCAATCGTAGATCTTAAATTAGTATACTAAAGTCGTCGATTAATTTTAACTTTACATTTTGTACTAGGAATTCTTTTCTAGCTTAGTTTCCTCCTTGTTCGCGTTATTTTATTTGTGGGAGCGCTGCTTGGGATCCGGACCATGGCTTGGAAGTCCATCACACGTCATTTGTTCTTTCAGGCTTAACAGAGAATCCACATCACAGCTGTTGGTTGTTAGCCACACTGTTATTTTTATTCAGATTAGACATCTGAAAGTAGTATATTTTAGTAATGTTCTTTTTAAATATTCGGACGGTGCTTGACGCACAGTATTTATTACTTTCCGACAGATACGCCCTCACGCAAAAGCAAACTGGCACTCATTGTTTATTAATTAGTATGTTATTTGTTCGAACCAAGTTGGTGAATTTATTGTATTTATTATTTTTTATTATGTATACTTGCCAAAAACCACGGCATATACGATTGAGAATTTATATTTTTTGCTTTGTGCACTTTATAACTTTTGCCAACTATTAAAGGTTCATCTTTTTTTCAATAACTTAATATCATTTGAAATCAATTTATTAAATCATTCATTGATCTATTATTATTTTCAACTTAATTACTCAATGCTTATATTATTACTCAAATTATGGAAGCAATTTTAATTTCTATTAATTACTTTATTATATTATACTATCTCTGCAATTTTATCAATTTAATGAATTGAATTAAATTTCTGGAACCAAAATATTAATTCATTTATATACAATATATTAATTTATTATACCATTTTATATATTATTATCTGAGGTGCATTTATGTAAATTTTTTGGCTATTATTTCAATTTTTTATACTGATATCAAATCTTTTCAAATTAATAATTATTATACAACTCTTCCTATCCTTTTGGAAGCGATATTTAAAAACAATTTTTATACATTCTGAATATTGCAGTTTTACACTGCTGGGTTGAATCCCCACTATTTGTTATGATGTGAATTATCTGTGATAAATTATTATATTTTACTTATTTATTTCCATGTACACGAGCTTAGGTGTTTTTATATTTATTAGATCTTTTTCAAAATTTATAACTTATTGGTGGACCGGTTAGGTAGGGTAAATCTACGAGACCTCTCCCAGCTCTTCACTCTTCAGCAAATAATCTTCTTCGTTTTTTTGATTCTTCATAAGCCTCTCCCTCTGTCACCAAATAACAGAGTGGAAATTTCATCTATATGTCTCCATCGCTTCGCCTGTAGCCGCGCTATCTCTAAGCATGCCGTCCATGATGCCCAACCCCTGGGAGGATTGATGCTATCAGAAGATCCCCCCGAGAAGTTGACAGTCGAAGTCCTCGCTATGGCTTGTCCTTCTCTTACCGAGGTTGGAGGTAATGTCATGTTATTTTATAACATAACACACTAAGTCAAGGAAGTCTTTACGAGGGCAACACTACGCAAAAAGTACGACCGGATCGCGCCTGCGCACGGGATAGTTTGTAGGGAGTTCGTGACACTATTTCCGGCGCGATGGGAGATAGCGGGCTTTTTACACAAAGGTGAAGCGGGAGTCGCTCTCTCAGTCTTGATCGTTCGAAGGAAGCAGACGTCTTGGCCAGTTCCGGGCCTCGGACCCTGGGCTCAGGGCTTTCGATTTCCTGACGTTTTGGAGACGTGGACGATGATCATCTGAAGGACGTCCCCCCCACGCCAGGAGATCGGAGGAACTCCACGTTCCCCACACGTTTGAAGACGCACTCCTCGATTCCGTCCTGGAAGGAATCGAGGGCAGCGAAAAGGCTGGAGAGCCTTTTGTGTAATCGGTATTTATTGTCATTTTATGTTACGGTCCACCGACCGAATTAGCTTTTGGGTTTTTGTTCTAATTTATCTAAATATTGTATCGCTTTAGGTGCTCGTGATTCACTTAAGTAATTATACATTTTTATACACTGTAGCCCGCAAGTTATCTTATTTATTAATATACAATTGTTGCAATTTCTCTACTTGCTTTTCATTTAATTATCCTTCACTATTGTCTCTATGCATCATCATAGAGTGGCGCTCAAACCGAGATATTTATATTTATTCCATCATTATGTAATTTATTATTATACAGGAACATCCAACGAATGAGTGTAGTAACCGGACAGGTAACTGAGGTCTTAGAGGTAATAAGTCAAACCATCCACGACCCTGCATCCTATTTCACCGAGTCTCATGCTTATCCCTATCCTACATTCCCATCCATACCTATTCCTTACCCCGACATGAAATCCTTTAATATGACAATATGCACATTAATTGTACCGCGTATACCATTTGGAAAACGCTACTGTAGAGCGTCACATTGCTTTTATCCTTAGCGATAGGTAAGGGGGACCGCCAAAGAACCTAGCCAGGGGGCCCGCTTCAGGATATGGGGGCCATAGCTGATACAACAGTCTGGTTGTAATGACAAACAAATATATACCATGACAATCCATCCTATAATAGAAATAATCATAAACCATTCTGTGAATAAATTGTTAATAGTAATATGTAGTGCTAAATATATCTGCTGCTACATCTTTGTTAGACTAGTTGATAGCCGTGGCTTCAGTGTTGTTTCGGAGAGACGAAGCGCTGCATTGACATCCATTTGGATTCTCTTTTCAGTTTATATAACTAACATGGCCGAAAAAGTATACTCACATGTTGTTGAAAATCCGGACAATAATATAATGGCGTTGTAACTTAGTGATGGACATTCTTCGTCTAGTGATATCCAAAACTAATACAATGTTTGTATTTTATGTCTGAGCACTAGAGTGATGTGTAGTGCGTAAGGCACTGGCCTTTCATCCGGGAGCTCTGGGTTTGATCCCGGTGAGGTCACAATATATTTATGTATTGTTTTGTATGTATGTGTTTCACTTCTATTACTACAGATGCTACTTGTTTAACTAGACTACTGTCCTTGGGCCCCTTGGTCTGTTATAGTGATATAAAGAATATTTATATGTGTATGTATAAATATGTATACATATATATATATATATATATATTACTATTAATTAATAATAATACATAGAAGGATAATAATAATATGTTGTATATTTAATTTTTTGAATGACGGTTTGTTTGGAATTTTTGGCATATGGGGGACAACACTATTTGCGGACCGGCGGTTGGGAAACACTGTAATATATATACCATACCACAGATAAAATTCGATATGTGACATCTTAACTTATGGCTGCGGTTTATTCGTTCTTTCATCTTTGTGTTAAGTGCCGAGAAGAGTGATATTACTATATTCAAAGGTGGAGATCAGCTGTTTATGTATTTAACGGACAAAACTGGTCACGATCGTAACCAAATTATTTGAATTACCTAATTATTTTTAAATTCCACCTACAATATGTTATGGAGCTAACCTACTTACTGTTGTAACATCATGTTGTTTCATCAACAATTTAATAGGTATATTATAGGTACGATATATCTTACGTACCTACATAATTTTCTTCCGTCTTTCCCTTGTATTCCGATGGTAGTTACAACGTATTTTTGTTTTATTTAGACATGAATTCGATCTTAATACTACACAGCCATCTATTTCCGATACAACAGCTCATGGTGAATTGTGATAGGATCAACTGCATATGTAAAAATTTCCGGACACGGGGCAATCCACACACACGCACATAATTGTTGACAGTGTAAAGGCGGAATTTCGGGACAGGTGCCTATCTGTCAAATATTTTCCCGCTGGTTGTTGGTAAAATAAATGTCAAAAGACAGCGAATAATCTCATTACTTCAGCATGAACATTTCCCAAATTCACCAGTCGTGGGAATAGTTAACAATTATTTACTTAATGAACTAGGTCCCCGAATACACAACTATTCAACGTCAGGCCCGATCTTAGGGAGATTGGACCGAATGATCTATATCCATGAAATATTCGGTAATTGATTATAATGTTTTAACCAATATATTGTGTTTACTCACTCGCTTATTTATCTTTTTTAATGTATATTATTTGTAAAGTTCAATATTCGATCTGAAGTTGGTATATGGTCGCCTATAAACATACACCGTTTTTCTACGATTACATATCTCAACAAAACTTAAACTTTATTAGATTTGCAACTAACCTAAAACTTCTAGGAAAGAAGGAGGGAGAATATACGTATGATCAAAAATCAAAAGGGTACAATATGTGAATGCCAAGAGAAATGTCATGTTTTATAATGGTCCAATTCCACATTCCGATTTAAATACGACATCTAAAAATCATCGCAGTGTTTTCCCACGTAATAACACGTCGTTGAGAAAGCGCAATCGAAGTGAAGTCCAGCTAGTTTGTGTACCCACGCAAATGTGTTTCGATTCGAAATCTGCGCTGATCCTCTGCAAGATTGCAACAACTGTCGAAGCTCGAGAGTCTGGAAACGGGTTTCCTCGATACTCTCCCATAAAAAAATACTTAAATAAAAACTAACTCACCCACCGCCTACAACCTAATGGTGAGAGTGTATTATTTGTCACAGCGCGTTGACCGCACTGATCGCTGGTGTATTTATGGCAAGTTTTACTAGGAAAGTATACTATTCTAGACGTCAATATACTTCAGTGGGAATAATGCAAATGTTCTTTGTTTCTAGCTCCTAATTCGCTATTAGAGTACGTAAGGAGACGGCATGCTTACGTCGATGTACATTCGTATTTAGGTGCAAATGTGAAATTCCAAACTAGATATGGACACGTTTATCGAATGCGTTGATGCATTCAATAAATTAATACAGTACATTCGCGTAGTATTAATCAAAACAAGCTAATTAAAAAAAATATTAAAAATAAGTAAAAAATACCTTAACACGTCATTACAAAAAGCTTCAGAAATATGCCAATTATTAATAAAATCATAAAACAATTTGTGAAATTTAAGGTTACTCAGAGTATACGTTTTATAACATTGCACATTTTAGTACTCTTTAGTATACTGATACGCCTCTTTGCCTCTTTGCCTGATTACCTCGCATGAAATTAGATCAAAAAAATGATATTTTACTTGTATTAATAAATATAGTAATAAATATATTCTCTACCTTGATATAAATTATAGAGATGGTAAGTAGCCATTATTGATGGAATAACGTCTTTGTTACGAACATAAGAATAAGGGGAGACATATTTAATTTATGTAAAAGACAAATGACCAAGTGGATATCTCAGAGACAGAGATCAAGGGGCGGCAGATCAAAAAAGAGGTAGCCTGACTGCTCAGAGGAAGATTGGAGCCGTATGGGAAGACCTAAGCAACGGAGAAGGGAGGCGAGGGATCTGAGTCAGGTGAGTAACGATGTCAAATTGCACACGTAAGAAAATTGGTAAAAAATATAGGTACTTAATAAATTTCCCCACGAAATTAAAACATCATTGGATAATATGCCGTTATAAATGTAGTGGAAAACGCTCCCTCGAATACGTAGCACGAATTTAGATCTCAGTTACGTGTACGAGTACATAGTTATAATATGATGCATGTCTGTCGGCGTGTCAAATAAATCTTTTCCTATCAACTGTGTCTAGATGAATCGTAAACATAATATACAGACTCTATCGTAGGAAGTGTCTAAATTATGGAGAACATCTTTAATGTTGGATACCATTTAAAATAATAAGAATGTTTTTTTATTAAAATTTTTGGACAAATATTACTTACTGGTATAAATAAAGGTAAACTGACGTCTGGTAACATTTATTAATATTGTGCGATATTGGCGGCGCCATATTGATTAAATAATGTGTCAACAAAACATTATTATCTATTAAGTAATGAGTCTATGAAAACATACATAAGCTTGAAAAGATAAAATTATTTTTTTGTGGAGCAAAGTCTATGTCTACGAACGTAGGCATGGGTGAAAAAGCGCTGGAGCCTCGATGACGTCATTTAGTTTATTTAGGGGTAAAATGAAATGATACAATACAATAATATAATGACTCATCTACATATTATTATAGGCAGCACAGCACAGTGGTTAGACTGACTAGAGTTTATGTTTATGTTTACGATTCAAGTATATTTTAAACAATAAAGTTGGCTCGTCACCAACTCGTTCGCATACAATTTTATGAAAACGACGACGTTTACAATAATATTCGTGTATGGTATTAATATATACAAGATATATACAAGCAATATTAATTTCTAAAATGAGAAAAAATACGGAATCATGACAACATATTATAACTTTCCTATAAAACAGTGGTTGCGAACCTATGGCATGCGTTTCAAGAGATAAAACAATACCTAAATAATAATAAATGACATATCGCATTGTATAAAAATACCAGGCAAATACTCTTCAAGAATAAGCATTACGTTTAATGTAAATATATAATTGCATAGGTCGGTCCATAGACATTATGCGGCACATATAATATCATCGCACTAACCTTATCAGGCGGCAGGGGAATGCCGCGCCGTGAACCTCTATCGATTTACAATGCTTGAGACGACTGCAGCAAGAAAATGCGTCATTTGATCGAAGCAATTCTAGTGTCAATTTGTGCGTAAATAAACAATCTAATTAGTACATTAACAAACGATTTCACATCTACCCACAAAAATGACTGCACCAAATAAGAAACAAAACCTCAGTGAAGCTAGTAGGTAGTAGTAATTCTGCCAGACAGTTTCAAAATTGGTGGACCGAAATGTATGGCGTAATTGAAAAAAGTGATCAAGCTATTATATGTGTGCTATGTTCTGTGAGTGGTATCTAGAATACCATCATTTTTTTTAAATAGATTTTTTTTTTAAATATGTTTACCCCATAACTGCTCGGCATGTCGACAGTCAGTTAAAAATAATATTTGGGAAATTTTGGCACGCGATCGTAAAAAGGTTCGCTAACCCTGCTATAAAGTCTACAGATTATTCAGGCTTCGCTCGCAAAGGCACGAACATTCTTAATTTTACCTCACACACAGCACACGGAGCCTTAAAACCAAGTACTTACGTTTGAAATACAAAAACCTCGTTTACCAGAAATATTGAATTGCGGATATATCAGTATTTGAAAATAGATAAATGTGGGCACATCATAATATTATGTCAAACGGAAAACTGACTCAAAATCGTGAGAGCTCCGGATAACATGTAACATCAAACGAATAAATATTTACATAAAATCAATCTATTAATAGAGAGAGACTCAGTTTTGAGAAGGTGAATTACTGAGAAGCCGCAGTTCAAATCGTACAAAGGAGATAACAGAATTTAAAATATCGTTTTGAGAAAAAAACTGAAACAGCTGATGCAACAACTAAATCATCTACTTGTTACTTGACATACCTACCTAATTATTGAGAGTACGATGTTACGAATCACAATGACTGAGCTTAAATGCTATTTATTATACGCCCGCGGTTTAGATATACATACGTCCACCAGCGTTTCCCAACGTGAGAGATATCGCCCTCTATCCAAGGGCCCATAGTAGGGGGTGTTGAATATATCTAAATAAGGGAGCAGTGGAATAAAAAAATAAAGCAGACAATATTGTAAAACGTCTAAATCGTCATAAGTTGGTAGCAGCGAACTAGGTTCATCCCTCTCATTATAACTAATATCAATGTTAATTATAATTAATAATACGTTTTGTTATTTTAATTTTGTGTGTTTGATGCGAATGTTACTGTTTCATTTTAATAAATATTTGTGCAATTTAAGCATCAGGGCATCTTATTATAGTATTTGTTTTTCTGAAAAGAGGGCAGTAGGCCAAATATGTTTGGGAACCTCTGGATATACAAACGACAGGACGCGTTAATAAAAATGCAGCCATGGTTTGATATTTTATGTAAATATGTAATATCAATAATGGTGGCATAGTGAAACGATTTTCGTATGAAAATGCAGATAACCAAAAAAATGTTTTCATTATAACTACAATGCTATGAATAAGAAGACATCACTATTGATGAATACACGCTACATTATACAAAATCTATAAATTATAAAAGCTCACAAGACATTATAAAATTGTGTGTTTTAAATAAACACACGTGACATAAACCCGAAATTAAATCGGAGGTCATTTCGAACAAAGCAGATAAGCCCACATACATAATATAATTGCATTAGCGCGGCACGTTTTATTCGCCTTTTTCTAGTAGGTATCTATCTTAATTTGTGATATCAGCGCTATCCCTCTTTGCAAGTTTGCTAAAAAAATGCGGAAATTTGTTTATTTTACAACCAGACATCACCAAGGTGTTCATACAGATTAAACGTAAAGTCGAAATATTCCATAGTTTTCATTGCAAATAATTAGAATTAGATGCTTATGTTTATACTATTAAATGTATTTGTCGTCAATATACCTGGCCATGCCTCAATTAAATGTTACAATTATGATTAACTTCAACTAGGCTGTGTCTGTGATATCCGGTATTAAAACCGGCAGTGCTCTACCGCACTATACCATTTCACTTGATCATAATATTATCTGGCTGAAGACACTCAACGACACTTAAATACGTTGCCCAGAACAGATAATTAAGTTCCCTGATACGTTTCAAAGAACACTTTTGTAAAATATTTAAAATGTGAGTAAGAATACTTTCTGCATTCAGCTGACGACTTGTCTCAGGTTTTGGTTTTATTTTGGGCACTAATTATTGTACTAATTGTCAGACTATTCTCCCACTGTGTTAATAATCTACACATCAGTTTAAATCGATGCACATCTTCTCTTTCTCTCACTCCTGCGTAGGGATTGCAATACCGGTATTTCAAAACCGGTATCCCAATATTTTTCGATGCCTACCGAAATACCGGTTTTAAAAATCGGATATCGATATAAGCTATTGAAAGTGGAAATAAGACGTATTAATTAACATAAAAATGATTAATATGCTATTTTGATGGGTTACTTCCGTTGCCCTTCAACACTCTCGGAGACCAGCAATGGCACGCGCTATAAAATATGAATATTTTAAAGACCATTTTTATATAAAACTAGCTGAAGTACCCGACTTCGCACATGATCGCTTCGTGGTTATATTTATCTTGAATATTTAAAAAATAATAAGAGGTAATTATTTTTGTAATATTAAAATATCTGTGTAATACAATATGGCAATATGAAAATAATTCTAATAGGTGTAAAGGTCAAACAAAAGAACACTAAATTAAAATCGAATCCAAAATATGCAAACGTTATTAATGTTATTAATATGCAGTAAAAAACCAAAATTGGATGGAACAAACAAACAACAAACTTTGTATTTTATATAATACTAATTTGGAAACCTTTTCAGGTGTGCGCACAACTTCTGACAAAAGTTTCATCGCAATCGGATGAATGGTATAGGAACTCATACGAATAGAAGAAGATGATGATTTTCTAATTCAGAAATCTTCGTGGGCATGCGCACGACAACTCACCAAAGTTTCATTGTAAACGGATGAACGGTATAGGAACGTATACGAATAGAAGAAGATGGTTGTACTAATTCAGAAACCTTTGCGGGCGTGCGCACATCAACTTGTCAAAATTTCATCGCAATCAGATGAATGGTATAAGAACGCATACGAATAGAAGAAGATAGAATAGATGAAAAAGAAGAAGAAAATAGTTGTATCAATTCAGAAACCTTTGCGGGCGTGCACACAACAACTTGTCAAAATTTCATTGCAATCAGATGAATGGTATAGGAACGCATACGAATAGAAGAAGATGGAATAGAATAAGAAGATGGTGTACTAATTCAGAAACCTTCGCGGGTGTTGGCACAAATACTGACGAAAGTTTTATTGCAATCGGATGAATGGAATAGGAACGCATACGAATATAGAATAGAAGAAGAAGATGTTTGTACTAATTCAAAAACCTTTGCGGGTGTTACCACAAGCACTGATGAAGGTTTCATCGCAATCGGATGAATGGTATAGGAACCATACGAATAAAAGAAGATATAATGAAGAAGAAGAAGAAAATGGTTGTACAAATTCAGAAACCTTCGCGGGTGTTGGCACAACCACTGACGAAAGTTTCATCGCAATCGGATGAATGATATAGGGACCATACGAATAAAAGAAGATAGAATGAAGAAGAAGAAGAAGATGGTTGTACTAATTCAGAAACCTTTACGGGTGTAACGTACGTAGGGACGGTAATATTATGCTTGATACCTTCATTATCTGGAAGAAGTGAACACAACTTTAGAACGGTTTGAATGATAAGGAAAGGAAGTATCAGAATATATAATATATTGGAAAATCACATAATATGTAATCTGGTGTAGAAATAGGTGACAAGAAACAGGTAATCAGTGGATAAATACAGTCATCCTAAACAACACTGGATCAGTTAATGGATACCAATATCTTTGCAGCGATAATCTAAGGAACGACAGAAGTGCCCTTCATCCAGCATTGACGGTAGGGATTACAATACCAGTATTTCATAACCGGTACCCCAGTATTTAACGATACGGTTTCAAAATCAGAGTGGAAATAAAATGTATTAATAAATATAAAGGGCATAACATGATTGTATTTTTTTTTGTCAGGTTATCTGGTTTACTACCGTGGCCCTTCATCGTCCTTGGTGACCAGTAATGACACATGCTATAAAATATTAATATTTTAAATACATTTTTACATATATTATATTTCTTGGCTTTTTTCTGTTTTTCCCAATTATTTTACGAATACCGGTACCTATTCAATAGGAAATACCGGTATTGGTGTTTTCATTCGGTATTACAATCCCTAATTGACGGCGACGATGAACTATACTAACGTATGGTTCGCTGTCGTGACCCTCAAATATTTTATATGGTATAGAATAGATAGACTATAGATAGAGCAATAATTGACACTAAATAATAATGAAATATCACGGAATTGAGTACTTCCATAGACGTATTCTTCAAAACTCTTTTAATGACATCGACAAACGAATGGAAAGGACCATAACACCATAACACAATACTCTAGAGATCATTTTACGAGGGCACAACATTCCCCAGCTCATTATTCATGGTAAGATCTACGGTACTATGTACTATGTAAGTACGTGGTATAGGAAGACACAATATATTATTCTGTGGCTTAAGAATATCCGTGATTTGTATGAGTGCAGTTCAACTCAAATAATCCGGATAGCAGATAGAAAAGTGAAGATCGGCTGCCACTGTTAGAAGGAGTTGGTGATATTACAGTCATAAATCATTGTATAATTTACAGTTTTGAATTACTAATTCAACACGATGTACAAATTATAAGATAAATTTATCGACGCGCGTGAGACATGTAAAACACGGGAACATTTCCATACTTTATGAATGATTTACATTTTACAAGACTATTTAATAATAAGTTGCGGCTGCGGATAGTCAGCAAACTGTGTAAATTCAGTAAATAATATATTCTTCAGTGCGCATTAGCGAGCGAACTGCTCGGCCGAGTGAATACGAAGTGTTGAGCCAGTCTTCAGTAGAGTCTATCGAATTTAGTAAACTAGTATGACAGAATAAAATTGTTTCAAATGTCAGAGAGTGGGATGGGATTAGTCTCGTTGTGATTTAAGTACATGCCCACTGATTAAATAAATACAACAATTTCCACAACGATATAAAAATATCACTACCGAAGATAGGACACGTTGTATCCACAGTATTTCGGCGTTATATATTGTATAAACCAGAGTATCTGCCCCATTTTTAAAAATGCAGTAAAAACTAACTTTATTGTTTAGCATAAATATTTTGTCTACCAGTTAAAGCGTGTGGTTGTACGTTAGTACCTTTTGTATCATACATTATATAAACGTATGAGCGCTTTATCACCCAAATCTTTGCATCTGTGTTGCCAGTGGAAAGACTTAATTTTCTATATTATGTTAAGCACCGAAAAAAAACTTAAACGAGACAGTTCCATACTTTAATGAGGAAGTTATAGAGGTGTTACCCCAGCAGAAACAACACCGAATATACATTATTTTTAAATATGATAAGAAAGTTTTCAGTGCACTCCCTGTAGCAGTTTTGCAAACCACCGGCCGCTACTGGTTGCCACGTGTTAAACATTCATTAATAGAATTCAGTGGTGTCTGTAGCTAGAGTCCATCGTTGATAAACACTAGAATGGCAAAATAACTTCAGTTATTTGTTGAATAGTGACTAAATAAATACCATGTGGCTTGTGTTCCTTGATTCGTTTCTCTTCATATTCTTCATCGGACGTCACTGACCGAAGCCTGCTTGTCAGTACTGTCACATTATGCCAATGTGATGCTGTGCGACGTAAAGTAGGTACGTCGATGGCCGGCATTTAAGTGACAATATGTACAGAGGGCATGACAATAATTAGTCTCTCTTTGACCGGAAGACCAACATTATGTGCAATAAAACATGCCCTGGACGATGAATAGAAAATCGAAAGTGTCGACAAGACACTTCGCAAAGACGTGACAAGACACATTCAACTCAATGGGGATTGTCTAAAATTCTCAAGTTGTACTCGGTCAGGGACCAAACGCCGCCTATTCAACGCTTGAATTTTGACGGTACTGCTTTACGGTAGCGATGCATAGAACCTTACGAAGACTCATATATAACCGTATAATAAACTTTAGTTTATAGAGTGTGCGGTGACGAGAAAATAAGATAGCGGGTCATGCAGCCTGTCATTAGGTCTCGTTGAAGATGAGACGTTCGACATGATTTGGCCACATATTACTAGTCTGAACCAGGTTTTCCTTTACGTCAAACCAACCCGAATCCGGTACCATGTGGAACTACGAGATGCTTAGAGGCGGGCGTGGTACTCGTATCATGGATAAAAAAGACGAGAAAAATACATTTTAAGTAATTTTTTAATGTTGGTATTTTAGGTACCTAATATCTAAATATTGGGTTTTAATCAAGGCCTGAATAAAAACTAAACATAAGTGTGAGTGAGAAAGCATTCGGCACGCTTATATTCTCCGCAACATGCGTTAGCGTTATAGTAAGATAGAATTATTAGGGCTAAATTAATTTTTTTTTGTACACGTCGCCGGTATATTATTGGTTTCAAAAAAAGCGGGCACGTTTTGCTGAAATTTATTGTTTTTGTGATAAACATAAAGTTAGTGGTAATTATTTTTAGTTACCTAATTTAGTAGGAAATAAATGGTTACTTAACTATGTTGTGTTTAAATTTGTTAGCTGTACTGAGAAGCAACATGACAGTATAATAACGTTTCATAGTTAAGTTGTTGATAATAAAATTCAGGTTCTACTGTGTGTTACACGCAAGAAACACGGCTTCATCTGGCAGAATAAAACACACTCTTTTTACATTAATACTCTAAGGTTTTAACTGTATCTAGTACGAAACTTGATAAGCTATACCTCGATATTAAAATAAACTCACTGTAGTTACTGTCAACTCAAATAAATCCTCATAAACTTACTTAGTAAATAATACGTTTATTGAGGTCATTATCGTCAAACCTCAAATTCATTTGTCAGCAGAGTATTAAAATAATATAGTTTCAATCCAAGATTAGGTTTGCTATTATTCTGCGGTTGTATCAATATGAAACTCAATAACTTTGGCGAGATACGATTACTCCACGAGGCCACCGGTTCGGGGACGATACAGTTCTCGAAGTTAATGTATCCAAAGTAAAAATATTATCATAATCCACATGGGCGACTGTTTGTGTTTTATTTATTTAGATTTTAGTCAAAAGAAAGAAAGACGATTTTATTTTTGGCAACTCGCCAAGCAATTATAATAATATGTTGCCATTCTTTAAAATTATTATTTTAAAATGACGTTTTTAGTAATAATACATTCCGTATACATCGTGTTCGTTGTCATTTTAATGGGACGTACGAATTAGTGTTGTCAAACAATTTGGTACAATAAAGAGAGGGGTCAAAGACCCTTCGTTTCATGAGACAAAATATGACAGTAGTACAAGATCATAATATAATCATAAAACTCAGAATATTTGCAAAATAATTCAAGAATCAAAATTGAAAATGCCAATTAAAAATACATATTATATCAATTGAATGAGCCTACTGGTATTCACGCGAATACGCCTGCAGATATATATAGGTAATACCAGCGGCGAAGGGTGACTTTTGGAAAGAGGTAAGCTGTGGAGATCAGAGAAAAAGAGCACACTTGCCAGGTAACTTACGGGAAATAAGAAGATAATACTTACGATATTACTACTAATGAATAGGTGCACACTAATGACAACGACACACTGGTCATAGATTTTACCGCTGAATTTGTCAAATTATTTTAATAACTTATGACAGTAGAATTCCACGCAGACTTTTCTTTAGCAAACAATCCGCATGGCCAACAAAAAAGTGTGTTTAATGTATAACTGCCAGTTAAAAACAAATATTTATCACATAAATTGTTGTGAAAATGTCTAATATAAGTTTTTTTGCTGTATTCAAATCTAAATGAACCCTTGGAAGGTCAAGCTTTGATAATTTTTAATTTTTGAAGAAACGTCAAACTCGGGAATGATTTTTTTTAAATGCAATCGTTCGCACAACATCTTCAATCGGAACACTAGACAATTTAATAAATACTTATATATTTAAAGCACTGACGAATGATTTCGGTACAATATGAGATAATTTATCCACATTCAAAACACAGTAATACACTGAATTTTATATTATAAAATAAAACTTTATCACCGTCTTTGAAATGTCAATATGACATGAACTGTGAATAGCATATTATGTTTGTCTATGACTCAAGTAACCTAAATAATAATCGCGAAATACAATATTTATTTTTAATAACAATTTATAAATTATATGTGATCGAACAAAATTGTTATTTTTTTTTTGAATCACCTTATTATTTGCTTTAAAAGATAGTCATTGACAATAAACAAATCAACATAGAGTGTAAGCTTGTCCTGTAGCGCTTACAAGTCTGGAACAAATATGTAGACATGTATGCAGTTGGGAACGGAATTGCGGTAGAAAATTCGGCGTGGATTATGTTCTACATAATTCTAAAAATAGCACTCACGTCTGTGACCTTCCGTCATTTATTTTTGATTCGAAACTTGACTAAATTAAACGCTATACTTATAAATTCCGACGATAGATGACAATCAATATTTTTATTATATTACCTAGTCCTAGACAATATAGATATTTATTTATTTAAATTAAATACTTGAAAATAGACGGTAAGCTTTAAATAATCGCTTAGTATGGAGCCTTCGCCACTGGATAATACAGATTATATTTGGCTGAGGACAATGTCTTGTTTTAGGTACTCATTGCAAAAATCGTCAAACTATTCTTATACAGTGCAAAGAGCCTACTAGGCACTACGCGACGTTAAGAGGAACAAGCCTCAATTTAAAGCGCGGGGATTCACACTTCTCTTTCTCTCACTCCTGCCGTAGGCCGTGAGTGATAAAACACGAATTAAGTGATACAATGAGGTCAGCAGGCTTCCTGGTTAAGGAAATAAAAATGGGCATGATTAATGCTACCTCATCAAAAGTTCAATGATATGTTTTATTACGACTAGATGTAATCCGATTTATACTATGTTGGTTATTTTTTAAAATTCAATTAAACCCTGCGAAACCCATAATAGATAATAGTAAAAAAAATACTTTTTTATCTATAAAATATCTAAAATAAAATTATACAATTAAATTATATGTAGGTAACTTTGAATATTTTATAGATAGAATAATATTTTTTATCTATTATAGTTTGGTTTAGGCAGGGCTTAATGAATTTAAAAAAATTAACCAACAATATGTGCAATGTGTATTCTCAATCCAACGAAAACAAATACGCATGCATGAAAAAGTGTGCACAATTTTGTCGTATCGGTTTGGGCAGGTTTTAATTGATTTTAAAAAATTAACCAATACCATCTGTAAATAATTGTAGGTACCTAGTCCTGGTTCAATGAAAACAAATACGTATGACTAACAAAGTTTAATGTGCACTATTTATGGCGGATCTTATCAGCATAACTCCACCCTTCGCTACTGGTATCTATAATTATTCAAAAACAAATGGGTAGATATGACATTAAAATTTGTTCTGAAAATCAATTACCTAAGTAAAATAATATAATGTCAGCACACAGAAATGAGCGAGATGTAAAATTTGGGAGCGCCCTAGTACCAGCATAAATTTTATATTCCGGTTTTATATGCAAACAGGCAGAAACCGCGAGAGTACCTAAAACAGATAGGTCTCGACTTTTATTATTATGTGTCTTCGCACACGCCCCTTTCCTGACAGGCCGAAAACACTAAAGACGTAAACTTACCGGCTGCGAGGTACGCCGTGTGATGGACGCCTGAAACATTAATGTTTTCAGACAACAGCTGCGTCGCGACGCCCTTACAGTGCGCCGCGGCGGTACGACGTCGCCATGATTAGAACCCGGTGACATTAAATAATAGAAAAATTACAGTTATATGGAATTAAGGGCGATGTTTGGCGCGATCGTAATATAGTTTTAGATACATGCGGGAAAGGATTGATTGAAACAATTATTTATCTAGTAATAATACCAAAGATGAAATTTAATATGACAAACGTTTTCATACATTATACCCTATCATTTTCTAATATTACTTGCATCCGTCATTGCGTTACTGGTGATTTTGATAAAAAAATCAATAAACAAATAACATTATATTTCTACAAAAATTAGTGAGTATTTAGTTTTGATTACATATTTTCAAATTCACTTAGTGAGTAGGGTACGTGAATCACATGGTTATTTTAAAAACAGTGTGATAAAAATATACACAAAGTATAATATATGTACACATACAGTAAAAGTACACCAAGTCAGTTAACATACCCTACTTAAAGAATTTAATTAAGAGAAAATATCAATATCCGAAACAATTCAGTTAAAATTGACATCCCAATTAGCACTACCAATGGCAAGAGTGTTGGCCCTCGTTAGAACAAGCAACTAAAGAACCAAGCGGAGTATCAGAAACACACGTATTCATACATTTTTCTTTATTTAGTTCATATTTATATTCCGACCATGTCCGATCCTAATAAGATCCTATATGATCTCCACAGAGTTGAGGTTTGTGTTAACAGAATTTTTTTTACGAGAAATGGATGTCAGCCACTTACTAAACCTATTATATACTATACTACATAATATCTGTTTCCAAATCGTACAAAATGATAGGACCCCTTTAGAGGTATAGATTTTACATGTGTACCTCTCCAGGCAGATTCGAGACCTTTCTTTAATTTTTAACTTTTGAAACGTGCACGGTTCAAAATTATGGTACAAATTCTATACTATCAGTTCGTACAATTAGCAGTTGTCAATCAACTCATCTATGATTGGCTGTTGTCACCGAGCACTTGTTTTAGCTCTATTTGCATCTTGAAAAACACCTCGTACTCCTTTAAATCGTTCGCGTGCTACAAGGGTGGGCATATCACAGTAGGGAAAGCACTGTACTACATTGTATTAAGTGCACGTTTTGCCTTCGGTCAAGAACCCCGACAACGCTGTCAATTTGCGCAACGGCGATTGTGATGGACAGTGATCGTTATTGGATAATGTGTCGCATCAACTGACACCATAATCCGATGAGAGGAATACGCCACGCATCTAAGTGGCCAAATACACACAATGTATATCAACCAACTTATAAATAGATCGCGAACGATCCCCTTGCACAATCTGTGCACGGGAGGCTGTTTCGATACACTCGGAACCGACACAGGATTCTTGTTAGACACGAACAATGCAAGGGTTTTGTGAATCTATTATAGGTACCTAAGTACAGCACAATTTACTACTATCACACCCTGGTATTAAAGATTAAATAAGTTTAATCGGTCTATAATAGTTAAAATGACACCTAACATATTAATTATTAGGGTCGAAGAATCGATACTAAGCAGTAACTTTAGATTCACTCGTATACCTACAAGAATTTTCTATACATAATACCTATAAAGCAATTGCCACAATTAATAGTGCAACTTAATTGATTTATTGTTTATTATTCAGTATTAGAAAATAATATTATGGAATTATAGCTATTGACCAATTCGCCATAATCCTACATAATAAAATACAATAATAAATTATAAATAGTCAGGAAATGAATACAAAGAATCAATACTAATAACAAGTAATATAAAACAAAATAATAACATTAGATAGCTAAAAAAAAACCAACCTTTATGGTGCTATCAAAATAGGTTAATCGCACGATACACAGCATCAAGAAACTTCACATCCGTCCTTGGACAGGGTATCATGAAGACCGCAGAGTTACACGTGATATTAGCGGGAACATAAAAATTAATACTTGCCAGTAAAAATGGATTGTAAATGAACACATCAAGAAGTAAAAAGAAATGCCTTGAAAGAGCAAGGGTGGACAGAAGCCGTTTATTCTGAAATCTTAGACTGGAGCCGAATATAATAGAATAATGGCCGCGCGTTATTTTTGTTACCGTCCGTACTTCGTATCCGCATGTGATCTATCACGGTCTAAATGTACTTATATATTGTTATTATTTTTGTTTGTTATGCTCGCTTACCTCCATCAAAAATGCAGTCTTCGCCACTGCACATTATTATTTATATAAGTCATTGGCCATTTCATTTAATGTTGGGTATTACGTAGAGAGAATACAAAGAAAACCAATTGATAAGGAGGCAGACAAGAGTAGGCGATGTGATAGAGGTCGCTAATTTCATGAACTGACAATGGATCAGAATCAGTCATTATTATCAGAGGTCGGTAAACATATGATATGGCAATAGGTAATATGTATAATATGTCGCTCGGCGAGTGGACAGCCACTGGTGGCCGAATAAATTGAGTAGAGACCCAGGATGTACTAAACAGCAGGAGAACCGCCCTAAAAATCGTCAAACTTCGTCGTATGTAGGTACGTGGCAGCGAAGAACTAATGACAGAGAAGGGTGGAAGAATCGCGGAGAGGCCTTTATCCAACAGTGAAACGATTCCGGCTGATATTTATGGTACGACATGAGTAGGTGCATGTGTAGTATAAAAAATATATAGTAATTTTATTATTCTAATAAATTCAATAATATTATTGAAACAGTAAGCAACAAATATGCTTAACATTATTTCATGTTCATTCTAGCGACAATTAAATAAAATATTAAAAAAATCCTCTACAGAAACTTACTTAGAGGAATAGCATTATTATTTAAAGGGCACGTTAGTGGTTTAGAACCCAGTGACGTCCCTAGACTAAATGCCGCCCCTAAGCAGTACCAAAATGCCGCTTCATTTTTTATCATTCTTTCGTGACTCCAATACATTACTTTTAAATCATAAATACACTAGATATTAATTAATAGTCTCAATACTCAACCATTAAAATAAAATAAACTTTCCTGGCCTTTTTTGTTGCAAAGTCAGTAACTATGTCATCCAAATCTAATTTAAATGAAATATCTGCTTCAATAGACAATACTGGGAGTCCACGGTTTCAGATATATTTAAAAAATACACCTGATAACTTCCAAAACTCACGAACTAGCATAACTAGCAAACATATTTGGATAAATTTAAAATTAGGCAATTAAGTACCTACATATAATTCGTAAATCTCTACGTATCATTTCTGGTCACCAAGGACGTGACGTCCAAAGTAAACGGAAGCAAACTAGACATCGCTAACCCAGCAAAAAAAATACAGTCCTATTAAACCGTTTATGTTAATTAATATATTTTGTTTCCAACCAGTGAGCTGATGTTTTTAATGGAAAGATATTTTTTATGTTATTACTAAGTTTAGCTAGACATTTCTATATATGCCTAATGGTTCTCCTCGATTTAAATACGCTCAATCTGCTTACCCCCACGGTACGTCACTGTTAGAACCTTATTGGGGTAGGTGAGAATTGAGCAAGTATCGTTAAAGGAATACAAAAGAAAAGTCTGATTGAGAATAATTTTCATAGATTATTACAATCGCTCGCTTCCAAGTTGTACGAAAAACTTCCAAATAAATCCGGCGCGAATACATTATTCAAGAAACTCCGTTCAATCCGAGAGTCGGCGCGCATAATTCGGCGAAATAAATGTCAGGTTTATCTGCCGCCGAAAATCGGAGCGGTAGATCCCCGGCGAAAACTTTCCGGATAGACGCTGCCGGCCGAACTTTTCTCTCAGGCGTCATTTGCATTTTGTTTCACTTCATAACAAGTAAACTTTGAACGGGAAAATGACAAGGCGTCGTTTAGCTTGTGAGAATATTTTCTTTAAACCGCGAAACGGATTTTAGAAGCAAATCACTAAAGCGGCAGTAGGGAATTCTTTATATTATTAGTGAAGTCACTAGATATGTATCGATTGTCATAACATAACATAACATAACATAACATAACATAACACTCATAACTCTAAAGCGCTGGGTCGTCGAGTAGTCCAAACATGTCTAGATGGATTTTGGTCGGTCGCACCACTGGCAGGCGTTACGAAAATTTAATCATATAATATTTTTTTGTTGATTTTTTAAGGCGATGTGAGGGGATGTTGTTAACAAAATTTAGCAGTTGCCACTGACTTCCACATTTATCCCACGTACCCTCGCGCTTCTCCGAGTGCATACCCCATATCCAAACACTCCGCACTTTCAGTCCAGTGATGAACACTGGTATGCAGTTATAACTACGGATGCTCGCCTCCGAGTTATTAGGACTTGTCTGATCCACAAGTGATTATCGAATGCGCTTGGTCTAACGGTTATAAATTATTAGGATCGTTAGTATCAGTTTCTTTTATCCGCGCTGTCTTGTATTTTAGACATGCCGCGTCAGAATATAAAAGTAAACATTGGATGCCCCTGATGATTGTACCAAATCATGAGTGCCGCGGTCTTCCACTGACACGGGCTTTGCGTACCGTATAATGCCGAGGAGTGGACCCAGCCCTTCGAGAAGGCTAAAATAATCCGGGTCACGATCGTCATCATGAGGTCCTGGCGAAGAAGAATAAGTATTATGCCATTCACCTTAATAATTTTTATTTTTTCGTTTGCCTTGGTCCGGGACCAGAAAAGTTTAATGCTCTGCGTTTACGAACTAACATTCACGACGCCGTACATATTTTGTAGATTAGATTTGGAGTATAAACACGTTATAATATTATATTGCTAATGAATATCTTCCGTAACTACATTTTTCGTTTCTAAATAATAATAAACTAGCTGAGCCAGCTGGCTCTCCCCAATCTGTCTCGCTAGGTCTTGCAGACAACTTTTCGTCATAATGACATGGTGTTGGATTTTAATATAATTATAAAGTATGTATAGACGGCGCCATAGTTTTCCCTTCGTGATGGATTTTCATTCACGTCTGACAGTTTGACATCTCGCTGATTTTTCAGTTTTACGATTTGCATGTCGTCACTGCCAATACAAATATGGAGTCATATGCGTAGTCTATTCTGGAGTCTGGCCTTCACAATATCGTCTGACGGCTGCTAGGCCTAGCAGAACAGCTGTCAATCGCCGATTGCTACCAATGACATTTTAATTTTAATACAATATATGTGTAGGTATGTGCATTTAAATATGATAAATAATTATACATCTCATTCATTCAAATATACAGCAATATTATGTGATTATCATAAAAAGCGATCCAATATATCCAAATATTAATCTCTTTCGGGTCCCATTTACATAATAGAAAAATGTTAGCAGCATAAAAAAAACATTGTTTTGTTTCATTGTCTATAAAAAATAAATGCTTGCAGCCATAGAATAATATTTAAAAAATCAAATTTTGAATTCAAAATTAACCTTAACCAATATAGTTTCCCGGTGCGGGACATTCATATCGAGACAAATGTTGATAAATAATAAAGCAATACATATTATATTTGAGAGGAATAGACCAATTCTGATAAGAATAGAAATTTATAAAACCTAAAAATGTGGAATCAGCTTAAAGAGGCCTTCATCCAGCAGTGGATTGATACAGGTTGATGACGATAATGACGATATAAATGGGTAGGTATATAAAATCACAAATTTAAAAAAAATATAGCAGTTTATATGACTAAGAAGAGTAGAATTAGGTTGGGATAACCTTCATCCAGCAGTGGATTGATCTTGGTTGATGATGATAATGACGATATTATGAATGGGTAAATATAATATCAGCAATTTTGATAAATATAGCAATTCATATGACCGACAGAAATACAAACAACTTAGAGAGGCCTTCATCCACCAGTGGATTGATTCAGGCTCATGATGGTAATGGCAATATAAATAGATATAATATAATATCACCGATTTTGATAAATACAGCAATTCAAATGACATAAAGGAGTAGAATCAGGCTAGGGAGGCCTTTATCCAGCAGCGGATTGGTTCAGGTCGATGATGATAAGGACGATAGAAATAGGTATAATATCACAAATTCGTTAAACCTATAGTAGTAGTATCAGGTTGCGGAACCCTTCATCCAGCAGTGGATTGATCGTGGTTGATGATGATGGCGATATGAATATGTAGATAAATATAATATCACCGATTTTGATAAATACAGCAATTCATATGACAGAAAGGAGTATAATCAGGCTATGGGAGGCCTTTATCCAGCAGTGGATTGGTTCAGGTCAATAATGATAAGGATGATAGAAATAGGTATAATATCACAAATTCGTTAAACCGATAGTAGTATAATCACGTTGCGGAACCCTTCATCCAGCAGTGGATTGATGATGATGATGATGAAATTCAAGACTGTCAAGAACACAATCAACGTAGAGAGGCCTTCATCCAGCAATGGATTTATTGTGGCTCGTGATAATAATGGCATTATAAATATAGATTGGTAGATAGTATAATATCACTGATTTTGATAAATATAATAATTCATGTGTAAGTAAGGAGTAGAATAAGGCTGAGGAGGCCTTCATCCAGCAGTGGATAGGTCCAGATTGATGATGATAAGGATGATAAAAATATGTAGATATTATACAATATCACAAATTTTGTTAACTATATCAATTCGTATTAATTTCTTTCATTGTTTGCAATGGCAACTTAATATGACTATATTGTAATCTATGGAAATTAGTAGCCTAGGTAATTATTCAATAAAAAAACAGTGCATGAACAGCCACAAATAAGTATTAAAAAAAAATCAAATTTGGAATACAATTACGTTATCTATGGAATAATTGCATATCATCATACCATATAATCAATAAAATTCTATATGATTATATTATTAATTAATAGAAAACTCATCTTACAATAAAAATGTCTTGATTGAAATTGATTATGTATGGGTGCTAATAGAAATGTCACATTTTTTCGATTATTCCTGCAAATTCTAAATTTGAAAATATTCTGACACGTCAACAAAATAAGCGAAAGAAAACAAACGACAATCATTAGTCTATTAGTTTGACAGATAAAAAACAGTGACGTTGTTTTAGATTATAATTTTGTAGTAATTAGTGAGGAAATATATACATATTTCTTGTTAAAACCCATAGTACGCCAATGTGCCGCTTACAGATTTGAATAGTTTTGTGGAATATTAATTTAGATTTGTGAAATATCGATTATATAGAAAGTATTAAACGACATTATAATCAATTTGAGGTACACGGACAACAAGATGCGAAAATATATAGTGACGGATATAAAACGCTATTTAAAAACGATATTATCTGTGATTGTGTCGAGTTTTATCAGATTGTGCCGGATTCAAATGGAAGTAGATTCGGGACTCCAAAAATTGAAGTGAATTCCTTTAATAATCAACAAAATGGTATTTAAATAAAAAATATGGTGCGTTTTCCAAAATCTCTTAGGATAATAATATATAGGAGATTATATTCGTGACAATGTTTAGGTTAATGGTGATGTTGTCTTTTGTCTAGAGTTTGCTGAGAATAAACGAGCTACAATGTTGAGCTGAAGCTGAAAACTAATAGAAAACTTATCCATGTATTTAATCCTGTCATCCAAGTATGTAACGTTTTTGAATAGCCCGAAGCAATCTCGTGCGGAATTTAATTGCAGAACTTTGCAAAGTAATACTATACTTATACAATAAACCAACATATTCTTATTCATCGAATGTATTAGATTGTTGCATACTGAACCAATCAGAGATGGTGAATCTCCTACTACGACATTATATAAACAGTAACCTACTACGATTTTATACAACTTGATTAAAATGAATTGCAATAAAGTAGGTCACTTTATCACTGCCCGAGTAGAACCAATAAATAATTGTTCTAAAGATCGATTGACATTTAAAATGCGCGGTACAACGCGACATTATTTTCAATACATAACATCATTATCTCATCAGTGGGTCTATTCTAAACACAAGGCAACATATTTATGTATTGAGGTATTATAATAATTGTTACAATATGTTAGCCGTCTAAACTGTCAAAACAAAACTGTCTCTCGCAATAAAAGTTAACACAGCCAAGAGAGGGGCTGTTAAAACATAGCACTTTTTGACAGGGCCTCGTGATACGCTCGATTAAGACCGAGTGTGGTGCGGGGCGGGTTGGTTTGGGTGGAACTATTAGGTAGGTAGTTTAGACGGTTAACTTATTGTAACAATTAACTTCATCAATCAATACATATATATGATAAACTACCGTCGATAGCAGCATTCTGTATAGAATATATCCACTGATATTGTTTATAATATAATGCCTAACTCTAAAATTCTACTTACCACAGATATTGATCAAAAATATTAACTAATAAGATGTTCATATAATTTGTATTACTGACTTAATGAGAACCCAATAAAGATCACGTTCAAGCAAATTACAAAATCCTGAGATTCAAGTAATTTTAATCCAGGGATTTCGCAACCAAACAAATCAAGAGAGATACATTCGATAGGTACCTATATTTACATGTTAAATTTAATTCGCAAAACGCGAACCCATACACATGCATATTATAATTTATAATAATATTATATCATAATGCATCAATAATTAAAATCTTGTACACGATATCCTGTTCAGTGCTGCCATGTCTTTAATAAAAACATAGCAGACGTGGTAGCGAATAATAACATAAATTTTATATTAAAAACACAAAAGTTTTCGAAAATCTAATCCGACTACAATTTCGCATCTATTCAACGACATTAAACGATTTTCAAACTATTTTTTTTAAATTAAATGAATTAATTCTTTTATAGTTAATAATAAATGTCTAAAGCTTAATTTACTGTACAAGATTCTGTCATTCCTTAATTTTAATATTGCATATTACTTATATTATTATTTAAATTATTATTGAAATGCACGATGCAGAAAGGTCAGTGTGTTGATTTTAAAGCAGATGTGATGCAATTTCAAGAGATTTATAATTCTTTTAAAGTGACAAATTCGATTTAACGTCAATACGACACGACAGATGCATTTTTCACAATCTAGCCGTCCAATGAATGATCAGTTTGAAAACACTAAATGACAACACCGAATTCCTGTTTTCCTCACTGGAAAGTCCATTTAACGATGAATCTGTCAGCGTGACAGGGCTATACAAAAAGTACAATAACAAACTCAGTCACAGGTTAATTTTAAACCTGTAAGTGTTCTTCATCCAAACTACTTCTTGGCCAACCGTTCTCCAGCATCTGTGTACGTAATATGTAGACATAACTAGATAAGTATTCACGTATAGTAGTTCTCCATCCTGTTTCCATACGCACATGGCGGTGTATCGAATTACTACTGACGTATTAGCTAAGCAAACTTAACAAACGCAACATGGAAGAAATACATTATACAGTACACATTTGTATAGTTATATAGACATGATGTCCAATATATTTGTTTTAATCCAATAATTAAACTAATATGCAACCACCCCTAGTCACAAAAATATTCTGTCAATTTATTGCAGGGAATGCCTCAAATGCAATTAAGCACCTACTCAAAAAATAGTAAGTTAGGTTTAGGTTTACAACATCTCAGTTGAATTGCCTCGGAACCTATTAATGAATTTACACATGTTTCAATCTATTGCTGGCCATATAATTATTAAAAACTTGTTCGATTTGATAAGCAAAGAAAACAATTATGCACCCAATTGGGTTCAACCGTTAATCGGACCGGTCGGCCATGCTGACGTATTATGATATATGGAAAACTTATAGATTATAGATATTATCAACTAATATAAAATGTAGTTTTTTATACATACTTATTATCTTTTTATAAGTACTTAAAATAAATTACACTCAGTGTACAGAAAACGTATACAAATAATGCACGAAATTAAAATAATATTAGGTACCTGCTTCAAATAATTTTGACATATTAGTACTTAAATGTAAATAATAAGTATGTAGGTACCTACTAAGTTCATGGTGTTTTAAAATTACACCAGCGACCTCAGCCGGCTGGGTGCAATTATATTTGAATTATACAAATGTGTAGGTATTTCGTCAAATCACGTTGATTCAATTCTTTATAGGCGTTCGGAAATGGATAATAAATACGAACAGTATTGTAAAACTACCACCTTTATGCACCCTTACACTAAGGCTTACTTCTCACAGGATACAAATTAATGACTATCTTTGAGGAAGCTGATCATTGACGGTTTTTCGTGAAGTAGATGAGGCGTTTTTAAAACACATTAACACTGATCACACAATGCCAAGGTATGAATTCAAAAACAGTAGAAGAAACAACATACATTACACAAATCACGAATGTTTTTTTTAATATTATTATTGTCTACAAAACAATCATTATACTTTGTATGCACTTATAATGACGGTGATGTTCACACAGATATGAGAGCAGAAAAAAAAGTATTCAGTATAAAACATAAACAAAAAGAAACTGTCGCGCGTATGCCAGGCGCAAAGAAATCGACAAGAGATAATAAAACTTGATAATCTGTTGCAAGCGCGCGTCCGCCGGCCTGGGAAGATGCCGGCACGACACTGAGTTGACTGAATTGGCTGAAAACCCGATCGGCATGGCTGAACACAACACTGGAAGCACGAAATGCACGACGTCTCTCAATGGGAGGCGGCGGCGGGCGGCAAGCCAAGACAGGGCAGGGCCGGGGGAAGGGACACCGCTGGCCCGAGTCTATATTTACCACGTCGAGTGGCGGTGTCTGTCCGTAATCTATACTTCGGATGTCAGTGTCGCATCGAGGTATCGACTGATTTGACCCCGGTGACAGCGGCGGAAATCTGGGAACTGGTGAATTTTTTAGTGCTTTTTCTCCCGGAACTGGGCTGCTATAGGAATTCTAAAATCTTTTTTTGTGACTTCGCTTCAAGAAAATCAGACTGTTGATTTTACACAATATAGGTATGTATATAATATACGTACAAGAAGAATAAAATACGTCGTTCGAATAGAGTGAATAAACACTAATGTAGAGCAGGAATTCCCAACTGGTTAGTGATTAGAAGTACATTTTTGATGAGTAGCAGGCACATATTTTCGCAATACATACTACATGTATAATTTTAGAAATGTAAAAACAACATACACAATTTTATAAAAAAAAAATATCATGTTCGATAATAAGTTCATAATATAAAAATAGGACTCCACAGAGTGGGGGTTGTATTAATATATTTTTGTTTTTACGCAAAAATGCTGTTAGCCACTCCGCTCTGCCTGTCAGGTTAGGTTATACTCTGCATCCAAAGACACATTGAAAAGAATGTGAATTTGCCAGACACGGGATTAGTACTCGGAGCTCGACACGTAACCGCTAGGCCATAATTACTTGTTTATTTTTTCATCGGGTTAACACAGTTTTTGAAGAATGAGCAAGCAAAATTGCACCACCTTTTCATTAGATAATAATATATCAGAAAGGAGAAGAAGAGGAGAAAGTCACCAACGCCTATGTCTGACACCAAACGCACGCGCACATTAACATACTGGGAAACTGATAAATGATCAGCTGGCGAACGTGAACTCGATTATACCGTGAATTAGTAAAGAAGTATTATTTCGTAAATACATACAAATGAAAGTGGTCGAAAAATAAACTCCACCTGCATTGTAATACGGGTAAACTTTCAAAATTGCGTTCATTTGTTTAAGTCATTCTGCTTTTTTTTCACCAATGTATTTGTATCCTAACGATGTTCATCTTATACATACATACGTAATTTTATCGTATGCAATTAAACAAAACTGAACTATATTACGAGTACAATACGGGTGACCCTAACTAACTTTTGTCAGATATTTCTGGAGTATCCATTTTTCCGTTCAGATATTGTATTCCATATAGATAGATATCAATGTCACCAAAAAACTAATTGGGCGCCGAATTACCTCGATACGTCTCTGACAGTTGCATACATATTTTCTGTGCGAAATCAGAACCGCGGAATGTCAGATGTGAGATGAATGCTGATAAAAAAATTAAGCACGTGGCTATTAAGATATAAATTACGTGTGTTTTTTTTGTTTTTGTTTAAGGGGGGACATGCTCGTCGAAGGTCAAAATTGAGTTTTTATTGTATTTTCAAACCATGATCCTGGACACTCCTTAAACGTTGTAGATAATCTATTTATATAATTTTGAAGCCTTATTATCCTTTATAGTTATTTTAAACATTTGATGACTGCATAAAGTATTTTTGTTACATAAAATAGTATTCTTTTAAACCTCTCGCTCTAATGTTTTAGAATATAGTCATATTTCGGTACATAACTGTGCAGTGGTGTTAAGATTTTTTACATTTATTAATTTTTAAATGCATTTATAAAACCATTAGTATAATTTATTACGAGATAATTTTTGTAAAATATTCACGATAAAAAATTATATTGATAATCTCTGTGATCCCAAATTTGACCAGAATTAGGCATTTTATTATTCAAAAAATCGGCAAGATTAACACATTCGAAGACAATTCTAAAGATATTTATTATAAGCTATGTCTATGACCATTCAAGTGTGATAAACATCTTATGAATAATGATTGCTTTATAATAATTATTGACCTAAGAATAATGTAGTGTTTTTTTGAAATACGCCATTTCTTTTGTCATTCCCCAGTGGTTAAACTACAACATACGGCCGTAGCCATATATTGACAAACTATAATTGAAGTAAGGAGTAAAATGATATTGACGCGCGTGTTTGAACATGTACCGTTTAAAAAAAAATTAAAAAAAATTCAGGTAGGTACATGTTCAAACACGCGCGTTAACATAATTTTACTCCCTACTTTAATTATAGTTTGCCAATTTATGGCTACGGCCGTATGTTGTAGCTTAACCACTAGGGAATGACAAAAGAAATGGCGTATTTCAAAAAAACACTACCTTATTCTTAGGTCAATAATTATTATAAAGCAATCATTATTCATAAGATGTTTATCACACTTGAATGGTCATAGACATAGCTTATAATAAATATCTTTAGAATTGTCTTCGAATGTGTTAATCTTGCCGATTTTTTGAATAATAAAATGCCTAATTCTTGTCAAATTTGGGATCACAGAGATTATCAATATAAATTTTTATCGTGAATATTTTACAAAAATTATCTCGTAATAAATTATACTAATGGTTTTATAAATGCGTTTAAAAATGAATAAATGTAAAAAATCTTAACACCACTGCACAGTTATGTACCGAAATATGACTATATTCTAAAACATTAGAGCGAGAGGTTTAAAAGAATACTATTTTATGTAACAAAAATACTTTATGCAGTCATCAAATGTTTAAAATAACTATAAAGGATAATAATGCTTCAAAATTATATAAATAGATTATCTACAACGTTTAAGGAGTGTCCAGTATCATGGTTTGAAAATACAATAAAAACTCAATTTTGACCTTCGACGAGCATGTCCCCCCTTAAGAAATATAACGAAATGAAATGTAGTATTTTATTATATTATGCTGTCTGGCACAAATTAGACGACGTCTGCGGTAAGTGTTCGCGCACATGGAGGTTCGGTAACAGCTGTTTGGAGGTGTCAAATTTATCAACACACCTAAAATTCACTTTTTAGCTACTAAACGATTTTCATGCGAGATATACTTACTTACGCAGACATCTCGAAAAACAAGAAAAAAATAATATCTAATGAAATTATGTCATTACTAGTTTGGCAAGCCTTTAAAAACTAGAATGCGGAAACTCGCAGGTTCGACATCACTCACAGTGGAGCAGAGGTTAGCAACAGAGACCTCAGGCCGTTGGACTCCTCAGATCATATTCCCACGGTGGTTTCGCCGCCAAACTCTGTCAGCTTGTTCTAACATCTAACAGAATCTCACACATTACAATGTTGTCAATAGCAGGAGTCCGATCACACCGTGTCACCATGTATCGGTTGAAAGGAAAGATGAGAGATAATACTATTTAGCTTTTAGTAAATTTGCGACGTCATAACATGAGAGAGAATGTAAGTACATATATTCAAATGAAGAGTAGAAATAAACAAAGGAATCTTTACTCTAGTCATCTAACTAGTGTACGCCATTCACAATAATGGTCGGTTTTGGGACGCGCTCAGTACAACTTTGCATATTTGTTACGCCATTGTATACGTCAGAAAGGCTGTGGAAACATAGCGGATGTTGGATAGTAGAGGGAAAGCCTGTAATAGGTATTTGACAGGTCGTATACACGTATGTTACTCTAAAGGAGCTACTACTGAGATAGCAAAAGTTGAAGTCATTCAACAACGTGTTGGACCTGGTGTTTAAAATCCTTTGATTTATCATGGAGCGAATGCATCACAACACTTTATATGACCGCTTCAATCACGGTCGTTGAAAAATTAGTTACAATGCCAAATTAGAAAAAAGAAAAGACAAATTAAATCGTCGTTGCTGATAATTGTAAATTACACTTACAAACAAAATTTATATAAGTACCAAAAAAGTTGTTCAAACGTTTTTTTGGCTTTCCAGAAAATTTATTATTGATTTTAGACTTATTGCCCCCTTCCTTTCGCCCATAGTGATAAGTCATAATATGTCGATGCTTGCTGTGCCTGTGCCATGCGAGTTTGGCATAGGGTTAATTTAATTTTAATACATAATATTAATATTTTTTTATAAGTACAAAATTCGCAATGATGAAAATATTAGTCGTAGAAACTCTGCTAGGTTGTACGTATCTACGGGTACGTAGAACGCATATTATATTCAAGGTAGAAAATTCCAGCTTTTACACCACGAAAAAATCAAATAACCGAAGCTATCAGTTGCCATTCAGGGACATTTAAACATCAACACTGCCTCAGTGATCCGACCGGAAGGGGTTTAGCCGATTAAAGGGGCGCTGTCAAAGGTGACGTTCAAAGTTAAAAGACACCGGACGTAATCGTTCGCCATTAAAAATTAACGGAAGGGGAAAATTAGTCGCAGGTCGAAATGTTAAATATAGCTGGACTATCAGCAAGTTACGCGGAGTCTATTTTATACAGACTTATTTTAATGATTATAAAATGGGGAGATGGGGGAACCTGCATCACGTAGAAGAGGGCATAGAATATTTCTTATAATGGAAAACTAAGAACTAACTTTCCATTGGTGACGCCAATTGGGAAGGCGATAAATATTTTCAGCTAAATTTCTTCTATATGTATATCATTTAAATGACAATGATTTTGAATGAATATTGATTTAAAATTTCTTAAAATAACACAATGTTCAACTCACCCACTCTACAGATTCATCAAATCAATATTCTTATTACAGGTACCTGTTACATTTCATACTGCATTATTCATAACTTGTTCTTTTCAAAAAAATCTAAATGTCAAACCGTGACAGTATTGAATAAACAATTCGCAATTTCCACGTGACAATGGTTAAAAAATGGGTAAACAGACTTAATTGACATATTCACTAGAAAACATGTCTTTAAAATTTAACCTATGTGTTCCTCAGGGAAAAGATTGGGGCTATTAATTTGATAACTGATATAAATCTTAGTTTAACGTTTGTTTCAGCACATAGGGTACTTTGCAATATCCAGGTCAAGGACTTTAATTATTCAGTCTTATAGTCCAATTCTTTGGTAATTTTAACATTAACAAAAAAATTAATATCGTCCACCCAACATATTTTATAAGCGGACGTTCACGAGGTCGTGATTATAGCAATGTGATCGGTTTAGTAAAGAATAAAATAGATGTTCACACTAAGTTAGCGCTCATGTGGCAAGCAAATTTGATACTGATTTAAAAAAAAAAAAAAAATGTCCACTGTTGGGAACGCGATACTATTGAAACATTAGCTACTGAAGATATGTGATAAGGACTCACTGGGTGGTCAAAACGAGGAATTAAAAAACACGTATGTAGGAGTAGTATCCCATATGTAAGCAATAGCAAAAACCTATATCGCCAACTTATTTTAATTAAGAAAGATAATCGTAGCGTCTATAAGAAGAAGAGGAATCATCTTATTCTTATTAATAGTATATTAATAATAATTAGGCCACCTACTCATGCGATTTGAACAAGACAGACCATTTTTAAGCACATCTCTGCGCCGTTGTGTCGCTTTGTCAGATTTGTCCACATGTTTACAAAATCTGCCGCAATTTCGTTTACAATAAAAAATGTCATATTATTTATTCATGTCAAGTTGGTAATATTTAGTTAACGTTGGCAGATTATAATATTTTAAAAGTGGATTTATGTGCCCAATACCTAGACATCAAGTTTTGGCTAAACTAAAAAATAAAAAGAAAAACAGAGAAAAGTCTATTTTGAGATGTTTTGATACAGCTGAACTCAAGAAGTCAAACTTTTTCAGTAGATGCAAACACGAAATAATAGTATTTGAAACGTATACAACTTCAACTGAAATGCGTATAATGTATCATAATAATACTTATTCGTCGGTAAATACATGCCTATACCAAGTGGTGGAGTGTGGACGAATTGAGTAATCCATTTGATTGATATTTTTTTCGATTGCGGCACTGATATTTATTTGATAATTAAGTGAAAATGATCATTTTGATAAGTATTGCAATTGCATTTTAGAATCGTTCATATCATGATGACCGAGCCCGAGGAGTATCGTGTATGGCTAAGCATCTTACGAGGGTCTAGGACGATTTGGCGCCGGGACAACTGGACGCCACGCATTTCGAAAAAATAGACGTTAAATACTTATAGGCACTTCAAAAAAAATATTAATATTATTATTTATATTTAAATTATTATATTATGATTTATTAGTTGGTGAGAATTTAAATATGCACATGTAAATAATGATTTAATCGTGCACATGTTTAAGTTCCAACGGAAAAAGGTTTTTTTTTTTAATAAAGCCTTGGGCATGGTAATTCTCAATCCGCAATAAAAAAAACATTATGTTTAGAGTAAAATGAATTAAAACTACTAAGTAGTAGATAGAAACTGATTAAAATTCATCGTCTACGTTCTGTTTACGTGTCTACGACAGTGCGGCGTCCAATTGTCCTGGCGTCTAGTTGTCCCATTCCCTCTTACGAGCATCGAGCATGGCGGCTGGATTTACTTTATCAACAATTCCGGCATTTAACAGGTATTCGCGATTAACAAAAAAACTCTATTTTCAAAATTTGTTTGCCGCTGGCTTCCTGTACACCGAGAAGAACCGTGTTTTATTTAGACATGAATTTTATGTCAGTACTATACGACCCAAAGAGGTTGGGCGGTCTATAATACATGGTCATATATTTTTTTTCCGCTACAACATTTCACGGGTGAAGTGTGATACGGCAAACTGCATGCGTACAAGTTTCCTTCTTTACTCGGTAGGGCAATAGTTTGACGATGAGTGCCCAAAAGAAGACAAAAAGTGATTATTTTCGCGTATAGGCATAGGCGAATGTGAAGACAAGTGCTGTTGTTTAACTTGAAACGCCTGTGTCCTCAGCCAAATATCATATTGGAATACAGCCTGCTTCACGTTGGATATATTATTATGCCTGTTCTAGACCATAA
Source organism: Rhyacophila brunnea (assembly GCF_057557595.1). Lineage (NCBI taxonomy): Eukaryota > Metazoa > Arthropoda > Insecta > Trichoptera > Rhyacophilidae > Rhyacophila > Rhyacophila brunnea. Next base: position 47,000,221 of record NW_028233361.1, on the reverse strand, counting down.
TACTATAACTCTTTGCCTATTATCTTGTGTTCTAAAATATAATTACTTTCGATTTATGGAGTCGTTCGCCCACGCCGCGCCCAAATATACAGAATCAATAAACACTGTCGATTTTTATAAACTACTAACATTATCGAAGAGCGGAGATATTTACAAAAAAATCGACAATCTCCGCCTACATCGAAATAATATCTTTTGTGCACGGAATGTGTCAAGGCGATCGCCGGCCATTAAAAATCGTGACTCCTTATGGCGGCGGAAATGCCCCGATATCTATTTTGGCATTTCAAGCAAAAAGCAACAGACAACACAATATTTCAGCCGTTCCCAACCGTTTTCGCGTCAAGGAGCATAACCCAATTTATAAAATTTGACACAAATTTTCTCTAACAGTGCCGTGCGGTCCATATATGCTATAGATCAGTGGGTCTATTCTATACTTATCGAACACTAAAGTGATAAATAGTATCAAACTTAGGGTAGGTTTGTATCAAAATATTAGCACTTATTGTAACAATTACACGAAGCTGGTTTTTATTGTTGCAATAAGTGCCATATTTTAACAGCAGCAAGATAGGTGCTGTTAAAATATAGCACTTATTGCAACAATAAAAACCAGCTTCGTGTAATTGTTACAATAAGTGCTAATATTTTGATACAAACCTACCCTAAGTTTGATAATATTTATCACTTTATCACTTTAGCGGTCGATAAGTATAGAATAGACCCACAGGGGTATCAACTAATTTTTACATAAGATGTACTTTGGGGAAGAAAAATCCTCCGCGATCTACTGTTTCTGAAATTAATTCATTTAGTGCCATCACCGCGACTGGCGCGTTTGGAGCAGTTGGCCATTAGATATAATTAACGTGTTATTTAAATGTGGTAATTAAAAGGTCAGCAGTGATTGTGTGGAAATATAAGTATACTTACTTAGTATATAATAGATATATTTTTAAACCAAAATCTAGAAGAAGAATCTTAAATAAAGCGTTGTAGGAACATAGAAAAAAATATTCATAACTGTATTTATTTTATTTGGAATACCTACATAAATTTTATTTTGAGCTTCCGGATGCTACAGAGCTTGAATTACTTATTCTATAATATAAATATGTATAATAAATAAAACCCATTATACTTGCAAATTATGAATAAATAAATTAAATAGTTTGGGTGATCGACCAAAAATCAATTCGCGACCGAACTTATTGACACCCCGCTATTGACATCCTCAGAAATAATCGATATGGTTATATGCAGTGATATTACGTAGATAAGTATTTATTGTGAAAATCGTATGATATTTATTTAGTTAACTTTACTTCTGAAGGTTCCATATTACTAATATTAAGATGGTTATTATTTTGTTGATATACCTATCAAAATTACCAGGTTGCAACACCACATACGATTTATTGGTACTTCATCGCCCGCCCGTCAAGATTCAGTTACAAAAGAGTAAGTAGCAAATAGTGGGTAAATAATAATATATACTAAGTACCTATGTAATTTTCAACAGTATCCCCACAAGTAAAAGTCTTCGCACGCCACTGTTGTGTAGGTATTTCACCTGATAAAATATATAAGCAAGTTATTTCAGTAAAGGTTTTTCGTAATAGATTGATATAAAATTATCTAAAAACATAGAAACTTTATGTCGACACGTATGTTAATTAACAGTTAATAATAGTGCTATGGTGGATACTAAGGCATTTTATGAGTTTATTTTAGAATTCTATGTAAGTTAAGCTTTTTTTTAAATCAGACCGCCATAACAATATTTAGAAAGATACGTAATCAAATTTTTCAATAAAATACTTTTGTTTGTCTGTGTAGATGCTTGAAAGAACCACTCCTAATTTCTGGTCAAGGTATTTAAAGAAAAACCTTATTTGAATAGGTAAAGACTGCTCGCAGAGATACTGGTTGGCTGAAAGGTAAAACAGTTACTATTGGATTTTATGCAATAGACCAAAACCCCTTTTGACAGTGTCACATTAACATATTGTGGCACACTTCCCAATCGCACGCGGTACCAACACACCGGCCATCTACATAGGTATAACTTGTATGTACCTGAATAGGAATTTCATCATTTCTATACAAGACTAAAATTGGATTCTTTGTGCGATTTATAACGGTGATTTTATAGTCTAGAGATGATCAACGTGTCGCTTTTTTGCGCCGCTGACTATTATATTAAATAGGTATCGGTGGCGAACAATGCCTGTTGGACGGAGTCAAATGAGTACTGTAATTTATAACATAACACATGAAAAAAATAACAATATTCCCACAGTGCATGCATGGCAATTGCCAAGTTATTTGTGGCATCATATTTCGGTTACCTATATCAAAATTTTCAAAATAGCCGGGATAAGTCCAATTTATACCGAACTGTGAAAAGTGCATGTATAGATTCCGACAATGATATTATATCCCAGAATATTAAAACTCTGGAATGACAGCCATAATATACAATATTTTTTTGACCATGCCCGATCCTAATAAGATCATATATGGGCCTCCATAGAGTGGAAGTTCGTATTAACAGATTTTGTTTTTACGAGAAATGGATGTCAGCCACTTGATCAACCCATTTGGTCCATATAATAGAAAAAGAATATGTGTACCTACTTGCCAGACCCAAGATTCGAACCTGGGACCCACAACGCTATAGGCAGACGCTTAAGCCGCGCGGCCATCGTGGGTTACATTTCCAATATCTATTGAATAGATAACTTCTACCGTTTTGTAATGTTCATTAATTTTTTATCGCCATATTAGCCGTTATTCAACAATTTTAATTTATAAAAAACAATGTTATATGAATATAGTTACCTAAATACAATATTCATAATAATTAGTTTTTTATTATTCAGACTGAATACCTACACAAGATTTAAGAATGCAACATTCTTCTAAATATAAGTACTTAATGCGGAATTTGAAGAATACCTACACCATATGTATTGTACCTACAGGTAACGTGACTGCGATGGAGACGCTTTCGATAAACGGAATTTCGCGATTAACGAGAGATTTGAAAAATACACAATTTTAATTATGAAAACGTATTTTTTTATAGGTTAAACCAAATAAACATGGTAAGCGCACGAAATAAAAGTAATAAACTGAAAAAAAATATATTCATTTTGTTCCGCGATGCAAAAAAAGAAAGAAAGAAAGAACATATTATAAATTATATAGTTTACCCTTATTGGCCTGTCTGTACGTATTATGTAAAATTGGTCGATAGCAACTGTCAAATAATCTGAACGTACACGCGTGATTTCACTTCATGTGGCACATATCAAAATAATTGCGGGACAAAAATAAATATCATTAAAAATCGATCGCCATAATAATATAACGAATTCGCACTCGCCGGGGTCGCGATGGACGAGGGTTACTTGTATTTATAAAAATATCGTCACGGATAGAGGTAGCATACAAGTACGTTTGTTCAAGGTCTAAGTTTTTTCGAATTGCTACTTATATCTCTGTCTACTTCTATGCTTTCCCAAATAAGGCGTGTTATGTTATAAGTATAATTAAATGTTGTGCTGACTGAGAGGCCACCAATCCGCTCCTGTCGGTCAGGATGTTTATTGTTTATATTATTATTATATTAATATATGCACTGGAAACAGCATTAGCGATAATCAATAAATAGCTGCACATTTATAAAGCCAGTCATACTTTACCGTTTATGAAAGATAACATCATTATATTCGCTGAAAGCGAAAGGCGATAAGCGAAAGTAACCGATTGTTATAATATGCGTACCTACATATTGTTTAACTTAATAAATATTATTGCGTAACTAGGCTACCAACATATCGGTAGAATATGTGCAGAGCAAAATAAATGACGACATAATTTGTTTACATACCAAAGGCTGCTATAATTTTAATTCATTTAATAATAAAAACAATTAAATTTAATTAATAATAAGATGATGATTAATGACTGTTGGCGTCCAAGGAAAGAGATCACGAGGACGTGCACCTTTCAGATCAGAGAAAAATCCTTTCAGATACCCAAGATTTATAATTTATGGTTACATGTAAATGGTACGTAATACATTTCGCCGTGGCACTGTTCGCCGTGAGCTTTCTTATCGGAAAGAGATGACCGTATAGTATACGGTCTCCAATTTTAATAGATTCAATATGAACATTAATTTAATTTTCATAGCTGATTTTGGCAAAATTTATGAATTGAAGAATGAAAACCTAACCTAACATAATCCAGTAGATATATCAGCTATTTTCAAAATTTGTTTTCTGCTGGCTTCCTGTAAAGCAGGGGAGGGCAAACTGCGGCCCGCCGGGTATTTTTTTGCGGCCCGCCATCATTAATTGTACTTCTGATTACGAATAACTTTTTTATATTTTTTTTAAAAAAACATTGACAATAGATTTGAATTTGAAGAATTTGCTGTTTCGTAAATTTATTAGCTCAGTATGTCTTCCTTGCGTTTCGTCTCACACTATGTAATGACTATTTTCTACGATGAACATCGATTTCAATAGATATTGATAGTGTACCGACAGAGCTACAACTTGAGATTATTGATCTACAGTGTGACACTGATTTAAGAGAATTGCATCGTCGTGAAGAAATCTCCAAATTTTACAATCCCTTAATTCAGACAAATTCGACCGACTTAAACATTATTGCAAGAAAAATGTTCGTTATTTTTGGATCAACCTATATATGTGAACAAACATTTTCGATCATGAACCTCAATAAAAATTATTTACGATCAAATATCCCCGATGCCCATTTACAAGCAGTTTTGAGAATATCAACTACAAAATTAACACCTGAATTTAAAAAAAAATGTTCAAAAATGCACAACAGTTTCATTCTTCTCATTTTTTTTTGTAATGTTTATTTTTAATGATAATAAATAGTGTATATCTTTTACTTGCGGCCCGCCGCTCATTTTGAATTCTTGAATTTGGCCCTCCATCCAAAAAGTTTGCCCCCCCCCTGCTGTAAAGTGTAAATCGACATGAACCGTGTATTTATTTAGACATGAATTTTATGTCAATACTATACGATCCGAAGAGGTTAGACGGTCTTTAATATACACCCATATATTTCTGATACAACATTTCACGGTGAAGTGTGATACGGCGAACTGCATACGTACAAGTTTCCGGACACGATAGATCACCATGCTAAGTAATTGGGTAAGTATATAGAAAAGAGAATCCTACAATAGGAAACAGTACAGTAAGAAATAACAATGCTAAGCAGTAATTTATCCTCGTCAAAAATGCGGCTTATTAATTCTACAAATTGATGAGTTGCATCGCCGAGTGGAGTGGACTGCACTCTCAATCTCAAATGAATACAGACTTGCGTGCAGCGTTTAATTAAAAAAATACTATATCTACTTACACGAGAATAATAATAATATGTAGACATGTGTAAGAGATGTTTGGGTCATTCTTCAATTGAATTGAACCCAAGCGGACACTTGGGAGCATTTACACGAGTTAACACAGAATAAATTATATAACCTTACTGTGGAAACCTAAGAATGGATTTTTTTTATCATAAATATAGCAGAATGGTAAATTTTCCATTAAAAAACATTTATATTAGGCCAGTTACAAACTAACGTAACGGCATGATTGACCGGTATACTGACGTAATATTTTTTGCACATATGCACAAGAGTGTGTATAATATTATACTATTGCAAAATCTTGTAACTGAAAAAGCGAGATGATTTTTTTTTAAATTTCTATACTATACTTATGCTTGCGCAGGTACGACAGAACGTGTGTGGAAGAGACGTATTTTTCAACAACGTTTAGGCGTAACTGACAACTTTCATGTATGTGTTACGCCGAATGTGCGAAATTGAATATTACATGAAATGGGCAAAATTTTGTCTAAATCATGAAAAATGCAAGCCCGTTGCCTTATTCATGAATTAGACAAAATATCTGGAGAGTGCGTGAAATCGGCAGTAATTTTTCTGCCTACTTCATGTCTTGGACATATTAGATAGTAGCGCTACGGTGGTATTTTTTGCAACTAAACTAAATGTATCAAATGCTCATGCATTGGTCAAAATGTACATTTATATTATCTATGGTCAAAATAGATGATCGCGCTCCGTGGTGTTTTTTGCAACTAAACAAATGTGTGAAATGTCATTGATTATACTCGTAATATAAAAATATATCAATCAATAACTACAATGACTTTCATATCCATTTACTATGCGCAATAAAAATCTAGAACTATAATATGATAACGGAAGAATTTTATTGAAAAGTATTTTCGCGATTTGATTCGTGCTTGGATATCAATAATTGTGCAATGGTCGATTGAATGTTTGTGATAGTTTGTTGACACTTGATAGCTAACCTCAAAATGGACATTCAGTTGAATAATTTAATTCAGAATTACAAAACCTAACCTAACCTAATGACGCACACTTAATTTTCCGCCCCTGTGGGGGGCGCTCCCATAAGGAGTAGTGCCTCCCAACCGCTCGGTCTGATCCTGGTAGTCAATGTACCACCGGTTAGATGATTACGACCCTCGACAAAGCAGAACAATATTTAATACATGTAGAAGTCCCGCAGTTTGCTCTGGCAAGTCCCACCACTTCTCAGAGTGAACTGTGGAAGAGATAAGTCGGTCACAGACCATGTACATAAAGGGTTAATTAAGATAGATTAAATATAAAATATGATTTGGTTGTAAGATAATTGGTAATGTATAATTGTAATATAATGGTTAATGAAATGTAAAATGCAATGGGTTAGCGAAATAATAAAGTGGGACATATGGACGGGCGTAATAGTATATGGTAATTAATGTAATTAAAGTAATATTAATATTAATCATATTATGTGCATCGATATCACTATATGTTTGGTTGATAGACTGACATCCGTCAACCTTATATAAATGTGTAGCATATGGCGGTATCGGTTTGAATGGGTAAGAAATACGACCACCCCTAACGGATAAAAAGGCAAGGTTCTAAAATCCGATCTTCAGTCTGTTTTGGGGATTCCGGGGGTCGCTTCGGCGACGCTTTATTGCCCCGGGACCCACGCGATCTCGTCTGCATAACTAATTAGAAATAATTAAGTCAATGTTAAATAATTAGTTAATAATAATCAAATTAATTTTAAAATAATTAATTAATAATATTCGAATTAATTTTCAATTAATCAGTAATAAATGTGGTTATTTTTGTGGACTTCGAGATATAAATAAATCGGACGTTTTCAAATGTTTTTTTAAATTTCGAGATTTAAATAAATGACTTTTCATAATTTACTTGTGAATTTCGGATGCGAACAATTCAGACCATTTCCTTTTGGATAATTGTGGCTTGTAGACGTTAAATAATTTCGACATTCGACTTATTGTGATTGTTTAACGAGATTGTGGCTTGTAGACGTTAAATAATTTCGACATTCGACTTATTGTGATTGTTTAACGAGAATCTAGTTACGTATAAACATTATTTCACTGACATTTGATTATAAACTTTTGAATAAAGGGTGACCATAAGTTAAATTGTGTAACAACATTGATAATATACCAGTTATGAAGTTTAACCAGTGTTTTCTTGAGTTATCGACTTTCTTTCTCTACCGTAACTTCTTGGTTACTCCGCGTCTATGAGATTCCTGCCTGTTCCTCCACATTAATGAACCTCCACTTCCAAGTGCCTGAGCTAGTCAGGAAGTCGGAGGCCTTCACTAACCTAATAATAATAATATTATATTATGTCCAATTATAACTAATAAAACCATCCGTATTAAATTTACTTTTTCTTCTGTCATGTTGACAGTTCAAGAATTCCATACCGTGGCGAATTCATGTACTCAGCAGAAAAATTACCTAATTCATGAATAAGGCAACAGGCTTGACTATTACATGAATTAGCCAAAATTTTACCCATTTCTTGTAAAAGTCAATTTCGCATATTCGGTGTAACATATGCATGTGCAAAAAAATGCGCAACTATATCGATCAACTATGCAGGTATGTCTGTAGCTGGCATTATATTATTTATTGTTACCAGATGAAAAATTATGAATGGATGACAAATGAGATGGAATGGATGACATTGTGGTAGGTTTATACAGATTTGATGATATGAAAAGTAATTAACAAAATCGTTTATTTAATATGTACATATATTATCTTCTCATGTTACCCTCTATCTGAAGTTGGCCACCATCAGGGCGACATTCGCTCCATCGTATTCTATAGGAACAGTATGGAGGATCACGGGGTTCTTAATCCACAGAATGCGGCGTTGTCTTCATATATGTTTATGTTGATCTTTCCTTGGATAACGAGTCGGTGAATGCTGTTCTTCTATCCTCTCATAATGTGGACGAGATAGTATAGTTTTCTGGTTGTGATACTACGGAGAACTTCTCGGTACGTTTCTTGTTTATTTGAGGAATTTCAGGATCTATAGTCACATATCGAAAGCCTTAACTCTCCGTGAAATCTTCTGGCTTAGCATATATTCATCGATGTAATAGAAAAAGAGTGGGAGAACATAACACTGCACCATAAGCAGTTAATGCATATAGATATTTACTAGTAAAAATTGCACGGCAGAGATTTTTTCTGTATATTATGGAAATGAATACAAATTTATAAGAATCGTTAGAAAATAATATGACATATGAAAATATGCACGTCTATATATAAATGGAGATCATAGGAGGACTGTTTCTCAAATGGATGGAGGACATTATTTTTGAGTCGAAAATGAGGACATGTTCTCTTTCTGGATACCATCTGGTAACCCTAACATAATAACAATCAAAATACTGTTTCAGACATCAAGTAATAGACTCACAACGTTTTATTAAATGAAAAATGACAACAGATGGTAAAGTAAAACATAATTGTATTAAACTACAGTGACATAAGTAATGTGAAATGTTTAAAATTTATCGTTATGAAATCATTCTCACACATAATGTGCGAAAGAAAAAGGAAGGTACTCGTAAGTCATGAATGAAAAAATGTGTTAAATGTGGGACAGAAATGTGTAAAAAGGGACGAAAGGACGAGTCAAATCAACGTCACAGATATAGTAAATTTACATAAGAGGTTTGCACGAAAGATGGCAATTATTATTATTGTGAAGACGATGTCCGAATTTATCGTTAATTTTTTTAAAAACAAAATACAAAATTAAAAAAACAGTAATTTAAAAACAATATTGACTATTAGATAATCCTTAGACTGAACATGTTATGCAAAGCAAAATACTATATTTTGTCAAGTATTTCTCTAGTTGTAAGTCTACTCTAAAACGGAATACGTTTCACCTTTACTTGAAGTGCGCAGACTTGAACCTCGGTTAATTTCAGCGGACGTTAGTAATTCTATTCTTAGACAAAATAAAGATAAAAAAATCCAAGAAAATACCTACAATACCGCACGTCATGCCATTACGTACAAAGTAAGATAGCAAAAACTCTATCTTTTCTTGAAAAAAACGGGTAATTTCGGAGAGATAAGTACTACCTAAATCCGTCTAAATGGAAACTAAAACAGAAATTTATAATTTATGTTTTAACAGGACCTCTCTTGGCTGTGTTAACTTTTAGAGCGAGATAGACAGCTTCGGCAGTTTAGACGGTTAACTTATTGTAACAATAATTCCTCAATATATAAATATGTATACATGTATATATGTAGACGAACCAGTCAATCATCCAGAGACTGAAGATGAGAAGAGATGAGTGAGAAGAATTCTGCAGTTTTTTGGACATATTGTCAGGCGCGGACCGGCCAACCTGGAGAGACTGGTAGTTTTGGGTAGCCTCCAGGGAAGGCGAAGCAGAGGAAGAGCGTCTGCGCGATGGAGCGATCAAGTGAAAGAGCTGACTGGGGGCACCATCCATTCTGCCCTGAGAGAAGCGGAAGATCGAGAAGGATGGACAGTCTTGGTCGCTCAAAGGATGGCGAAATTTAAATGTGGTCACGATCCTCAGCCATGAGTGCACGACCAAGAAGAAGAAAACATAAATATGATAAACTACCCTCGATAGAAGCCTTGTGTATAGAATTCACCTAAATTAGTGATTTAATAAAGAATATTATAATGTAGGTATAGGTATAAAGCTAAAATAACTATTACATCCGAAAAAGAAAACGGATGTCACGACACATTAGAGCCGTATTAAACTTGCCATTCTTATCATTATCATTATCACACTCCTTGCAAACGATTTCCTGTTATAGCGTGGATAAACTTTGGGTACCTGGTGTCCATGTGGGCATTTAGTGCTCCGCTCCATGGGTACCACTGTAGGACGGCATTTGTCCGGCGGTTGTCCATTGGGTGTGCGCACAACAACTGACGAAAGTTTCATCGCAATCGGATGAATGGTATGGAAACGCATACGGGACACACACACACAGGCAAACATTCATTTAATTCTAACTACATATTTTGGATAAAGTAATTAAATAGGTACTTAGAATAAAAATATTCATGTTATCGTAGTATTTTTTTATCACCTTAAAATAAGAGAAAACTACGTCAATATTAGTATCGTTAAATAAATAAACACTCATTTGAAACTTTAAATCATATTAGTTCTGCGAACAATAAAAGTATTATCAATTATTTATTGGCGATAATCTGCCTATCGATAAAATCCCTTCAGATGTCGTGAAATACACAGTTTTGGGTGGCATTATTAAAAGTAGGTACATAAACATACATACAGAATAATATATTGTTGGCCAATTATATTTTTTGTAGAATATATAATAATGAAGTTATTATTTAAATACGTTAATAGGCAATTACAAATTATTTTTTATTAAGTTCCCCAGAAAGAAGATAATCAGATGCACCTTCTGGGGTGTTCTTGAAGATTGTTGTCAAAATGTCACGTCCTAGAAAATACAGCACAACATGATTGGACAAAGTCTTTCCACAAATTGGTTTATTTATGAATATTTTTCAGAAAGTAGTGCTTACCGTCAGAAGTTTCTTCTTTCTCCGGCACCTCGACTTCTTGCTTCTCTTCAATCGGAAGCGGGGAAAGCGCGGGCGACAAGAGAGCAGGCGAAAGAACTGGTGTTGGGGTGCCAACTGGCGAAGGCGAAATCCTCTCTTTGGCCGGAGACTTGATTGGCGAAAACGATTCGAAATCATTTTCCACTGACACTGGCGAGATGGGACACTTGTCCTTGAGCACAGGGGACGGGGTGCCCCGCAAGGCTTCACTCGAAGAAGATTTAGGGGGTGTACGGGGTGTAACAGGCGTGGCTACAATAGGCGGACTTGAAACGGTGCTAGCTTCGTCACTCTCCACCAGTGGAGGGCTCAAAACTGCTTTTAATGGTGGGGAAATTGGTGTTGGAGAAATAGGAGGTGACCTAAAAGGGCTCCTAATTCCAGCGGTAGGTTTAGAAATAGGCTCTGCATGTACAGGAGTAGCTCTGACGGTTCTAGCTTTTGAAAAATGCGATGTCCAATTGCGTTGCTTCTCAATTAGTTCTCTACTGTTGAACTTTCGTTCTGGCTTCTCTGGTTTTTCGGGTTTCTTAGGTGGCACAAGAGGTTTTGTTTTTGGATCTTTGATTCCACCGTTCGGCGTGATCCTGCACTCCCGCACGGTAGTCGTTCTAGTTTCGGTCGTTTCTATATTTCCGTTCAGGTTCGGGTTTATGATGATGTGATTATTGTCGTTGTTGCAGTTCGGCGGCGATGGCGATCTGGAGAGCCGACCAGCTCTCGATCCCGCCGAACTGGACCGCGATCTTTCTGGTAGGCCACCGACGGTCGAAGACGGTGACTTGTCCGATCTTCTGGGAGGTCTATTGTCCTCGCCTAGTTTTTCGAAAAGGGCTCGGGCGTTGTTGAACCTGGCAAGATGGCTCTCGGTCCGGACGACCGTGACCTGAGGGCCAGCGGGCGTAGGGACGACGGAGCTGTCCGCCACGACACCCGAATGGGTCTCCCTGGCCGGTGCCATGCCTTGGAAGATGTTCGCGATCTGTGATACTTTCGAGCTTGCCGACGTTCGTCTTCTCTCCTCCATGTCTTTAGACACAGCCCTTAACCGGACCTGAAACAATAAAGATAACACGTAAGTCACTAATTAACATATTTGCGTTTTGCAAAGACAATCTATTTTGATGATGTACCTTGCTTCGCCTCCATGGCGAAGGTTGCGAAAAAGTGCAGCCTATAGCGAAAGATTTCTAGAACCTACGCCTATACAAAAAACTGTTATGATTTTGTAAACGTAAGTGAGATGACACCAGCGCAATTCAAGGAACACTAACGCAGTTTACACATTATTCTATAAAAGTCATCCAAATACAAACAACTGAGAATATGGTGACCACACATTTATCAAGAAAATCATAATACCCTTTTTAAATGTTTTTTTCGTTTCTCGTAACGAATATAATAATATTCTAAATATTAACCGCAAAGAAATCTGTTAAACATATAATAGAAATCTGTAATAATCACCATTAATGCAATGTAAGTAGAGTTTATTTTCCACTACAAATCATATTATGTATTTATATTTTTAATGCGAATAACGCAGATTTGCAACGATGCATTAGGAGATTTCAATGAAAACGTCGTTTATGGAGGTTCTTTCATTTTCACTCACTGGGTCCTATTGACACGTCAATGATCATACCTACTATATACACAGAGATTCTGAATAGATAACGTAAAGGTACCTGCTCACAGTTGCTGTTATTCACCTATGAGGGAAACCGCATTATCAACTATTTCGCTATACGGACCACCACCCCGCAATCACATTGATTTTTTTCAGTTAGCATGTAGACAGTTTTGGACCAATATTTTTAAAACATCCCAAATTAAAAACATTAAGTAATTATTTATATTATGTATTCATAAATAATGATGACGCCATTGTCGACATGCCTTCAGTTTTCGCCAATAAGCGAAACATTTGGAAGGTGCGATAGCAGATTTTTATCAATTGTATGTATCAAATACCTATTGATTTAAGTTTAAATTAATTAAAGTATTGTCACCTTACACACGATTAAACTCCAGATAAGAAAAGATAAGATAATAGAGTTGTAAAGATACTAAGGCACGGCAAAATTTCATTGTAATATCAGTTAGCTATCAGAGTTATAAAATCACTGGACTTTTATTAAGTACCCACAGAGGTACGGGATGGGATCGCGCAAATGTATGCTAACTTAACGACAAGTCTAGTCAATATAACTTGTATGAATAAAATCAAACACAATATATAGTACTACTTATTCACAATAAATGGAACTAGCACTACATGAGTATTTGTTTTATTTTATTAATAAAACGCATATACACCAAGAATTCACAGTTGACACTATAAGGAAAAATATATTGAATGTATTCGGTTTGTTTCAGCTGTCGTGGTGGATGGTATGTAGATGTTTGGTGCATAGCATGCCCAATGCGAATTTTCGTCGATCTGTGCAGTGGTTTGACTCTATTCCCAAAACGCACCAAGCCAGAGATCGATTTAAAAATTGAAAGACATGCAATGCTTTCATTGAGGTTGAGTGCCGACGCAACGGTGTTAATTAAATTGTTACTTCTTCGTGGCAAGAGGTACGAATAAACTCTTCCCAACCATGCTTTGACCACCATAATGGCCCGCGTCATTGGCTTCAAACATGTCGTCGATGGTGTTGCTGGATGCAACGAGCGGATAGACTATCACGAGTTACGCAGTTTTCTCATCAACACTATTTCAGTTTTAAGAACCATCGGAGTATCCCCACTTATTCATATCATTTTAAGTTACTGTCACCATGGTTCCTCCAAAGTTCGAAATCTCACCCTCAGGTGGTAGCCTGTCGTCGGGCACCATTGAGAAGGCTGTACAGCCGCATCTCTCGCGTCACCTTGCCATTCAAAACTACGTCAGAAACCGTCCGTTTTTACTAATTAATATTATCAACCGATTGATAGGTTCTTGCTACACGAGCCACATCTTCGGCATACCTATTTATAATTAATCATATTATTAAAAAAAAAATGTATAATATTGGCGGAGATTTTTACTATAAAAAAACTAAAGCAATGCAATAGGCTTAATGCTTTTATATTATGACGATGATGTAGAATTCAATACCACACTGTGGTAAAACAGTAAATTTGGAATAGCTTTTTCTGTGAGCCACTTTACATATTTACGGATTTCATCGCATGGTGATAATTTGATACTTACATTGCAATAATTTGCAAATCAATAACGTTTTTTTTATCAACGAAGATAACCGAGTCTTATAACTAAAAATTACTGGTCTAGTTTCCGCTATGATTATTTCACCTCGTGGTGAGGGTGTCGTGTCGTTGGTAAAACCATATAACACAAATTAACAGCTAAAAATATGGCATCAAGAAAGTCGTTTCGAAACCCGTTCGTGAAAGTAAGAACTAGATCGGTACAAAATTAATCTACCATGTATTGAAATAAGCATTGCGGGCTACAATAAAGACAACAGCTTATCATTCTTATCATCATGTTATCAATTATTCTGACAAAAGATAGTAGCGTGATGGAAAACGATTGGTAGGTAAGTATATTCCATTATCTATATTAATTCCAACATTAATCATCAGTGAGCGAATTAACGTTAAATAACAAGTGACAAATTTTAAATGACGGAAGAAATTTTGTAAAGTGTAATTTAGTGTTTCAATAGTCTTTATAAGATGCCTACATGTAGTCTAGAAACAGTGTAGCTTATATGAATATTGTAAGGACACTTTTAAATGCCTCATACCTACATATTGTATTTGGTTGTGTTTTGTATATCAGATAAAAAATATTGAATATTAAAGATTCAGAGAAAAATATTTTGTGACTAATAATTATTGCGTATGAAATTAGATAGGTAATCAAAATCATTAAGTCTTATAAAAATGGAAAAAAATACGAAAAGTGGGGTGATAGTATTTATGTTATGTGCATTGTCCATCTGCATTGGGGATGTAAACGCAGCCTGTCAGAAGGCTGGGGGATGCATCACGGATATAGATCAAGCCGCCTGTAAACCTGGATATTATCTGGTCGGAAACCAGACAATAGGTGACTGCTGTCCAAATTGTATGCAGAGATCAGGTTGGTGAATGAAGGTTTTTGTTATAGAAAGCTAATCTTCAACTCATACGTATATTATGTTTACATACTAATTGTATTTATTACACGCTGCTCATGACTAAAACAATAGCAAGAGCATCCCGCAATACTCTCAGTACTACCCTTGACGATTCGGTGCTACTGCTAACTGGACGATTACTATCTTGGCGCCGGATAAGATTAATGAAATACGCGTACATACGAAATACTATCGTTTGGAAATTATATTGAAGGTTTGTTTAATTGTTTAATACATTGTGCCAATCAGAAGTAAGTTTGTTAAAATAGTTAAATCGCACAACTTGCGAAATATAGGCCCGTTTAAGAATGTGAAAACGTAATTAATTATTGGCATGACTGTCAAAAAATCGTATAAAGTTTTTATTGCATCGAAAAGTATAAACTATCTATTGCATTTAATTTGCCAAATTATTAAATATCATAAAAAGTATACCTAAGTATAATTATTTACCTGACGGATTGACTACAACTGGTTGAAGTAATAATAAAATTTATTATAAAACAATCTATTAACTCTAATATCTTCACTCAATGATTTGCACAAATAGCTAATAACTAATCCATGTAAATGTATGTTAAAACACCTCCTAGTTGTAGGGCCGATCCATGATTGTACTGTTGGAAGCTTAGGGTCGATTTTTTCATTAATTATATTACATAACTATAAACATGATAAAATAGACTGATGCAAAAACCACTAAAGGAGGTTCTATCTTTCCTACTGGTCAAATTTAAATTAACTCGCTTTGTAAATAAATTCTATCGTTAAAACATTATTGACAGGCGTGCATGTGGGAAACCGATGAATACGAAAAATATATTTATTGTGCATTCCTAAAAAATCATAGATAATAAATACAAATAAAATATACATATTCCATAATAATATACGACCACGCCATCCATAATAGAGCTATAAAAACTATTCATTAAAACAGACAACATAATATTTTATCATACGTTCACAGATGGCAGTAATATTATAATCCATAGCTGTTCAGATAATAGATAATAAATTAGAAGTGTAATGATTATTTATCACTATAAATTGATTTTGTATTATTAATTTTCTAAGCAATAATTATTATTGTGCGTCTTATTATTCATATTATGAATCACAGAATTTGGACCGTACACTAAAGAAGTTTTTTTTATAAGCATTTCGTATTGGAAATTTTGAAAGCAGTTCGATTTTCGAATCGAAGATTGTTGTGTTGTTATATTGGTAATAAGTTCATTATTTTTATTTCTCTATTGGCAGCCCCAAAAACAAAATGACGTCTCGCGTTATGGGTTGAAGTGTGCTGCTTTGTTGACATAACCTAGGTAATCTGTGACCTAGCTAGGTTACGTGATTATTCGTCTTGTATATACTCATATGTATAGCTAAATTTTATATTGAAATGTCTGCTTTGATACGACAATATGTGAGATACGTGAACAACTTGAAGTCGAATTTAATTATACACTATATCAGTATAAGTATTCAATGCTTATTTTTAGCAATATCTGCACATATTATAAGCATGTATGTAATTAAGTATTTGGGTGAATCTGAAAATTAGTCGTATGTCATAATATAAGTTTAGTTTGATTTGAAGTTCTCGTCGCACCCACGATGGCCGCGTGGCTTAAACGAGGGTCCCGGGTTTGAATCTGGGTCTGGCAAGTACACATATTTATTGTTTTTCAATTTGTGTATGAGTCAGAGTATGGACCCAATAGGTTGAGCAAGTGGCTAACATCCATTTCTCGTAAAAATAAAATCTGTTAATACAAACCTCCACTCTGTGGAGGCCCATATGATCCTATCAGGATCGGACATGGTCGAAAGAAAAGAAAGAAAGAAGTTCTCGTCAAATGAACCGGCAATACTAACTCACTTGAGGCTGACTTAATAAAAGACCAGACGTCGTTTATTTGCTCAAATGTTTATCTATTTAGAGTTTAGACTCTATTTATATAGAAGAAGTTTTTTCAACATATTGTTTCTATATCATAGATATCCACTTCGTAACAATAAGGGGTTCTTTCGTTTTATGAAATGTGTTGATTTAAATCAGTACTGATTTTTAAAAAAGTAATTGAAATTCCCGAAGTTGTAGAAAACTTAAAGCTTCAGTGTAAGCAAAACGTTAAAAGCACACGAAGCTCCGAAAAAAGCTGAGAAAACTTTTCAAATAACAGCTATCGACGCATTTAGACTGATATTTCGATACTTTTCTTCGGATACAACACCATTATCAATATTCTTGCTTTGAAACAGTTTCTAACTAAAATTCAATAAAAAAGTATACATAATTCGGAAACATACGGATTCGACCCCGTATCCATCGTATCGATCACATATTATATAGGTACCTACATTATTTAATCTTTTTTTTTGTACAATTATGTGCCAAGGATTATCAGTACCTAATCATTCGTGGGTGAGAATACGATATATCAAACTGTGCGGCGCTGAATATTTCAGAATTTCACTGAAAACAAAATGTCGTCTTTGAATTCGAACGGGAAGAAATATTTAGAATTTGAAAACACCTCAAAAACCAGTCGATTTCGGTTTAAGGCGCAGTGGAAAAATCCTGGTGCACCAAGGCGCCATGAATCGAAAACGATTGTAAACATAACGAATACAATAGTGTAGTTCAGTAGGTATATCGTACTGATTGAATTTTGATTACAAGGTGCTACTGAACTTTATAGGCACTATAAATGGTTTTAAAAAAGTATACATACGTACGTTGGTTTTAATTGTATTTATAAAATGATATTTCTTCCTGGAACAAAAGTGGTGCGGCTTCCTAACACATCATTTTGATATAATTTACTCGAATAACGTATCTGTAAAACATTGAAATTTTGAGGCATTACTTAACTAACAGTTTCTAATTGGCAGGTATTGGCCATTGTAAATTACTTCTGGGCTCAGGTATTATTAAAAGATAATAACGTAACACAGGTTTTACGATGGTGACGATATTGTTATCAATTTGACAACATTAATTAAATATAATATTAATTCAGAGCGGAAAAAAATAGTTAAAAATACGAAAATAACCACAATCGAACCAAAGCTTGCGAATAAGTAAAAAAAAAAAAAAGTTCACATACACAGTTGTCCTAAACTCCATGTTCTGTTGGCTTTCTTAAAAAGTGGGTACAGGCCTACTGGTTTTATCACCAATCTTTTTTCGCAAAAAGGATTATAAGTTTACATAATTTTATGACGACCAGAACATGTTTCGTGCAGTTACAATGACATTGACCATTGATACATAATATTATTCTGTGTTCAAAAAATACTAAATGGCACTCAATGACTTTTAATTTACCTAGCTTCACAGAATGTATTAATATACCTCAGTGGCGAAGACTTCTTTAGGCGAGTATTTAGATTTTAGAAGCTACCTGAAAATATTAAACACTAAAACACATTAAAAAAACACTTTAAAATGTGAAATTATCAAAAAAAAAATCTAAAATTGCAGGCTGCGTATTATCCGCTAGATGCCTCTGGTAGCTGGCGCATTCCTGTAAATTTATCCAAGTAATATAAGTTACAATATAAGCAATTAATAACCATGAACATCAAAAACAAATATAATTAATATGTTTTTAGGATTCCAGGAATTATGCACGGCATCCAGAATATGTGCCCCTGGTTTGAAATGCGTCGACAGAGTTTGCGAACTAGATATGGGTAAGTACATTTTTAATTAATTACCTACACTAATGAAGTTAAACCTGTTAATGGGCATTTTCGCCAAAGTTTGTACATGTTTGAAATTTGGGTAATATTATTTTTTCACTCAAATTAACCATTTTTATATAGCTAGCAGATTCCTTGTTCTATTGCTGAATTGGTGATAGCAATTTTTCAGCAAAATATTGATTAATACAATATTTATATCATTTTTATTATGAAATTGGGCATAATAAGTTTCCGTTCCGTGACTACGAAACTTAGCTTTTAAAACATGAATGAAACACTTT
The DNA here is from genome assembly GCF_057557595.1 of Rhyacophila brunnea. Lineage (NCBI taxonomy): Eukaryota > Metazoa > Arthropoda > Insecta > Trichoptera > Rhyacophilidae > Rhyacophila > Rhyacophila brunnea. The sequence goes on along the minus strand of NW_028233361.1, from coordinate 46,981,022 downwards.
TTATCACTTAAAAGAGCTCTATTAGATTAAAAAAACCATACACTTCAAAATAAAACTACAAATAGTCAAAAAATATTATTGAATTTTAATTCTTGGGCACATTTCGTTCCCCTCCGTTACCCTATGTCTATAATGGCAGAGCATTTTTCCTTTAGTATTTGAAAAAACCAATCAATGTTCGTTCTGCTATTTTTTTAAAGACAATAATCACTTTTACTAAATTTTATTGGAAAAATAAATAAGTTTCGTTATTTAATAATCAAATGAAAAATAGTTAACGTTCAACTTTTTTGGGGACATTTTCGGAATGGAACGAAATGGTAACGGAGTGTAATTTGTAAAGCTTAAGTTACATGTTACCATAAAAACAAATTTTTGTTTTATGAAATTTATTTGAATTTTTTGATAGACAGATAAATATTCAACGTGCGTCAAAATAACAAAACAAATCAAACTTAATCACTAAAATAGACATATTTTATAATAAATTTCACAATACTTGTAAAATAAGGTAGGTAATAATTTTGACACACTATACATTACCATAACTTTATTTGGCATTTATATTATTTGTAACTCAGATAAAAAATATTTTTAAGCAAATTAACAATATATGAAAAAAAAAATCAGCAAGGGATTCAGACGCGAGTTCCTAGCGCGGCACGGAGTATATAACTTTTACGAAAATAATTATAGTCAAACTCGGTTATTACGATCTCGGACATAGCGAGATCTCGGATGTAATAACGAAACATTTGTTGACAATTGGTTTATGATTTTCGCCATACATTTAATTTTTTCACTGTTATAACGAGCAACTTATCGGATATACCGAGCTAAAATACTGTTAATGTGTCGACCGTTTTAAAACATTTCGACCCTAAGCAATAAAATCCGATTGGACAGGATGCCGCCGGGGTCGGATTACGTTTATGACACTAGTAAAGTGTCTAAGTACCTACCTTATTGGTGTTTCACCGACAATAATAAAAAAGTATCCACGCATATGGTTGAAAAATCCAAGGTTTGTGAAGTCCGTAGGTACCTACCAGCGTTAATTACAATAAACAACTTCTTTTGTAGTTTATGAATGCCATGCTCGTTTCGGGGATTATTACGATGGTTTCCAAATTTTTTATTTTCGACTTTTTGTGTAATGTGACATGCTCATTTAAAAATACCTATTCTCTGATATAACGAGTAACGCTTATAACAAGCAAATTCAGTCGGTCCCATCTTCCTCGTAATAACCAAGTTCGACTGTATGTTGTCTTGAAATTTAATTGTATTCATCAACATAAAATGTAGCTATACAGGTTGATTGTAATCAAGACGTACTTTTCTGACATTTCGTGAATACCTACAGTTCCAGGTATTAAATCTAATCGAGTACACATTTCTGTTAAACGTGACAAAAAAATACTTTTTCATACATTTTTATAAATTTCTATGCCTAAAATGTATGGAGAAGTTTTAAAATTTTGGTGGCGTATAACAGAAAGAGTATGACAGAGCCAGTGCCTGTCTCGCAATTATTTCAGTCTGGTGTTTTTTCTTTTCCTTCTGTTGTTTTTTTTTATCTCCATACTTTTATGTGCGCTATTTTTGCGTATTCAGACATATCACATACTTTTTTAATCTTTATTATATTATTATATTATAGTCAGGTTATTTTCTATATTTTTTAATGAAAATATTTTTGTTTTTCATACGAACAGACAAAATAAAATTTTTTATAATCTATGAAGAACTAAACACACACTGTAAACCCAACTTTATGCATGCCATTTCGTTACTTTTACATTCCACATATACGTTACCACCAATATAGTTTCGGAATGGAAGTAACGGATTCTGTTTCAGAAGTGTTTGAAGCCAAAATTTAGCTTAGTTTTATTGTTAAACCTGCTATATGTTTTATTATATCTGTAGTATGAAAGATAAGCTCCATATGTGTAGTATGTGAAATAGAAATATGTGTTTTCTTACCTTATAAATCGTGGTAACAGTAGTGGAACTTCTTAAATGACCAACCCAGAAAGCAACCTGTTCCGATAGCGGTACCGACACACACCAACAATTTAAAGTGTACATGGCGATCAGTGTTATACAAAAATGTTGCTACATTAAAAAAAAACATATTTATAGTGAAAATTTTTCGCCTTCATGCTAAAATCGTGGTAACGGAATGTGGAGTTCCACTTTTTCAAATATCCTGGGACACACTTTAAACGTGATTTTTTTTCAATATTGGTACAAATTTACGAAAAAACTATATATTTTCCAAAAATATATAATGTAAGCTGTTGAAAACACTACGAATTTAATTTTACACACTCAAAATTAATGACGAAATCAGACTTTGTTTATTTGAATTTATGGGTGGGACATGGTAAAAACGCACTACCTTTCGATCTAAATAATCAATTAAAAATATATACAGGTCAGATAGTTGTATTTAACTGATTGAATAGAGTAAATTAATAAATTTGCATGTTAAAAGTACATAACTTTCCAACATTTTATAATATAATAACTATGAAAAAATCAATCAAAGTCATGGGACATGCCAAAAACGCAATGTACAAACTTTGGCGAAAATGCCCTAATACACCAAAATGAAAAAATAATGTATACTGATAGCTAGCTACAATGTACACAACAATGCCGACATTTGACGGCCTAAATATAGAGAGTTTGACGCAAAAATCGAATATGAAATTTCACCCATTTTGTGTAAGTACCTACAGATTATTTTTTGATAGTGTAACACAGATTTCCCTATCGACAGTGTTGCGGGCGAAAAGACAGACCGTAAGCACAAGGCCGTGAACAGCAAAGGGAACGGTGAACGCCTGTCAGACCCGATCAGTTACTTGAGCTGGTCACTCAAATTGTTACTTTTGTGGGGCCGATAAGTGGTCAGCTGTATTCGTAATAACTCTTCATTTGCATTAAAAACCGTTCTCCGCAAGAACGCATCAATAATCGGCATCCGACATGAACAACCCCATTTTAGGATAATTAATTTATGAAATGTAGATACTTACTATTGTTATTATACTGTTTCTTATTATAACAAATATTTTGAGAAAAATTGTTACTAGTCTTTTGTGATTCAATATCTTTCTATAAATTGTCAAAAAATATTGTCTATTGGGAATAATCCCTGGGTGCAATAAAAATATTTATATTTATTCGGTATACTCGTATAGTCGTATATTAGAAAAAAGGTTCTCCAAATGCTATATTTCTAATGATGAATAGTACCTCCCTACTTTATTATTTATGTAATCTCGAATAAAAAATAAATAAATCAAAAAAACTATTATCCTTGCTGTGACGAATTATGTAGGTATTCGTGTATTTCAATAAAGGAAATGTATTACTGAACGACCAGTTTTTCTGAATATTATGATTCTTTTGGGGGCCACTTGTAAGCGTACCGGTAAATCCGCCCCTGACTACAACCATCGTCATCATAATGCATAGACGAAATTCGAGACGACCTTTATTTAGAATTTAGATCATCACTTCTCAGTCTAAATTCACCAATAAAACTCTTATATTAGATTAACATATCACGAGCATATTCTATTGATCGAATTAAAATCCGCATGTTAGTCTTTATATGAGGCTAACATGTTGAAAGCTCATACTAACCAATTTTCTATACAAGCCCGGCTATGCTAATTTAATCTGCAAAGAGAAATACTGAACAAATTTGTCATTCGCAAAGATGTTCGCCAGACTTGATTGATCCCCGATTACTAACGAAGCAGAGATAGACTTGATACTACATACATTATTATGATAGCACAATACAGGTAAGTACTTCTAACGTATACACATACTTACGCCAATATTTTAACTAAATACCTAGATTTAATCAATTGGATTTTAAAATTGCTAAATATTAAATGCCACAATAATAGCCATTTGCCTTGGTGAAGCTATTATTTATACACAAGGCGGTTATCGACGTTAGTTTATCATAGTTATGTATTGAGGCGGATAATTTTTACAATAAGTTAACTGTCAAAAAGTGCTATGTTTTAACAGCCACCCTTTTGGCTGTTTATTTAACTTATCGTAACAATTATAATACCAATATACATAAATAAGATAAAGTGATAATATTTATCACTTTAATCACAAAAACGTAGTAAACAAAAATGTAATGTTGGATTCTTAATGTAAATAAATTCTATATTCGGGTCTGGCTACATGTGAATAAATTCTAGGTCAGATTTTTTCACCTCTATATTAAACTATAATAATGTTAAATTAGCAGCTATCCCTTACATTATCAAGTCAAGCCTATCAGGCAAAATTAGCGAGGGGTGCAAGATTAGCAAATGCGCTCCCTAAAGACAGACATTTTCAATGATGTACTTTGCATTTTGTTTTTGAAACTTTATTTTACCACGTTTTATTAGCTCGTATTCTTGTTTGTCCAGTACTAATTTTTTCTTGTGTGTCCAGTACATATTTTTTTTTGTTTGTCCAAGATTTGTATTGGACGATTGAAGATTTTTACCCGATTACTTCCCGACTAGCTAGACATTTGAAACGTTTAGAATATATCAGAACACGACGACAATGCATTATTTTAATACTTTTAGCCATTTTTAAGCAGAATTGAATTCATTTTCAGTTAATTCTGTTTTGTATGGAAAAATATTATTGTTGGTTGCTAAGGGGGTCCTATCCTAGCAACTAAATTATTAATATATACGTGCGTTACTATGGAAATCAATATGAAATGTCAAAATGACATTTCTGTATTCTATATTTATTCAGTATTTCTATCAAGTACAATAAAAAGTTTTTATTAATACATAGAATTGTAAAGTTTATATGATTCAACAGAAAATTTAAAAACATGGTACATAAAAAGTTTTTTTTTTCTTATTTCTGTATAACTTGTATGTTTTTTGTTTTCTAAATTTTATTTTTCTGTATTGTACTTAGTATGTTTTGATTTTTTTTTGTTATTATTATATTCTATATTCTCTCCTTTTCTTTTGTGATGGTAATATTTGTTATAATGTAAATCTCATGTTGTGTACGTCTTGAATTTAGATTTGTTATGTCCACAATATTAAATTTTCTTAAATAAATAAATAAATTATATTTTTCTAAATCCTAGCCTAGCATTAACAAGACTAAAATGAAACGAGTTCACGTAACACAATAATATTACTTTATGGAAGACTTAAAAAAACAATCTTACAACGTTAAATTTTAATTATTCAGTTACGCTTAATTTATGATTTAGGTTCCTGTCTGTATACTAAGCATCTGCCCCCAAATCAACAGCCAATATACCCCCCAACGTGCAACATTGATGGCACTTACGCCCCTGTGCAGTGCAAAGGAGACGACCTCGTGGGGAGGTATGAATTTTTTTTAATCATTCTAATTTTTATGTTGTACAATTTAAGGGCGGACGTGCTCAGCGTGGGTCAAAATTAGGGAATCCAATCCCGAGCCAAAATTCTGATCCCGGGATTTCGGGATTACAATTTGACAATCCCGGGATCCCGGGACTGGTCCCGGGATTGGCATTTTTTCCATTGTTAATATAAAAAATTTATATTCACAAATAACATTGATAAAATCGGTCAAAAATAAATCTAGTATAATTTATACTATTTAAGACATTTATTGTTAATATTGTATATCTACGTTCAATCTTGGAAATACATAATTTTAATGGAGTAAATAATATTGTTATATAAATAATAATGTGAATTTAATATGAGATTGCTGTTTCTGATATTAAAGACTTATGAATGGATTAGCGAGATTTAAAATAGTAAAGCAAATAATCATGGCGTACTTTTGGCCTTTCCGCTTCATAAATCTAATTAGTCAGCCAAATATGAAACTGCCGTAAAACGTATGAGATCATGGTGGAATTACTTTGTTAAAAGTGCGAAGCATTGTTTTTTCCATCCTTCTCATTTTTAATAATTTATGTGAAAAAATAAAATAAATCGGCAACTTACACATGGGTATAAATCAAACTTCATTCAAACTCAGTTGATTTCTAATGTAGTTATTTTTTATTATAAGTATTTTTTCTGTTATATTTTTGCTTTTATTTTATGTTCCATAAAAATTGATAAAAAAATCAATCCCGAAATCCCGGGATTATGTTTATCAATCCCGGGATTCATAGGTATCGAAAATAGCTCGGGATCCCGGGATCCCGGGATTGGAATCCCTAGTCAAAATGGAGCTTTTTTTCTATTTTCAAAGCATGATCCTGGACATTCCTTAAACGTTGTAGATAATCTATTTATATAATTTTGAAGCCTTATTATCCTTTATATTTATTATAAACATTTGATGACTGCATAAAGTATTTTTATTACATAAAATAGTATTCTTTTAAACCTCTCGCTCTAATCATTTAGAATATAGTCATATTTCAGTACACAAATGTGCAGTGGTGTTAAGATTGTTTATATTTATTAATTTTTAAACGCATTTATAAAACCATTAGTATAATTTATGTCGATATTATTATAGTGAAATATTTACGATAAAAAATTATATTGATAATCTCTGTGATCCCAAATTTGACAAGAATTAGGCATTTTATTATTCAAAAAATGGGCAAGATTAACACATTTGAAGATAATTCTAAAGATACTAATTATAAGCTATGTCTTTGACCTATATGACATTAAAATCTCAATTTCGTCAAAACTGGAGTTAGTGACTTCTGCCTATACGCCCACGTTATAATATGTGGTGATGTAGTTAATATGTGTCAAAAGAAAACGCATTTTGAAAATAGTCGATAAACTGGATTATTTGTTAGTTTGGGTTAGTTTAGGTTCGGTTAGGTTGGGTTAGGTTAGGTTAGGTTAGGTTAGGTTAGGTTAGGTTTGGTTAGGTTAACCTAACAAATAATCCAGTTTATCGGCTATTTTCAAAATGCGTTTTCCGCTGGCTCCGGTATAACCGAACAGTACCAAGTTTTCTTACCCTTGGTATATTATATGCATTATGATGGAAAATCTACCATTAACAACTACGGACGAGTATATTGTGCCACTAGATACAACTACCGGGTGACAGGTGATACTATCAACATTCTCAGTTATCTGTGTAACTATTTTGAGAGTATCCTATCATTTGTTTTCATAAATGACCCGATTAAAAAACTATTCCCATATTTTCGTGTCAGTTTATTTTTCGAAATTAGATCAAGTATAATTTTTTCCTTTTATACTTTTTTAGATGCTTTTGTTCGTCTGTGGATGGAAAGAGAATTTTCGGTATAGCTTGGGCAGATGACGCAAAGGATACTATGACCTGTGGTAAGAATATAATTATTACGTATCTAGGTACATTACATTGGACATAATATATTATGTACATACATATGTATACATATAGCTATGCATTAAATGTGAACGATAATATAACCAGGGAACTCAGCAATAATGGGAACTGACATACCTAATGGGTGTGGAGAAACAGGCAAGCGATCTTTAGTGTGGAAGAATATGGGATAAACTTAAACACGTGTTAAGAATACGTACGCTTGTATTTCATTCTGACAACTGCTTTCGTTTTATGCACTCCTTTTATGCCTCCAAAATTCTGTTATTATTAGCGACCATAAATACCTACACGTAATTCTGGTGTCATCCCATGATTCCGCCAAAAATGATTGTCTCTATAGGTATAATATTTTAATAAGTACTATAAGTTATTCAAATAATTTGTATATTAAATACTTATATAGGTATTCAAACCTTTCATTTTTCGCAATTTTGAGTCAGCATTTACTCTTCCATTTTACAAAATGATAATATAAACTATATACAAAGTCGATAGCTATTTCGGTTGTAACACCACTATCAAGACCACATACATGGTGATACTGTTCGCAAAACCGTCAAATGAATGCGGTAAATAAATTCGCCCAAAATAATTCCTATTTGACTGTGTATTAACCGGTTATGTGATAATCGGATTGCCGTAGATGGTGAATCCATCTATTACGGGAAACCAAACTTCTTCGATAAATGCTTCTCGATTCGTTTATTTTTGTATTCTCATCTGGCTACTAAATATATCCTAATCTTATCGTTTCTAGCCTGCAGCCGGCGAAGATCGAACCTGGAGAAATCAGGTCGAACTGATGTGACGCTGCACTGCACAGCGAATGGCAACTATGAGCCGATGCAGTGTGACAGCGGTCTGTGCTGGTGCGCCAACTACAAGACCGGAGAAGCTGACTCCATGGTATTGGCCCAAGAGTTGGCTTCCCAATTACCGTGCTGTAAGTAAAACGTTTCCAAAAGCTTTCAATTTTTCTAAGTAACTATGATCCAAGGTTATTATGAAAACATTGAGCCGTTCACTGAAGGCCAGAAGTTACAAGGTTGTACTTCTGATCATTCGGTCACAGTTTTTATTTAAAGCAGGCGCGCATACAAGCAGGGTGGGGGTTCGAGTGCGGCCTATCCCCAGAAAAAATACAAATAATTTAGGTAAATGAAATATTCTTCATTTTTTTTTCCTTTGGCCGTATCCGATCCTAATTGGATCATAATATGGGTCTCCACAGAATGGAGGTTTCAATTAACAGATTTTTGTTTTTACTAGAAATTGAAATTAGCTACTTGCTCATGATCGTGACCAGGACGATTCCGCTATCGAACAGTTATCTGAACGGGTTGGATCCACTCCTCACGGCATTGTACGTCACGCAAGACCCGTGGCCACTATCTGTGGCATCTAATGTTTGCTTTAATATTCCGATTAAAAAGTACGGACGACAGAAACGGATATTGAATTATTATGACCGTTAATCCACGCATATTCGATTTGGATGTGGACTTGTTGATGCGACAGCTCACAGTAACTTCGTAGATGTACCTACAACCTAAGTTTTACCAGCAGGCCAAGTGTTTATCGCTAGACCCAAAGTGCAGAGTGTCTAGGTATGCTGAATGCAGGTATATGGAAAAGTGTGGTACTCCGCGGTTGAATCGAAGACAAGTAGTAGGCGGCGGACCCTCACCTGCTGTCTTAAGAATCGTTAAAAAATATTATGGATATTTTTTCAAAATGAACCTCTCAAGCCATTTTTCTGTGTGCGTGCGTGATCCAGAGCAGGGGACAAATATATTGAGAAAATACAATCATTGATGATAAATAATATTTTTATGAAAGTTCTTCAAGATGATGTTACTCACATAGCGTTTGCAACTAACTATGGAAGGAGGTGGTATTTAAGGTCTGAATGAGGGCGGTACCTACTCTGCCTAGGGTTCGTATGGAAGCCAACATGCATTGTCTTGAATCTTGGATTATGGTGAAGTGAATGAATGTACGTACGTCGATGAAATAAATTCACCATAATCTATGTAAAATGCGCCCAGGGGAATTTGCAATAGCCTACCTTTTTGGTCTCTGGTGAAATGCATGGGGTACCAGTAAAAGCATCGAACACATTAATTTATGATATTTGAAAATCGGTATTTCAGACGACGAAGAAACCTTCGGAAGCCAGTACCTCCGCATGTGCGAGAGCGTCGCATACGCGATAGCGGCGCTGAAGAACGAGCTGGCCGTGCATGGTACCACTATGGTTACCATGGCGTCGGTCAATTGTGATTACGATGGAACGTATGGAAACTATCAGATCGAGAATGGCATGTACGTATCTCATAGTAATAGCCCGTTTACTAAACTACGAAACTGCCGGAAAAAATACAAACTACACCGCGCAGAGCATTTTGACGTTTACACATTTTCACAACCTGTTAGAACAAACGTCTTCGCTTACACTTGAAGAATGAAATTGGCGAGACAGTCGGCACTTTTGAGTGTAAACAATTTATTGTCGCGATCGTTTAATTTACATACTATTCACAGTAAATTTATGCATGCGTACAAGGGCTATAACTATAATACTATGAAATCAAACGATTGAGATTGTTTCTATATTTCGAAATTTTATTTTTAGACAAAAAACGTTAGATAAGTTAAAAAATGAAAATTTATTGTTTTAAATTCATATTGTGATCTACAAAAGCATCATTACCACGAAAATAATAGAGCCATTAATATTATATTACAATAAAACTAATACATCAGTAACAATTTTCTCACCCAACATATTCTTTTTTGTAAAGGGTAGATGTTATATTCTATCCATAGTGATTATCAGAAGTTAAAAATAATAAACAATTCGTTGGATCGCATGGGATTCGCAATAAATCGGCAACTCCATAAAAAATGTGGCCATGATTTTATTTTCTAATGGTTTCTCTTGTGGCATAATATTATTGTAATCAAAATATTATGTACCTACCTACTTATGTGTATCTTATACGCATGGCCCCCAGGCCAGGATCTTTGGCAGGCCCCCCTACCCATCGCTAAGTTTAATGTGTGACGTACAACAGAAGTGTTTTCAAAATTGTGTTAGAGGTAAAAGTAAGGGCCATCGGTTTATTTTTTGGGATTTTTGTAGTTTTAATACATCTACTTGAATTATGTAGATGTCAAGTATCAACACAAAACAATCAAAATGTATCTAACGACCTCATTTTTTAAATGTGAAATTTACCCTTCTGAAATGGCACCGTAGGCGACTTTTTTTACCTACTATTAGAGAAAAATTTTGATGATTGTGTGTTTACCTTAAATATGTGATTAACCCGCCATGCAGGGTCCCAATGAGCCCGGGCCCCTAGGCTAGAGCCCTGTCAGCCCCCCCTTGTGGGGGCCATGCTTATACGAGTCTTAATAGTGTCATGATGGGGTCAGATTTGAAGCCACAAAACCAACAACTTCTTGAGAAATATTTCATGAGAGCACTACCTTACACCGAAATCTATAATTTTCAGCGAATCCATTTTTAACAAACGGGGGAGGGAAGACATGGGGGTAAAAGACTTTGTGAAGATGGAAGGACGTAGGTCAAATAATACAGAACAACATGTGACGTCATTTATAGACGACCCTTTATATTAATTGTATTTTAAATTTAATGATTGTTTTAAATAGTAGCATTAGAAGAGTTTAGGTGGATGTTGTTTTATAAATTCTTAAAATAGGGTCTGCTTAACTCATCCGGTGTACTTCCTTGTACCTATCTAATTCATCTACTGATATATCTCTTTTTTTATGTAATACTGTTATATTTATATATCTTTGTTTCTAAATGTCATGTTGTGAACGTCTTAAACTTATAATTTGTAATGTCCACAATATGTTAAAAAAAAAAATTGAAATTAAATTGAAATTGAAATAACTATATAATTGCTTTATTTTTCAGTGCATATTGTTCATGGAAGGATGGAAAGCGTCTTGGAAGTTGGCAGACAGAAGCTGGATCCAGTTTGAGTTTAGTCAATTGCTGTAAGTTGTATTGAAAATTTCAAACACACGACACATTCTTCTTCTTTGTGAACCGTCTCCTAGTGGGCATAAATTAGGTTGTATTTTCCAGGCATTCCAATTTCGTCATAGATCAAACAAGCCGCCATACTTATCAAGTAAGGGAGCCTACACTTAACTAGGTGATGTTTGATTTCGCCTGAGAGTATTGTCACAAATATAGTGGAATATATTTTATTTGATGGCGACTACCAAATTGCTCGCTGTTGATAATGTACCTATACACAAATCTCGTACCAAGTCAAAAACGATTATGTCATCCTTGGACTATTCGAGATTGTCTGACCATTAATTAGACAGATCGGCTTTTGCAACCTACTATCCATGGGGAACATTTACTTAGCATTTAGTAGGTACCTAAATATGCTGCACCGTAGCATACAAGAGAAGGTCTCTTCTGATCTAAGCTCGGCCGAAGTAACAATGGAAAATTAGAACTAAAAACCATATAGGTACACTCTAGTGTTAGTAATTCACAGAGTTTATTCACTCCAAAGAGCGCTTCTCGTGTGGGGAATTTGGAAGGGAGATCGTTTAATGTTGAATTTTTATTGATTTTAATTTCATTGTCAACCTGCCGTTATAAGAGTGAATGGATAAAATAAAACGCAATGGAAATAGTTGCATACAGATTATGAATGGTAGATATTGAATCAAACCGTAACACTAATCCCATGCCTTTCCAGTTTGCGGTCGAGACACCCGCTACTATGACGAGGTGGGCAAGACCATGTCGCAGACCTGCTCAGGAAACGGAAACTACTTGGCCAAGCAGCAGCTGGACGGCAGACTATACTGCGTGGACGACGATGGGTTCGCCACTACTGAACTCAAACCTCTCGGAGAGCCGCTGATATGCGGAGCTTGGTAGACGACGAGACGACTGGTTAAGTCCATAACGATAACGATGCACAGATAAATGAGACAAAGTCTATTTTACACAAAAACAATTACGCAATATAATATACATATTATAAGTAACTGATGTAATATTGTATAATGCATGCACTCATATTCTGATAATATATGTTTGAAACTATCGTTCTCTTGTGGTTGACCAATCCTTAAAAATAAAAAAATCAAAAATATTACATGTTATTTTACATCTATTCGGAAACACCTCATAAATAAAACAATTAGAAAAAATCTTGAAAAAACTATGGTGCCGGGCATAACTCGAACCAATACCCATCGGATTCCGGCCAATGTGCTTTACCAATTAACCTTAGTTTACTTAAGTCACGCTAATGAAGCACCTCACAAATCTTCCTAATGTTGACGACTGTTTTTGTGATTTTGAATCAATGTACCAATAATAGGTACTTTCATTGATTAATTGACAGCATTGGGATTTCTCAAAAAATGTTTCTAACGTGTATATTTCTGTGGTGTTTCCGAATTCAATAAAGAGTGGTACATTCTTATATCTGATTTGTTTTGATCTTAATCATTATTGAAAATACATACTTAATTTTAAAAATCCTTAATAAGTTTGACCTAAATAATTTAACACACACTTTTATCCATTAAGCTATCGATCCATATATTATGATTCATGCGAATATTTGATAATAACTCCCCTATCTGAGATATTTCAAATTCGGCCAATGTATACTAAACATAATTACAAGATAAAAAGAACTTTTTATAAACCACGTTTTTTAAATTTTCTGTTGAATCATATAAACTTGACAATTCTATGTATTTTTTAAAAAAAATTGTACTTAAAACTTTAACTGAAAATGAATTCAATTCTGCTTAAAAATGGCTAAAAGTTTTAAAAGAATGCATTGTCGTCGTGTTCTGATATATTCTAAAAGTTTCAAATGTCCAGCTGGTCGGGAAGTTAGTTAAAAATCTTCAATCGTCCAATACAAATCTAGGACAAACAAGAAAAAAAATGTACTGGACACACAAGAAAAAATCTGTACCGGACAAACAAGAATACGAGCTAATAAAAACGTGGTAATATGGATTACTCCTAATTCCAGTTATCAATCATGTTAATAATATCATTACATTATATTTAATTACAGAGCTGACAGCCATTTTAGAGTTGAATGTAAAATAATTTAATTGTTAAATATGTCGTGCTGAGTCGATTTTCAACTAGCTATTGCGATGACAAAGTGGGATAATTCGACAAAAGGTGATTAATAATATTAAGAAAAATGTTACGGATACATAGATAAATTAGCATTTCGGATACACTAAATATTATGGGTATTTTCACAAAACACTGCGTATCATATCACTGCAAATAGAATATTAGTTTTGTTAGTACCCATTTTTAATAATCAATCTAAATTAAAGCGGGGAAAAAAGAATGATTTCAACTACAATTTGATTATTAGATAAACAACTGAAGATAACAATATTTTTATGTTATGATTCAAATTTATAATATAAACATCGGGCTATTTTCGCTCTATTGATTGACTGGCTGAAAATTGCTCGATTTTAACCCATTTAACTAGCGATAGAAGCAGGACTTTACAATAATTAATAAACTAAAACATTGTGGAGAAGCAGTTACAAATAAAACAAAAAAATCATTGCAAATGTTTAAAAAAGCAGAAGTGAAAATAACTGACTCTAAATACCAAATAGATACTTTCGTGTGAACTTCAATCGAAATATTTGGGTAGGTATATAATATATAGTATCTCGCATATAATAATATGAATCATGGATCCTGCATATAACAGATTTTAATTGAAAATTACACAAAAAACAATACTATAATATACATAATATACTTGAACTCTGTATATTATAATAATATACTACTTGATTATTTATATTACTTATTATATTATAAACGGTCGATTTTGGTATCAGCCATCTGACCCTTAATTACGGCGACACTTCTGCTTCTCACTGTAAAGTGATTTACATTTACCTTCTGCAGTTTTAACGGACCTGCTGCAAGTTAAATCTTCCTCGTAGTTCTCTAAAATTGGCGTATCATTATAATAAAAATTGCATTCTGATAATGCCGTCAAAATCGCCGTAAACTCTTTATCTGGCACGTTCCTTACGGAATGATAATGTTACAATAGCTCGTATTTAAGTGGCGTCAAGTTTAAAATTATTTCTTTTGTGTTTATTGTTTATTTCGAGTCCGTGAAAAATCACGAGCGATGGTACGGATGCGACCAATACTGAAAAGATTGTGAAAAAACGTGACTTCCGTATACGAAGCAACAATAAAAAACGGCAATAGATTTTTACAATAAAAATATAATATTCTGCGATAGAACAAATAAAATTGCACACCAACTTGTGAGAAGAAATAATCATATTATTATTTCTTGTTAATAATTCAAATAATTATGTAGTATGGAATATAAATAATAAGGAATAGGTACATACTACAAATTATAGAAAATTATGTTGATTACTGCTGAGAGCAAAAATTCCCGAAGAGGTACCTATGCATATACCAGTAGCAAAGGGTGGAGGTAGGCTGTTAAAATCTGTTAAAATAGTGCACATTAAACTTTGTTAGTCATACGTATTGTTTATATTGAACGAACACTACATTTTACAGATGGTATTGGTTAGTTTTTAAAAATCAATTAAGCCCTGCCTAACCTAACCAAATCATAATAGTTTTGGTACTTATATTTTGGACGATTTGACAACATTGTGCACACTTTTTCATTCGTACTTATTTGTTTTCGTTGGATTAAGAATACATAAATTACACATACTTAATATTGTTGGTTCATTTTTTTAAATTCATTAAGCCCTGCCTAAACCAAACTGTAATAGTTAAAAAATATTACATAGAAAAGTATTTTTTGACTATTATCTATTATGGCTTGGTTTCGCAGGTTTAAATAGAGTTTTAAAAAAACTAACCAACATCGCCTGTAAACTGTAGTCTTATTTCAATGAAAACAAATGCATATGACTAACAAAGTTTAGTGTGCACTATTTATGGCTGATCTTAACAGCCTACCTCCACCCTTCGCCACTCGCATATACACATAACAAAATGAATAGTACAAAACTATGTCAGTGGCGACGACTACAAATGCTGGAAATACTGAAGATGAAATAAATTCAAATTCAAGTAGGTACTGTAAATATGACTTTTTTCAGTAAGTTATCTACCACAGCCTACCTACCTTCAACAGGCACCCTTCGCCACTGGTGCACGTTGCGTGTACGTGTACTCAATTTTCATAAATAAAGCACGCGGGCATAGTGCATAACAAACGGTCATTGTTTAGATAGCGAATCCCCGAAAATGAAGCCATAACTAAAGGACTCGGAAAATATAACGGCCGGGCGGTGCGGGGCGACAGCGGGTAACGGGGCGTTACGCCTGCACGCCCTCTACAGCCGGGCGGCTACGGCTACGTAGCAATTTGAAATGATTCGGCGAATGTCGGGATTTTGAAATAACCAGGCCATATTCATATTTTTTCTTTATCTTTATCTTTAATAACCCCTTTCCTATCTAAATTACGTCAGGTTTTGAACTTTGGTTAATAAAACTGACGAAAAATTTTTATCTCAGAAAAAAATAAGTTTGTTTTGTTGATTTTGTCACATTATCTACAACCCTTACTCCTTCGATACAAATATTCACATTAGAACTGATCTATCCCCCTTACAGCATGACACCACAAACTAATATATTTAAAATATTGGGCCGTTGTCATTATAAGCAGTATTTTCCCAACATTCCATATTATTTATAAACAGATTTTCTTTACTTAAAATGCTGGTTATCCACTCACTCAAATGTCCATGCTCTGGATGAAAACATAATATATATTTGAATTCTCCAGATGCGAAATATGAATCCATTATTTCATTGAACTCCATAATAAATTAAAAAAAAAAACCATTACTCATTAGGTAGGTACATACAATAGCAGATGGTTTATTTATATACTAGACCAGGGTTAGGTGAACACGGGTAAATTAACCCGAATGGGGTAAACGTCAGAATTTTGGAGGTAACAAAAGACCTAAAAAATAAAGCTTTGATTTTCTAGAACTAGACTAATAATTGAAAATTGTTATGCGGAAATCTTTTGTACGTATCACGGAGACAGTATAGATATAGAAGTTGCTTTAACATTGAAAATAAACCGAAAGTGGAAGAAATGCTTTGGTTCATCAATTCTATTTATTCATCTTGTAAGCGAAGTTTTTTAAGACTGTTATTCACAGCGTTGCAGCGGAGCTCGGAGCAGGAGCACGGAGCAGTGGAGCAATGGAGATTTACTCTGAGCAGGAACGTAGCCGGAGCACCAAAAAATTGTAGTGATCCACTGCTTCGGATGTTTTTTATTATTATTATTAAATTTTCGTCCTAAAATCCGATAAACATAATATTATGTTGGACACTTTGCAATACTGTAATTACGTACTTGATTTAATTCTAAGTGAAAAGAGGCAGACAATGAAGGACGATTTGCTGTCGCGGTTAATTTAACAGAATTCATAATGAAAACGAGGAATATTAAACATTTTTATACTTATTGAAACTTTTTACCCGGAGCGGAGCAACTGCTGTTATTGATTCCTAACTTTGAGGGATGGAAATCATGTGCAACAAATATATTTTGAGATAATACAGACAGGTTTCTAGGCCCCAGTATTAGAAGCTACATGTTGTCAAGTCCAATTTAACGAAGAGGTACCGAAATAGAAACTGAAAATTATTACTTACACGAAAAAATTTCCGCTCAAAAACCTATTAAGTATACAAAAACACAGCGATGAAAGAAAAATCTAGGCTGAATATTCTAGTACACGACGACAAACTGAATTATTACTTGTAAAGTTGTAAGGTGGTACCCACTACCCAGTGAATGACGTCTAGGTCGTCTAGGGGGTGGCGAAGAGACGAGAAGAGTGGCGTCATTCTTGTAAATCTCGTCAGGCATACATTTTTGAGGACATTAGACGGGGGGGGGGGCACAAGCGAGGCGGTGTTGTCGGTGGCGCGCTCCGGTGACCTTTTACACTGGAATGAGCTACGCTCACACCACCCGAAACATAAATAAAGAGGCTACACAAACCGGAAACCATCCCCATGAGAGTTGCACAAAATAACTTTAAAAAATTCTGTAATTGCCATATTACATCTACAAGCAGTACGGGTAGCGTTGCCAAGTTGTACGGTTTTCTTGCAAGGTAAATCATTCTTGAGAAGGCATCTAACTTGGTTTAAATATTTTATTATTACAAACCAATACATATAGACATTTTCTGAAAAGTATGTAATTAGTATTTGTAAGTACATAATATCAGTGGCGAAGGGTGGAGGTAGCCTGTTAAGATCCGACATAAATAGTGTACACTACATTTTGTCAGTCAAA
Source organism: Rhyacophila brunnea (assembly GCF_057557595.1). Taxonomy (NCBI): domain Eukaryota; kingdom Metazoa; phylum Arthropoda; class Insecta; order Trichoptera; family Rhyacophilidae; genus Rhyacophila; species Rhyacophila brunnea. Next base: position 46,963,236 of record NW_028233361.1, on the reverse strand, counting down.
CGTATTTGCTTTCATTGAACCAAGACTACAATGTATAAATAGTGTTGTTAGTTTTTAAAATTCAATGAAACCCTACCCAATCCAAGCCATAGTAGACAATAGTAAAAAAAATATTCGTTTATCTATAAAATATCTAAAATTATGCCGATATGTTTGGTTTACGCAGGGTTTAATGATTTTAAAAAAAATAACTTACACCATCTGTAATAATATGTATTCTTAATTCAACGAAAATAAATAAGTATGACTAAACTAACCAGCAATTGTAAATTTTATTCAATGAATACAAATAAATGACACAAAGTTTAGTCTGCACTAGTTATGTCGAATCTGAATAGCCTACCTCCACCCTTCGCCACTGATATTATGTACTTACAAATACTAATTGCATAGGTACTTTTCAGAAGATGTCTATATTAGTTTGTAATAATATAATATTTAAATTAAGTTGAAAAAATGATTTACCTTGCAAATGGTCTAATAATCGTCGCATCTCAAACGACAGATTACAATACGTATAAATTACCGCTCGGTAAAATCCTGGACGACAAACGGGACATTCGTTCGCAATGATATTCTGCTATTAGTATGTTATTTGAATAAATGCTCACGGCTATGACGTACACGTACAAATTACATGTAACTTAGGGCACCAAAGATCCTGACCAGTTACAAAGCGGGTTACCTATATAGAGGAATACCAAAAATGTGGCACAGTGACTGTTGAGGATTGAAGCGGGATGAGGCTCAGAAACTGTGTGAAACGTGGAAAAGAAAAAGGGTTTTCACACGAAGTCTCAAATACCTACAATGTTTTACATTCATTTAAATATATTAACTCTTAAAATGAAATTAAAGTTGAGCAAGTGACAGAAAAATAACACTTTTTTATAAAGCTTTTGCCTGTTGGATAAACTACCACAGCGGGTTGGAATTATGGATTATTATTTAAAAACTAGTCATTCTTGATCACATGAGTGAAATAATTAAAATATTTCGATTGTTATCAATGTTATCATAATCGAATAATCCGACACCCACCAATAGATATAGTGCAGGATCCCATAGACTTCTCGTATACATAATATGCGGAACGCATTCTGACAATTGGAATAGGTTTTAGGGGTCACCAAGATATATAATGTCGATGTTGCCAGGCGATATTAGTGGTCAATTTTTTTTTATTGAGGTTTTAATTTTTTTTCTTATAACCCACCAAAAATTGTTCTGAATTCTTCAATAAAACCAAGACCGAATCAGGGATTGATTGAAAATGCAATAATTGTACCATGCCATCGGCATGGTCGTAGAACGGTTCGTCCCATTTGAAAAAATAAAAATAGCGGGTAGTGCAATGTGATCAAAATTATTGATTCTTAGGATCCTCCTTGGCTTAAATTATTTTATTTAGTAGCATTTTTGTATAAAATCACCCAAATTGGTTTCTTTACTATATCTATGCATATGACATTAGTTTTAGTATTATGGTTAATCCAGAAACAGTGTAGGTTGCATATAGAGGTAGGTGAATAAATTAAATAACGATAACCACTAATCACACTATGTACACATTTTTATTAAAAAAAAAGAAACAACAAGTCAAGTGTTCAAACTGCTTTAAGTAAAGTATCATGATCACAGGTTTTACAAACACTACTTACACTTGTGCTGAAGCCCTTAAACAGTGTAAATACTTATAATATGTAAGCCTTGGAGATCGTCCCTTAGATGTGGTGGATTAATTGCAAAGATTTTTTTGTGAGCCCTCAAAATAAATTACAGCTTTTTAAATTTATTTGCTTTTGCTTCACATATGCAAAAATCAACGAAGAAAGTGAGCTGTACATTTATGGTGGATTTGACGACCACACACTATGGTTTAAATTGAAGGGATCAATTTTCACTGACGCCATTGATTTAAAATAAAAATCATTTAGAAGCAGACTCTAGAATGCTCTCATATATTTCATGCTGTAAAAATGCAAAATTTGGAGATTATTACAGTCCCGATACAGATGTTTTAATCTTAGGCATTTATTTCTGGAATAAACTTGCAACGATTGGTTGCCGTGGATTATGGTTTAAGAGATCTCAGAAGAAATCCCGTATTTTAGGATGCCATTTGGCAGCTGAATCTCTTGAAATATTTGTAATATTTTGCCGGCATTACATTCTTTAACCGGCTGCGACACCACTAGTCGAATAGGTACAAAAAAACAAGCTGTAACCATCTCGTTAATGAGTTTTGTCCAAGATGCACTTTCAGCTTTATGAAATGGATTGTTGGAGACCACAGCAGTTACAAGACCTGGAAAAAGTTTGCACTTACTCATTTATAAACAAAAAAACAACAGCGGATGAACTTCGATATAAATTTATTTCCCAAAATATTGGATTTAGTTTAAATTTGTCAAGAGTGATATGATTCATCGTATTTACAATATTTAAAGGCTTCAGCACAGGTTTATTTATGGAAAAGCTCACCTGATCCATTATTTGAGCCTATTTATTTCCTTCAACTTGGCTATAAGTTACGAGAAAATAATTTGTATCCAAGATAATTAATCACGAATGAACCTTTAACAAATTATTTAGTTAAACCATGCAAATGTAATTCTAACTGCCGTACATTATCATGTAGTTATAAGAAATCGGCTTTGACATGTATATCATTGTGCAAATGTGTAAGTAGTGTTTGTAAAAACTGTGATCATGATACTTTACTTAAAGCAGTTTGAACACTTGACTTGTTGTTTCTTTTTTTTAATAAATGTGTACTTAGTGTGGTTAGTGGTTATCGTTATTTTATTTATTCACCTACCTCTATATGCAACCTACACTGTTTCTGGATTAACCATAATACTAAAACTAATGTCATAAGCATAGATATAGTAAAGAAACCAATCTGGGTGATTTTATACAAAAATGCTACTAAATAAAATAATTTAAGCCAAGGAGGATCCTAAGAATCGATAATTTTGATCACATTGCACTACCCGCTATTTTTATTTTTTCAAATGGGACGAACCGTTCTACGACCATGCCGATGGCATGGTACAATTATTGCATTTTTAATCAATCCCTGATTCGGTCTTGGTTTTATTTAAGAATTCAGAACAATTTTTGGTGGGTTATAAGAAAAAAAATTAAAACCTCAATAAAAAAAAATTTACCACTAATATCGCCTGGCAACATCGACATTATATATCTTGGTGACCCCTAAAACCTATTCCAATTGTCAGAATGCGTTCCGCATATTATGTATACGAGAAGTCTATGGGATCCTGCACTAATAGATACACAATAATCAACCGTGCTTAGCCACGGAGAAAATAGATTAGCAAGGCCTGGGGCGAGGGGCGAGGGGCGAGGGGCGTCCCGGTTTACCGGTCACGTAGTCTCGTAAAAATATGATGACGCTTTTACGGTTAGGTTTTTTTTAGTTCGGCGGGTACGGTTTAGTGTTCGGCCGCGGAACATCGCGATTGGACTTTTACTTCGCCCGAAGATAAAAGGGATCGGAAGGCTATGCGAGAAATACTTAAACATATTTTTTTATACGGATGTCGTAAAATTATCAACATGTCACGGTCTGGTGGGTAGGTTTTTTGGGGCTTGCAAAACGTAATGAAGACGGTTTTCGTTTTATATAAGCACATTTCATAAGCATGGCAATGCGTAATACGCGTGTAATTAATTATGTGTCAATATGCACGAGGAGAACCACTGTTTTATGTGAATTACACAAATATAAGAAAACAAATAAAATTATTCATACATATTATTCTAGGAAGGTATTTTGAATTAAAAATGTTTTAATTAAAGTATAACAAAAAGTAAATGAAATAGTTTTGATTCAACACTGAATGTACACAATATTTAATTATGAAATATTCTTTTAATTCTTTTAAAACCTCAGACACGTCATCGTTTCCATTGGAATTATTAAAAGGTGTCATGAGATACTCATTTATTAAACATATTGAGAGCACTCCACCGAAAAGTAAAAGATGTGTGTTCGAGTCCCACTCGGTACATTTATTTTCTACAATTCAAAAAGTAATACTACCTTAAGTAATATCACAGTCGTATTAAATGGCGACACCCTTGCGCGCCAAAAATATAAAAAAAATAGTTTAGTGCGTCATAGAGGTAATGGCGCCTCTCGTGGTGCAGTGGGTAAGGCTACGATTCCCGGTGGGGACACAATATTTATATGATTTTCTTAAAGCCTGGGTGTTTGTAATTGTTCAAAATTACTAACAACCAAAACCCAAGGACATGGTTATTAGTAACACACATATAATATATTATAATAAATCAATTAAGTTAAAGATCCGAATAGTCATGTCTACATTCGTGCATTGTTTCGTTCGCTTTATGAATGCATCGCTGTGCATGCGTAGCCTGCACATTGCCTGCCTCAAACTGGTTTCAAAATGACCGATTTTCGTGATTGAAAGTGCTAGTGCACGTAGCGCCGCCAGCGTTAGATTTCTGTTTTAACACCATGTCAGTGTTGCCTACCAACTAGTTCCCCAAACAATGTATAATAGTAGTGTATAGTGTAATTTTACGCCAAATAAGCCAAACTACTATAAATTTGAACGATTTAAAACGAAAAATGCTCTGTTTACTTACTGTACGAAAACATTTTCTTGGCTACGAGTTAAAACTGTGAACTAACATGATCCGCCCATTTTTAACCGCAATTCCATTATAAGCTTCTCCCATTTAGTAAACAACAGCGCCAGGAAGCGTAGCCAAGAAGATGTTTTTGTACTATACTAACGCATTTGTATTAAAATCAACAATATAAAAACATGACAACACTGCTTCCCGTGAAAAAAATATTTGGCGTAAAAGTGTAAACAGTAAAGTTGACGCAACCTATGAAAGGCATAAATAGTTAATTGCGTTATTATAATATCACTTCACAAGTTATATGTTTTGGATACCTTCGTATATAGTTAAAACATCTACATAGACAATCGGCCCTGTGTGAGGGCTGAGAACAATTCTCGACAACAACATATCGTTAAACTTTAATCACCGGTCGTGTTCAATATACGTATCCTGCTGGTAAAATCTTTAGGTACAATTTGACAACTGTACTATTTGCCAGGAGGTGAGTAAATTGGTTACCTGCGAGGGTTGTCTTCGGGCCGGGGTGCGTCAGTATGCGGCGGCGTCCTCGCTGCGTTCGCACGCGCAGCGCCCGCCGCAACACCTGCCATCTGAAACCACAAAAAAGTTATTCAATTATAATTATTTACTTTCAAGTATTTTTTACAAAGGTTCCGTTTCTACGGGCGTAAAAGTTTGATAATTATTGACGACTGCATTATCAGCAATTATCTTTCATTGAGCTAAGGTATATCCCCAAAAAGGCGTGGTGTGAAGAAGGGAAAGCATATGTGGAAGAGATTTGGACAACAATTGAATACGTTTATTCTTTTCGACGTTCAATCAATATCACAATATGAAATAAGTTGTGTTATTTTCCATAAATTTTGGACAATAATTAATCATCCCCCTCCCCTCCTGACAATAATATTAGAATAACAATGCTTTCCTTGATAGTTTCCTTTTATGTAACATGTGTAAAAATTAATCCCCACGATGAGTAGGTAGTGTTAAAGTGTATGTTTCTGAATCTATAGGGGCGTCTTCGATTCTCGTATCTGGAAAAAATTCTGTGACGAATATGCAGATAAACAGTAAAAACATCTTGTAATGGTCAGTCTGTGAGAATCGTAATGACAAGTAACATTATTCAATTGGCAGGACTTGTGTCCATAGACAAAAATTCAATAATAATAATTATTATTGTGTATAGCTTCAATTGGCAGGACTTGTGTCCATAGACAAAAATTCAATAATAATAATTATTGTGTATAGCTAGCTGTAAGAATAAATATTAAGTGGTATAAAGGTTCAAATACATTATGATAAACATCGTGTACTGTCACGTGCCGTCACGGCGACAAATTTAGTCTATAATAAAACAAAGAACACGCGATTTTGACATGACGTCGCTATAGATTGGTTTGTCGAATATCCGTTTTCGTCCAAATCGATCTTTTAATGCAGAATGATTTTTTGTATCTAAATGGACTAGTACTATCCTTTTCTTTAAATTGCATTGTAATGAATACAGCAATCGTATGCTGTAAAACAACAGTTTAAATACCTCCATGTATTTAAATATACGATAATGAAATTTGTTTTTAGTCTCCTGAACATTTGACATTTGGTATATTCGACAAACCAATCCTACAGCGACAATGTGTAGGCCATGTAGAAAATTATAAAAAAAAAACTTTCATTGAGTCATGCGAGTGTCGATGCAGCGCGGTACGCGTGAGGTGACCTCATTGTTGTTCTGGTGATTTCGGCAGATTTTTCTAACTGACAATGTTCGTTTTTAAAGGTTCAAAATGTGCTACGGGATGGGAGCATCGGTGTGATAACATTTTAAATACCAAAAAAACGACATTGCACACTTTTTCCCGTAGCTGCAGCATATTGTGACCGTACGTGACTGCACATAACGTCATCATAATATATTTGAACCTTAATAGGTAGGTAATAATATAACAATGCACCTTAGTAATAGTATCTATTATTATTCCAACAAAATCACACGTTATTTAGGAGTGAAAATGATTTATTTATTACAATATAAAAAAAGAGAATAATATGTTGTATGGTCAATGGCCTGTTGACAATAATGGGCGAAGTAGTTTGATGAAAAAATCTTGTTATATAATATTTATCTCGTTTGCAATTATATATTTTTTATGATCGATGCCATGATGCCAGAAATGGCTGCGGACAGGTAATAATGCTAAGAGTGGGCTGAACATGGATGCTATATTCATTACGTTATGCTCTGTCCACTGCTGATTTTTTACAAGTGGGTACATGCGACGTCTATGATTCACAATGATAAATATTACATTTTTACACTCCTTTGTGTGTATGATTAAAGATAGTAAATGATCAACGTTTTATAAAAGTTATTAAATTCGTAATTCCTACCAAGATAATTGTCATATCTTCGTGAAATCATTCTCTTTGTAACAAATATTAAAAATAACACAAGTATTAATTCAAATAAAACACAATATTATATCCGCCGTTAATAAAATTAACGTAAGGACATTGTATTCATTTGGTCCGTCCACTTGGAGGGAGGGAACTCTACTCCGTCCTCTCCCATCCTTGACTTGGCTCAATATCAAGAATTTTCCCAGGATTTCATCTCTGGGCAATATGTCAAAAAAAGACTTACTATGAAATTAAATACATACTATGAAATTATTGGTACATACATTGTCGCAACTAATATGGCGGTCGCACTTTGGAGAAATAAGAAAGAAAATTTCAAGTTTCTATACCAAAATGTTCATATAATTTCGAAATCTTTCGTTAAGCCGTATATTAAATTATCATATAATAATATAACATTGATCACTGTCTATGCGTGTACTGTTACCATTTCGTTCGTCATAATCGTTTACCTCTGTCCAAGAGGCAGTCTTCGCCACTGACAGGTACTGAGTTTGATATTTTAACTGAAGCATAATGGCAAGTTAAAAGGAAAAAAAAGCCACGAAACTTCATAACTTATTTGTTGTTAAATTCTACCACCAACCAGTTATTGACTATTCCTAAATCATACTAAATTAAATGTACCCATCCCACGTATTAAAATTATGCAGTTGAAAACAGAGTTACTAAAAATCGGTAATAATAATTCCTAGCTTCATCTGCAATCGTTAGGTATACATAGTTGTATCATACATTTTAGACTCGCTTAAATCGAACAGAATCGTACTGCATGTATCCCTACGCTAAATAAAAATGTGGGGTTTGAAACGTTTCATTGGTAGCCGATAGTCAATTATACCTAGGGAGGGATCAAGGTGTTCGGCATTTTGGAGAATTATAGAAAAAATGTATTGTGTAGGCGGGTCGATGGATTTATTGACCCGGAAGTGTGCGAACGATTCCCACACTCCTCTTTTTATTATCACCTGGAGATGTCTCGCAGGTAATTACCATAATTTATTTGATATTCTTTAATTATAATTAGCGACCGGTTAGCTCGCGTAAACTGGGCTGGGTACTAGCCGTCAAGTTTGTATGATACTCGTATTAGAGAGTAATATTGTCACATAACTACTTCGTATGGAGACTATCAACCAAGTAAAGCTTGATAGATTGATGTTATATCAAATACTTCGTAAGGATACTGATAGGAAGATTGAGATCATTTTCGGTTAAATCACAGGGTTTTTTTTAAAACTGTACAATATGGAGACCTACGAATATTTCTTTTATGTAATTCATACCACACGCACATTAATACCACTAGGACTAGACGTTATAAAAAAGCAGCGGGAAGTCGCAGGTTTCGACATAACAGATAATATGAGGGTTCCTAGTGCGTCTAATGCCGCGACGTATGGTCGGATACAGCCCATATTATCATCCCCTCTTCGCCAGATTGACGGATGCGCGACACGCATTTCCAAATGAATCCACGTGTCCTGCATCAGTTGCGAAAGGTAGAGGTAGGCTGTGGAGATTCGGCATAAATAGTGCACACTAAACCTTTCTAGTCATACTTACAGTAGACTCCCGATTATCCGGGCCAATGGTGGGGAGAGGTGGCACGGATAAACTAAAAACACGAATAATCCGAATTATGGGTTTTTCTTTTTTAAATACCACATATTATACATTTATAAAGCAGATAATTATTTTAACATGTTTAATAGGTACTCATTAATTATTAAGATTTTTTAAAAAGATTTTGGTTTGTTTGCAGGAATCTTTCTAATATCAGTTCTAATTTTTCAAAGCGAGGTTCATGTTTACGAAAGCGAGCGATTGTTTTAGAATTAAATTCATGCACTGATAATCCACACACGGATAATCGGGAGTTTACTGTATTTGTTTTCATTGAACTAATAATACAAATTCAAGATGGTGTGGGTTAGTTTTTAAAATTAAATTAAACCCTGTCTAGACCAAACCATAATAGCAGTATTATGCAGTGAGAATCTGACAAAATAATGCACACTTTCTCAGTCATACCTATTTGTTTTCATTGAACCAATGACATAAATTGCAGTGAATTGTTTAAAAATTTAAAAAAAAAATCAAACCATAGGTATAGATAAAAAATTGTCTTCCATCTATAAAATATGTATGGCCCTAGTATTTTTTTTAAATCTTGGAATAACCGTTAAACTGCCGACAATGTAAAACAATAGCCCTTATACGACTTTTGGCTTAGCAACCTTAATATTATAGGTAACTACACAATTTTGACTATATGTAAATAAACGCATTTGAATATTTTATTCAGCTAAATTACATAGTAATGACAAAATAATCATGTGAAAAAAACAACAGTAGATATTACTGTCTGACAAGTAGAATTTAGGATAGAGACAATAATTATAGTAAAATGATATATTATGGTGTAAGTATAAAGGAATGTTTTATTATTACATTAAATGATCAAATCAACATAATCACTAAGAGATTACAGACAAATATATTAATAATAACTTCAAAATCATTTGTAATATTCCGGTCAACCACGTTGTCGAAAAGCTTCACTACAAGACAGAGCCTAAATAAATAAATGTGAAAAAATACTCATGGATGAGTATAATAATCTTCCCTTTAATTTATCTATTGCACCTATGTGCGGATGGTAAACTTTATCTGATTGCATGTAAAAATGACCTCGTCAAATTATTAATGAAAATATTTTTTAAGCATGTGCGAACCTTGAAACCAATATTTATTGTATTGTGTCCAGTGGTTCCAATCGTATTATGTAAGCTATAAAAATATATATCAAATCTTGCCATTTTTAATTAAATTTGAATAGAAACATTTTTTAGATTCACCCTACAATCAATTCCATTATGTCTTACATGTTATGCAGATATTTTAAACACGGAAACATGCATTTGGTACGAATTGATGTAATTGTTATATTACTTATACACATTACCATTATTTGACTACATCACTTGTACTGGAATCAAAACATTAATAATTATAATTAATTATATTATATCACACCAAATATGATAATAAAAATGTAGCGTGTCGACAGACTCGGTATCAACTATTTATTGGGCACATACAGGTAGCAAAATACAACGAACTACTATTATTTATAATATTTAGATGAGTAACAACAAAAATTGCATAAAGCATACGTACCTAATAGTATTGAAACGTAAAATGCCAAATATATAGATAGCAGATATAAACAATACTGCCGAGTTTCAATGTGTCAACTTAATATAATATAAATAATATGAATGGTAAAATTTCTTAATGTTCAATTTAGTCTGATTCTAGACAAGCCCACTGGGTCGCTGTAAAGTGTAAATACCTACTCGCCTACCTAGTTATTAAACATGTCGAGTATTACCGCGTTCTCACGTGGAGATTTTTGGCGTTCAACAGTATGTTGAATGAAAGTTGAACGTCAATTGAACGAATTAGTCCTTTCTATTTTTCGATGTTTAACATGTAAGTTAACTGCTTGCCTAGGTAAGTAACCAAAGTGATAACAACTCGCATCTGTACGTCAAACTTGTTTATTTCACTTGATTACGACTATCAGTCCAAATTAAATAGATACGTTGGAACATTCCTTTCGATGTTTCTTCAACATTTAACAGTGTTGAACGACAAAAATCGCCACGCGAGGACGCTGCATTATGTGACATGCCTAGCAGATGTGTATGTACTAAGCAATGCTCGTACCACCAGTTGTTTTTAACCGGACGGCGCTAGGGGACCTTCGCTTGGATTGGGATTTGGATGTTGGATAGAACTGTCTTATAGATACGAAATTTTTACACCAGTTTAACGCAACACGAATACAACTATGATTGTTGCTTACACTTTTAAGTTATTCATAGATGATACTTACATCGAAACGAACGAGTGCACCAACTGTATAAATACGAGGGGGGATTTATAAAAAATGTTTGTTCAAAGTGATGTCATAAACAAACATAAATCATTATACGCTAACAACAATATGATAATAGAAAAAATAAGAAGACTACAGACACCCAAGAAGACGAGTTACTTTGTTAATCTACTAAAATCGCGACTAAAATGGGCTGGTCATTTTCAAAGAGTTTACTAAGATCAACAAGTCCGGAATTTTTTTGATGTGATGCTATCTGGGTGGAGGAGTGTCGGAAAAAATTATGCTGGTTCGGTGAATCGTCTATGTCAAACGTGACAGCGTGATTAATAAGTGTGGAAATATGTAGAGGAGACCTTTATCCATCAGTAGATCGATCACGCAGTGGCGAAGGATGGATGTAGGCTGTGGAAATCCGACACAAACAGTGCACACTAAACCTTAGTCCAAACATACTTATTTGTTTTTATTAAACTAAGAATACAAGTCGCAGATGATGATGGTTAGTTTTTAAAATTTATTTAAACCCTGCCTAGCCAAACCATAATACATAATATATAAAATGGTAAAATTATGTCATAAATATATCTGATGTCAGATATTTTATTGATAAAAGAATATTTAAAATATAATATAGATAGGTAAGTAATAAAGTATAGTAAGTATGACTGACAAATTCTACACTAGTTTTGCCTTCGCTGCCTACCTCCATTATTATGGTTTAGCTTAAACAAGGTTTAATTAAATTTTAAAAACTAACTAACACCATCTGTAATTTGTATTCTTAGTTCAATGAAAACAAATAAGTTTGATTGACAAAGTTTAGTATGCACTATTTATGTTGGATCTCCACAGCCTATATTCACTCTCCACCACTGGTACCAAGATAGTGGAACCGATTTCACTTATATCCAGCTTATTGGATCGCTTTCTCAGGCATCGCTCCGACTGTGACATATTTTCTGTCAAAATAGAAATAAAAGGCTCCCCTTCAATATATCAGAAGAAAAACGGTGGGTCAGGACACCTAGACCGCGTTAGTTGGATTGTGTAGAAAGAAAGGTGCACAGCACCTCAGAGGTGAAAGTGGTAAAGGGGGCTTGCGGATAAGAGTAAAGACGTTTCCTGTTGTAGTGCTGACGATGATTATTGGTGATGAATGAATGAATGAATTAATGAATACGTCGGGAAATAAAAGATATTACACAGTATTCGAAGTTTAAAAGCGTGAGGTACTCAATCTGTGAACTTGAATACGAAATTGCAAAATGGAGGGAAAGGCATTAATAGGCATTCCCGGTCCCAATAGACGTCACCAGTCACCCGCCAGCACGCGCGCGGCGGAAATTAACAACAAAAAGGAGCACATTTTCGCATCAGGACGACCTGGGTTCGGTACCGCACAACAGACACGCAGTGGACCGGAACATTGGGTACAAAAAAAGTTTACATCTCAAATAATTTATTTCAATTAGGTACTGCCCACCTACAATACATATTATTGGCTTACTCATAGACAATTTAACAGCCCTAAGCAAAGTGACGCCCTCTATCATTTTTCAGTCTCAAATTGTATGATAATTCAATATTTCGTCTCGGCCATCTTAACTAAAGCAATAAAATGAAAATTGTGAAAATTCTTATATACAACATCCAAGACGTTTGGACGTTGAACGCTGGCAAGCAGGTTTACTTCTCGAAACAGATAGGTATATCATTTACCTACACAAAAACTACTTTCATAATATGGTTGTAATATTTGTGCGTATTTCATAATTTGCTACCCCCTCGTGAAGTAACTATATGAATGGAGTATCTGCCCGTAAACGACCATACTTTTAGAGTAGTTTAGTTGTCTGTTAATACTAAATGTATTCATTAGCAAACAAATAAATACATATGAACGTTATTGAAAAATAAGCTCCACATAGATTGCAATAAGGATAATTTGCCACCAAAATAAAATTCGTCTACATGTAGTTGAATAACAAAATATAAGTTGGTATTATACCAACATTTAAATTACGGTGATCATTGTAAATATGCGTTCATGTTTTTGGCCTGATCTGTAAACGAGTCCACTATGATATTAAGTCATTGACTAGGACCATACGACTATTGTTCTGGTGTATTAAAATCTAACATTTTCCCCTGTCAAATGGCTTATTTTTTACATCATAATTAGGTAAGTAAGTATCTACTTAAAAGTAAGTTTCTTAAGGAATAATTAGTAATCAAAATATGGTTCCTATAAAGATAATACACATGGCGCAGTCATATTACTTTAAGGGATGTCACGAAAATGTTTCCTATGACTTCAGCCAGGGTGTCCCAAGAGATGCGACGCAACGAGGATCGCCTGTATAAATTTGTCTCTCAGAGAGAAAAACCGATTCGGAACAGTAGTGAAGGTGGCAGCCAAAACCGTTTCCCATGTTCAGTAGGTACAACGTGCATTCACACATCGGTCGCCATTTTCCACTAGCTTAAAATCGAGCTAGTCAGTTACATAATAATATAGGTAGTCATTGTAGATAATTTGATGTAACAATTGAGATGTTAATTTGGCCTAGGAAAGAGCGAAAATTTATAATAGTTTATGCAAATTGCTGACACGTAAAAATAATGTTATAATTTCACACCACACAGTTTGGCACGTGCGGATGGCAGAAGAAGATAATGGTTTACTTTGAAATTCTGATTAAAAAATAAATAAGGACGAAGATATTATCGTATATTTATGTAACTTACTAAAAAGGAACACATCGTTTAATTGTACTGTTCTAATACTGGTGTTATAGCCGAAATAGATAATATTATATTCCTTTATTTGAATAAATAAAACATAGCTGAATGTTATTATAGTACCTAATGAAAATAATATATTTATTACTTTGCCCTGGCATTATTATGCACAAAGGCATATTAATCACTAATTGGTACAACAATATTGATTCTATAATTATTATAACGTGTCTGTTATAAAATGGAGTTAATCAGTGACAATAAAAACCGAACTCGTATAAAGAAACAAGACGGTAATCAGAGATTAGAGTATCTACGTATTATTAAGTATCAACCCTCTACGCCGTAGCCGCAACGCTACGCTTCTATACATAGGTTCTACGCTGTAGTGATGTACCTAGTAGTGTGGAATTCTCGATAAAAATAAGTTCGTGTATTGTTAGTTAGTTAACAAAGTTTGATCGATTTTGTGATACTGGAAATCAAAATACTGTATTTCTTGGATGGGTTTTCTTGTTACGATGTTTGTTTTTTATCTGCCTTACAGTTCAGTGGCAATCTTGAATGTAGGTATAATGTGGGGTATTTTAACAATATTTTTTTAGGAAAAATAGTTGTGTGAAGAATGCAAAAATTTGAAACTGCGTAAATATTTTTAAATCATCACCAGCTTTCGATGATCCTCTGCTGGATGAAGTCATACGCAGGTTTATTTCCCATTCCGGTCCGGACTTCTTTGCCATGTATTTCCGTCAGTTAATTATGCCATCATTTATGATTACGTCAGTCCTCGATGACCAATGCCATATCATTTATTCGGCGAACTTCATTACAAGTTAAGTTTCTCTCATGCAATATCGATTCCTGTTTTACATGCATACGAGAGAAATGAATGAACATGGTTCTACGAACAACCCCTAATCTACATTGTCTCCATTCACTTTACATATCAATTTCAAGATAAGTATACAGATTTGTGAACTCTTTTGTTAGGTCAACTATTGAAATAATGATAGTATTTCATGGATTGTAAAATATACTAAGCAGTTTCTTTTCTCGGTTTACAGAGGTAGAAACGTTTCCAAAAATAGAAATTTTGCACTTACTATAAATTGACCAACGATCACATTTGTTTAATTTTAATGTTTTTGGGCTATTGTTAAAAATGACTTGCGTCTTTAAAATGCCATTAAAATTTCTAGCGTCAAAGAAATACAGTTTCTTTATTCGTCTATAAGAGTGTGATAAGTATTAAAATTTACAAAAAAAATGTAGATTTTATCTTGATATTTCTCCATTGTTAACGCGCTGGAGAAGAAAAGAGGCAACGTAGGTATACCTACGTGAGTAGCGCGTTTGGCAAACGAGGTCACTTTAAATGCACCTTAATTTTTTCGTAAAACGACGAGTTTCCGGTCTGCGGCTAACGTTTTCCCACCTCTTGTAGACCCACCCCCTCCCCCCACACATTTACCGTACAAAGGTAGTGTGTCGCCGCCCCACGTCGGGGATGGTCAATCGTTTTAATAATTAGCAATAATTACAAACTGTTTTTTCCTAAAAAATTGGGAACGTGAACTTTAAAATTACCATGGTCTTCTTTGTCCACATTAAATACTTCTTAAATGGAGCATATTGACACCACCACGCGGTTCATCAAAGAATCCCTGTCATACGCCAGTCTTCTTGCGACTTCGCTTTCATTCTATCATGTAGCTCCGCAATATGCACCCTGTGGATAATAAACGGTTTTCCAGGACGCAGTAATCCTATTAGCTTGAACAAAATATAGACCAGGTTGACACACGTGGTCGAGCTGGGTCCGAAGCTATTCTTCTTTATACGCGAATGCATGGTTCAGTTTCTTACCTCATCGTTATTCTTTACAGGTGCTATGACTCACTACCATCAAAATGAAAGCGTCAAACAGACAGAAATTGGTTTTAATCGAGTACCACCGAGGCCCATGAGTCCCAAATCTCCGCATCGAGTTGAATGTCACTCCAGTCACTCCCATTCGGATAGTGAGATTTTTTGCGAAGTTCATTTCCTTTGATATGTATGCACAAGTATTCGATGCTGTCGGACACTATCGATGTTATGTTAGTCACGAAAATTCAGGGGGAAATCTAGTTCGGGATAGACACTTTATTGGTTTCCTTTGGTTCGATTTTCAAACCCACACGAGACGAATTATTATGTAGCCTTGCCTTTGTCGATTGTAACTTGAACGGCCCTGATTGAATTATCAAATAGGACAGTGATATCAGCGCACTATACAAACACAACAATACTAGTTATTTTTATTCATATTAGCCCCTCCAACGTTTCTCGGTCCCAGGTTCTCTGTTGCTACATATTTCCACCGAAAATGATGTGATATCGTCGATACAGCAGGGCTTAAAGCACCCCGCGGTAGTAGTACCCCCTGAGTACCTACTAGTGTATGGGAGGTCACTTTTTAATATTAGTACTATTCAGGAGCCTAAATCAACGCCATGCCGACGAGTACTTAATTTTGAATTTGGAACGGGTTACGAAATTAATACTGCTATCACCTAATATAATGGTGATGAAATCTAAAATATAATTTTGTATAACACCATCTATATATGTGACACATTCAAAATCACAACAGAATCATAAACATATTTTAAAATAGTAGTGCATTGTGTAAAATTGTTAAGAATATCTTCGTCACTCTTATTGAAACGCCCACAGTTTTCAAACAAAATTCCTAAAAAGTATACTATTTACCCGTAAAAATTTGCCAATACCAGAAATGCCGCAAGTTACTCTCTTCTGCGGTCGGAGCAGGGCGAGGGTATGTGGCCCTGGGGGAGTACACAGCAGAATGGGTAAATTATCACAGGTTAGGTGCTCCGCAAAGACTTTCCGGGAATTTGACCGAACAAGAGGCGGAAGAAAATCCATAAATTAATATACAGTGACTCCAACATAGTCTTGCGACATTGTCAGCCAGTAAATTGGTTCGTTTATTAACAATGTCGGGTATATACGAGTACGTTATTAACACTCCCGTTGCCATGAAGAACTCGCACTTTATTTAGGCCCTTAAATCATGGATACCCCATTTATTATTATATACAAAAAAATCTACTTTTAGCTATTTGTAGATAAAATGCTTATGCGTAAAAATAAAAATGCACAAGTAGTTTAATTGAATGTTTTCTATATAAAATTAATCATTTTCCAAAGTCTGATCGATATTTTGATAAGACAGTGATAGGGCTATGTAAAAAGATATACGTTAGAGAAACCCACATAATAATTTTGTAAAGTGAGACACTATTATAAAATGTTATTTGTTAGAACAGCGAGACCAATTTATGTGTTTGTTCAATTTAATTATATGACTGATGGCTCGTATAAATCCTCCCATAATATAACGAACCTTGAAATTTAAAATGTTCCGTGCATCTGACGATAAATGCCAAACTAACCCTTAATGTAATGTTATTAGTGTTTATTTTATCATGTTAACTTTGCTTCATATGACGTTTATTCCTAAACACTTACCTTAAATTCCCGGTATCTCGGGCATGTCATAAAAACCTTTTTACCCAGATTTAGAAGAATACCAACCCTTATTACAAGGTCTGTAAAGTTTACATCAGTTTGTGGAACATGTGCATTTGAAAATATACCTACCTCGAGTGACCTGCACAAAAACGCACAGCAAGCGGTCGGTTTTCCTTTGTGCATATGAGTACTTGCATATTCTACCTCTATAATAAATTATATTGTAGTTATAAATTACTAATAATAACTTATGCCCGAAAAGAATATTATTTAGTCAGGACATGCATTTCAAATACAACTAGATATTCTTTTGTTTATGAAGTATGTAGGTATACAATAGTCGCAGAAAGTATTTTTAGTATTTTCAATAGTATAGTATACACGACATTCTCGTGGTACGAACCACTATGCTTTCTTTCAGTTGGTTACGTCTAATGAATAAGTGCTTACTGATATTTATTTTTATCTTTTTTATTTAAAAAAAATAATATTAGTGAGTAGGTACATGTCTAAATAATTAATTATATTGAAACTGTTGCATTTACATGTAGTTATTATACTATAACATTAACTCCATGTTATTATGTCCCTGAAATCAGTGAATTTATTTAGGTAGGACTAATACATTTAAGATTACCTACTAATTATTAATTTTGCTTTTAATGTCATAAGTACCAAATAATATTATTTTATTATAAAAATGTTATCATACTCAATCTGATGTAGGTATAAACATAATATAATATTATTTCTCTGCACCCCAAGTCTGTAAAATCAATTCATTTTATGTTGGTATACCATTTTGGACATAGTCCGTACATAATGGTATTGACTAAATTTAATGTAAATTGCAAAAAATACCTCTATCACATGTATAAAATGTTTTTATGTATTTTGTATATATTATGTAGGTAATGTTATTCTTAATATTTTGCATTTCAGAAAGTGAGTATTTTTCTTAGAAATATAATAGTAGGTAGTTTTATTATTTCGATTGTTTTATATTATAATATAAAGTTATGAGTCACCATTTAAATTTTAATTAGATAATATTATGTAGATATATTCATTTGTAGTTTGTATAATATGTTATGCTTAGAAAATTAAGTTAAAACGTAGTACAATGAAATAGTCGTAATGGGAAAACCACAGATTTAAAAAAACCCGCAATTTAACTGTACCTCCACGGTGGTGTGGAATTCAGTACAATTTTTGAAGTAAGGGGTCTTTCACACCGTTATCTTCCACCTAAGTAAATCTAATGATTGTTTTATTATATGTAGGTAAGTATAATGTTTAGTATCTACAAAAATACACAAGTATTAAATTACGGTTCCTATCAAATACATCAGTGATTTCCAAACTTAATGTTATTACGCCTCCTTTTTAAAAAAAAAATGAAACTTGGCGCCTCCCCCCTTTATTTCATTAAATAATTCAGACACCTTTTTAAATAGTCAAAAATGTAGGCACTAATACAAAAATAAAGAAAACTTAAATATATAAATAATAAACAAGGTTTTACTACTTATATTACTACTTATACTTATTTAAATTAATTTATTTTTCATGCGATGGATGTTTAAAAAAGATTTTGCGAAAAGCGAGCCCCTAGGCCAGGATATTTGTCGGGCCCACCTACCTATCTCTGAGGTTAAGGGCAGTGTGGTACTATAATGTAGTGTTTCCTAAATTATACACATACACGGGAGTTATCATTACATATATCACTCATGATATAGGTATCACATCAAACGTACAACTACCTACATATTTAATATATCATAGTTTTGAAATCAAATGATTTTTTTACTATTAGAGTAAATTTGTGAAATAAATAATGGGGAAAGTGCATTAGCAAACTATCATAACGCTCAGTAAATAGATTTTTGTTTGCTTCAATATATCTGGCGCAAAATCATTTAAAAGTGGAAACATGACGATTTTTTTTTTAAATTTTGATTTCCAAAGCTCCAATTTTTTATGTATGCCTTCACTTTGTCTTTTTAAATCAGTCAATGCATTAGTGGTCCTTGCATTGATTTATTCACTTTTTTTTAATTTGAACTAAATAGACAAATTTAACAACAGTTATCATTCGTTAACAAATTTGCCTCAAATTTCAATATTATGATTTGATCCTTGTATATCATTTTTTCACGAGATAGCCAGCACACTCAACAATAGTATAGAAGTGAGGTATTAAAAAATTAGTCTACATATTATTATCTTCAGACAGTTTAACAAACAACGTTTTTTAGGACTGTTTTTATGTAGTTTATAACTAGCGGCTGTTTTATAAACTTTATTTGCAAACTGCAATCATGACGTGGCTTTATTTGTGTAAAACTTTTCGTGCCTACCTTCGCAACACTGCGCACCTACCAGTTTGGCAATATATAATATGTATGAAAGTACATTTTTATGGAGATACAATATATTTATTTTAACATAGACTAGAAAACCTCTTGTTATGAAATTCTCGAAAGGTGGGTATATTATAGACTTACTACATGCGTATAGGTACACATAGCGTAGTGATTTAATTTTTATTATGTGTAATTATTTCAGCATAATAAACATAACATTAAATAATTTTAGTGGAAACTATAAGATTGAATTATTTTTGTTTTTAATTATTCTTATATAAATATTTAACGTGTTTTGAAATTATATTATAGGTGAGATACCCGGCTTCGCACAGGGTCGCTTAGTGGATACATTTACCTTAGATATTTAAAAAATAATAATGAAATTATCTTTTTAATATTAAAATATCTGTGTAATACAATATGAAAGTAATTCTAATAGGAGTAAAGGTCAAACAAAAGAACTGTAAATTAAAATCGAATCCAAAATATGCAAACGTTATTAATAGTATTAATATGTAGTAAAAAATTCAAAATTGGATGGAACAAACAAACAACAAACTTTGTATTTTATATAATACTAACCATCCCAGGTGTGCGAACAACAACTGAGAAAAATTTCATCGCAATCTGATGAATGTTATAAGAACGCATACGAATAGAAGAAGAAGAAGAAGAAGATAATTGTACTAATTTAGAAACCTTCGCGGGTGTTGGCACAATTACTGACGAAAGTTTTATTAAAATCGGATGAATGGAATAGGTACGCATACGAATAGAAGAAGAGGAAAAATATTGTTGTACTAATTCAGAAACCTTTGTAGGTGTGGGCACAACAATTGACGAAAGTTTCATTCCAATCGGACGAATGGTATAGGAATCATACGAATAAAAGGATATAGAATAAAGACGATGAAGAAGAAGAAGATGGTTGTACTAATTCAGAAACCTTTGCGTGTGTTAGCACAACAACTGACGAAGGTTTCATCGCAATCCGATGAATGGTATAGGAACCATATGAATAAAAGAAGATATAATGAAGAAGAAGAGATAGTTTTTCTAATTCAGAAACCTTTGCGGGTGTGCACACAACAACTCACCAAAATTTAATCGCAATCGGATGAATGGTATAGGAACTATATAAAATAAATGAAGATAGAATGAAGAAGAAAAAGAAAATGGTTGTTCTAATTAAGAAACCTTTTCAGGTGTTAACACAACAACTAACGAAGGTTTTATCGCAATCGGATGAATGGTATAGGAACCATATGAATAAAAGAAGATATGATGAAGAAGAAGAAGATGATTTTTCTAGTTCAGAGATCTTCGCGGGCATGCGCACAACAACTGATCAAAATTTCATCGCATTCGGATGAATGGTATAAGAACGCATATGAATAGAAGAGGAAGAAAATAGTTGTACTAAATCATAAACCTTTGCAGGTGTTACCACAACAACTGACGAAGGTTTCATCGCAATCCGATGAATGGTATGGGAACCATGCGAATAAAAGAAGATATAACGAAGAAGATGGTTTTTCTAATTCAGTAATCTTCGCGGGCATGCGCACAACAACTGATCAAAATTTCATCGCAATCGGATGAATGGTATAAGAACGCATACGAATAGAAGAAGATAGAATAGAAAAAAAGGTTGAAGAAAATTGTTGTACTAATTCAGAAACATTCGCAGGTGTCGGCACAACAACTGACGCAAGTTTCATTGCAATCGGACGAATGGTATAGGAATCATAAGAATAAAAGAATATAGAATGAAGACGACGAAGAAGAAGAAGATGGTTGTACTGATTCAGAAACCTTTGCGGGTGTTGCCACAACAACTGGCGAAGGTTTCATCGCAATCCGATGAATGGTATAGGAACCATATGAATAAAAGAAGATATAATGAAGAAGAAGAAGATAGTTTTTCTAATTCAGAAACCTTTGTGGGTGTGCACACATCTTCTTCTTCTTCGATGACGCTACAGCTCAAGTCGAGCCCTGGCCTCCTCCACCGCTATCCTCCAGCCGGAACGGTCCTCCGCACGTCTTTTCCAGTTCCTGATTTTTAGTATCTGGTTGGCATCTTTTGTAACATTATCACGCCATCGTGTGCGTGGCTTTCCCACTGGCCTTTTTCCTCCTGGGTTTCCTTCGAGGATCTTCTTCGGTATCCGTGACTCAGGCATGCGCTGGACATGGCCTGCCCAGTTTAGCCTCTGGAGTTTTATGAAGTTGGAGAGTTTTGAATCTTGGTATAAGCGGTATAGTTCCGTGTTGTACCTAATTCTCCACTCCCCATCATCATTCATGGGTCCGTATATCCGCCTAAGGATCTTTCTCTCAAAGCAATCCACCATTTCAGCTGCTTTTACATTTAGCGTCTATGACTCGCACCCGTAGTGCACACATCAATTCACCAAAATTTCGTCGCAATCGGATGCATGGTATAGGAACGCATATGTCAGACAGACTTTCATTTGTATGTATAAGATATAGTCTATAATCTGCGCGCAAGTGCAAGCAATAAGTTGACAAAGTTTTATCGCAATCGGATGAACGGTATGGCAGCGCATAAAAAAACGAACAAACAAACTAACAAATATTCATTTTTATATTATAGATTATAATCAGGGAATCGATATTGCAAAATTATAAGTATTTTTTTTATATACTAGGGAAATTATCTAAAAGTAGGTAAGATATATCTAAAGTCTTAGAGGTATAGACTTAATACGTGCGTATAAGTTCAAGTAGCGTAGTTATTTATATTTATTAATGTGTATTATTTCAGCATAAGAAACATGATATTAAAATATATTTAGTGGAAACTATACGATCAATCGGAGTATTTTTCTTGATTAATTGTTCTTATGTAAGTATATTATTTTAATGTGTTTTAAAATACGATTTTTAAAAATACTTAATAACATGATACAATAAGATCACAGTGTTTTAAAATTATATAGGGAATCGATATTGCAAAATTATAACTATTATTTTATGTGGTGAACGTGATAACGCAAGTCCACACAGATGTTATCCTACCTAATAACATCCCTCGTTCGCTTCGGATGAATTAGCCACCCCCACTCTCCGTGAAATGGCAGCGTATGTTGGTTGTTCCATTTAAAACAGACCGAGACACGCCGTGGCTTAGATATGACGTACTTTTATCGATGTCCGATATTATACACGATTATAAGATAATTGCATGTAATATACACAGAATAAAATGTTAAACGATGACTAAACAGTATTTAAAAACATACTTTACCTTTTGAAGCAATCAATTAGCTTTTAAAATGCCTTAAAATGCCAAATTTCTATCGGGACACTGAGTGGACGGCATGGGAACGGGCGTAATTTTTTTATCATGGTAAGGGAAAGGTTAACCATGTTACTTTTAAAAGATATCTGGAAAG
The DNA here is from genome assembly GCF_057557595.1 of Rhyacophila brunnea. Classification (NCBI taxonomy): domain Eukaryota; kingdom Metazoa; phylum Arthropoda; class Insecta; order Trichoptera; family Rhyacophilidae; genus Rhyacophila; species Rhyacophila brunnea. Next base: position 46,940,173 of record NW_028233361.1, on the reverse strand, counting down.
GCTTTAGACAAAATAACTTACGAATCTGTGATCGTTAGGAAAGTAACGTACATTACAAAAACAAGTATAGTAACAAGAGTTAACTAGGTTACTAGGAGCCTTGGACACATAGGTAATCAACAAAAGGAAATAAATATACCTATTGGAAGTAAAATATTATATTCTTATTTGTTTTATTATTCAATAATGAATATACATAAGGTTTTAAGAATGTTAGATGCTTTATTATAGAAAAAAAAACATAATTAAACGAAGTTATAAGGAATAATTATTCATATGAATCATAGAGGGATCGATAGTTTAGAGGCGAAAGTAAGTACCTATTCACCCGGAAAGTTAAAGATGTATATTAAATTTAATGAACCTGTTTGCAGAATAAAACTTAAAGTAGAGTGGTTTTGGTCACCTGAATAACGTCGTCAAACGTGATATTCAAGGGTTGAAAAATTCCGGTGAAAGGTAGACCTGAAGACCGCTAAATCGATTAGGATATCGATATATTCCACTTGCGTGAGCATGAGTTTGGGTGAACACATTTTTAAAATAGAGTCGATATAGTTTATTCGCTGTACCTACATTCGTGTAGGTATTTTTTATGTGTCTATTTACTATATTACTTACAGTTTTTTAATAAATATTGTGAATACTGTCGCATACCATGTCTGTAATATAAATCATAAAGTTCATTGGGTGTTCAATAAATTTATATTTGTATTTAACGTCTAAGGCCAAGACACACGGCAAAACAGACTACATTTCCGTGTGTTTTGGCCCTTATATGTGGCCCCATTTGCTCGGTAACTGTGGTCGAATATAATACCTACACACATGAAGTATTATTGTCACCCGTCCCTAGTCACACTTCTATAATATTATATGGATCGAGTGGATAGTTTAAGAGTGTAAATGTTGTGGGTTCGTATGCTCCGTCTGGACCTTCTATCGACGCAGTATTGACAGCCCTGAAGTCGTGATTATACAAGCAATGAAGTGCAAGCAACCTGTCGATTTATTACATCATAAATTGCCACTGCATTTGATAGCCGATATCCGAAACAGATCACTCAGTCGTGCCGAGCGAGATATTTGATATATTGCACTAGTTATTAATTATACAAGAAATAATGCAATGCGATATGCATGTAGGTAGATACCTACTTATGGTATATCACAGAAAAAAATGATCACCTACATGCATACTGAATGTATTATTCTTTATCGATCAAAATCAACAGTGTTAAAAGTTAGTATTATGTAAATAAATATCTCGAAATTATAATGCAAAGCGATTACAGAGGCAGTGGCGAAAACACAAGTAGACTGGGATCATTTTGGGATTACACACCTACAATAGACAATAACAACCAGCAGGTACGAAATTACCGGTACTCTGGGTGCACGCAGGATTAGGACTCCGCGTTGACACGAGGCCCCCAAAAAAAGACTTTATGTAAATATTTCATATCCTTGACTCATTTTTTAAAAATTCACAAAAAGCTCATATTTTCGACATAGCAAGAATATTAGATATATTAAGCAGATTAAAATACTTCAGAATTCACAGAATTGCAAAATTATTATTATAATATCTATTATGAATACATTAAAAGTTTTGATTAAAAATTGAAATTTTGGACTCGCTGACAATCGGAAAGCGAACGTCGAGCTGTGAAACGTCAATTTGTTTCGTGATGGCGACGGGGTATTAATTCTTAAATCGTGTAAAGATGACTAAAAAACATTACCCATTTACTTGAAAAAGAAAACATGTCAATGAATATATTATTATTGTTACGAATAGAACGATGACGAAAACTGTCTTCTTGAAATCACTACCTACGAGGCAGAGCATGCAATAAGAGGCATGAAAAATGGAAAAGCTCCAGGAGAAGATGGGCTTACGATTGACATTCTCAAGAGAGCCGGACAGACCGTGAACGAAGTGCTAGCACAGCTGTTCACAACCTACCTGCGCGAAGAAAATGTCCCAGAGGCGTGGAAAAGTGCTTCGATCATCATCCTCCATAAAAAGGGAGATCAGGAAGACCTGAAAAATTATCGGCCAATCAGCTTATTGCCAATTCTGTACAAAGTCTTTACAAAAATACTCTCCAACCGCCTAGAAACTGCTCTAGATGAGAATCAACCGAGAGAGCAAGATGGGTTCAGAAGAGCCTATAGCACGATGGAACGCATCCAAGTCGTCAAAGAAGTTATAGAACGGTATCAAGAATACAGGCTGCCACTATACCTTGGTTTCATTGATTTGAGAAGGCATTTGATTCAATAAAAAAATCTTCTATTATAGACGCCCTTAGCAACCAAGGAATTTCCAGACGCTACATAAACATATTGAACAGTATATACAGTGATGCCACAGCATGCGTGAAACTCCACAAACGATCGTGTAAATTCCCCATTAACAAATGTGTCCGACAAGGTGATACCATTTCACCTAAACTATTCACTGCTACTCTTGAGGAAATATTTAGGAAACTTGATTGGGAGGAAAAAGGTGTTCCAATTAATGGGGGGCACCTCAGTCACCTGCGCTTTGCAGATGATATTGTTATACTTTCACAAGACCCGAAAGACCTCCAAGATAGAATGCAAGAACTCGCGGATGTCAGTCAAACGGTCGGCCTAAAGATAAACGTCTCAAAGACAAAAGTGATGAGGAACTGTTTTTCGGACCCTGCGATTATCTGTATTAATGGCACCCAACTCGAGCAAGTCAGCAGCTACGTCTATCTCGGACAGCAGGTGTCCATAGACGGAAGCATGCACGATGAAATTGCTCGAAGAACAAAGCTGGGATGGAGTGCTTTCGGACGTCTGAATAGTATCTTCAAAAGTGACCTACCATTGTGTCTAAAGCGTAGGGTGTTCGACCAATGTGTGCTACCCGTGCTCCCGTATGGCTGCGAGACGTGGACCCTCAACACGAGAGATGTCCAAAGGCTAAGAGTCGCACAGCGAGGCATAGAGAGGTGTATGTTGGGCATCACGCGAAAGGACCGTAAGAGAAAACAATGGGTTAGGAAGCAGACAGGAGTACGCGATGTAATAGACGTTGCCAAACAGCTGAAATGGAGATGTGCTGGACAAATGCCGTCATCCAGTGGTACCCAAGGGGCACAAAACGGCCACAGGGTCGCCCTAAAAGCCGCTGGATTGACGAACTGGTAAAGTTCGGCGGAAATACGTGGCAGCGAACGACACAGGATCGAGAGAGTCGGAAGAAGCTTGGGGAGGCCTTCATCCAGCAGTGGATTGACCCCGGCTGATGATGATGATGACACCATTGAGTATTATAATATTAACATGCAAAGATTTCTTTTTAACATTATAATATAGGTAGGTAATACATATTAGTATTAATAATATTTAAAGTTTTAAATATGTTAAGAATACAAGAATCCTTACATGTGATGAGTAAATACAACATATTTTTAAAATATACTAGCGAAAAATATAATGATTGGCCATTACACTAAGCGATTTTGGGAAAAGGCGATGAACTACGAGTCTTTTCGTAATCCCAAACAAGAACATTGAAATTGAAATGTCATACCAGTAATCGTATTAAGGCATTACCTCCCCTCCCTACCAATACAAATCAAAACACTCACAAGTTAATACAAATTTCACCGACACTAGAACGGTTTCCTCTTGATAATAGGGGCACTTATCCACAAGCCGTCAACGTTTTTTTAATAATATGTAAATTAGCTCTAGTTTAAATTAAATCTGTAACATTGTCTGAAAACGTTTTTGGCTGTCATATTGCAAAGCACATTCGGATTACTTGTTTTGAACGAAACTACCAACCTACGCCATTGCATGCTGTTTTATTTTCTATGTGACACGAGAACTACAGGATGCAAGCCACATCTTCTGGGAATATCCGAGAATGTATTCCGAGAGGGAAAAGATGCTCAATGCCGTCCGACCTGGTAGCCACAAGCACCAATTTTATTGCGTTTAAAAAAATCACCAAAAACATCGATATTTCATAATTGAATTGCGCACATAGTCGCCTAGCGACAGTCGCGCGTAACCTCTCGAAACGTCAAAATATACTCTGTCTAGTGACCGGCAAGTTTGACATCTGTATAGAAATAACCATCTGGTAGCCTGTGCGCATACGTGATCGCAACATTGGGGGCTCGACTTGCAGCCTGAATCGCATGCAACTTGTTTTCATGCAATTTTTCAAACTAAAATGTCGCATACCGCCAATGTGCGTAGCTCTATTTGGCAACGTGTGTTTTGTGAATAACGATGACGTCACATCGACGTATTCGACATGTTGGAGACGAAACGAGTTTAGATGTGCGAGCCGGCTAGCCGTGCAAGAAATAGATGACACACTTGTGACCTTGGTCTACAGTGCAAATACACCCCAAATAAATCGTAAAGGTATCTGGGCAAGTCAGGAGAAAACGCGTCATACTGCAGCATGATAATGCTTATATAAATTATAAGATAGGAATTGAATAGGTGGCAAAAGTTAATTAGTGGCGTAGATAATGATGGCGAATATGTAATTGATAAGAAACCGACCACATCGATACCTAACTAAACACTGGTCGGTGTAATCGCTCAAACTAACCAGCAACATTTCGAACGATAATTTACCGATCAAAATAATATATCACACAAAAACGGCTTATAAAATTCAGATGAAACATATTCATGGGGAAGCTTAATAGAACATCTATAGTTATACTATAGGCTCAAGGTTTCTCATTACGTATAGGTACTATATACCTATGTATCCATAACTCAAAGGCTCCGAAACGGCAGGCTCTAGAGTAGGTACTTATTTTTAACTGATAATTACATTAACGCAAAAAATTGAGGCCATTTTAAGGTTTCATTCAAAAGATATGAGCATTTTATTTTTACTATTCATCATCAAAATAATATCTTCATGGGGTAGCTTTACAGAATACACACAAAATTGTATATAATGTTTAACGAAAATAATAATACGGGCACTTCATTTTACAAACTTAGTATATTAAAATGAGTTTGTATTGCAATCCAAGAGCATATTTTCCCGGCAGGCTAATGGTAATCTAATTTTCGCTTTACGAGTTTTTACAAGATTATTTTCCGTAACGAATCGAGTTTGTTTGTACAGCGAAGGGCGGACAAGTACGCATCTAAATAAACCTGTACAAATTCAAAGTATTGACTGAAAATTTGCATTGAGCTTAACTTTCAAATTAGACCCAACAAATTCGCCGAAAATAGCCGTAAAGCAATTAATAATTATGTGTATGTACATAGCAAGAGATGTTGGTCGGTCAGCAGTTTCCTGCGACGAATAAATGACTACAGAATAACAACTCATTCATCTGCCATCTTGTAAATATCGCACTGAAAGTGATTTTCGCTAACCATTCATTGTTAAATTAAAGTACTATATAAATATGGTCTTCAAATTCTTTAACATGTAATGTGGGCCTGCTAGAGATATTTGGTGACAAATTACTAGGGATGAGCTTAAACATGATTAAATCAACAGGTATAGCCCTGGCGTTCTACAGGGACACTGATGTACGCTAAAACGATTTGCAGTTGTGTTGGTGTTCTTTAGTAGTATTGACACAGGGTGTGCATGAAGAATTACGGTAAATAAGCATATTTTTTATGACTTATTGTTTTAATAAAATATGGAATAAAAATGCGTTCATTATAACATAGGTACCTATATATTATTTACTTATACTGATAGTTACAATTCAATGAAAACATCGGTATGTCCACACAAGGTATGGAACTAATAGGTTGAGCAGTGGCTGAAATCCATTTCTCGTAAAAAAAAAAAAAAATCTAGCAATACAAACCTCTACTCCGTGGAGGCCCATATGATACTATTAGGATCGGACATTGTAGATTCGTAAAAATTAATTAATCAAAAAGTAGGGTGTGTTTTCGAATTTGGCTACCGATTTGGTTTGTCGTCTTGACAAAGAACAACTCAAAACGGTTCCAACCAAAAATGAACCTGATATCTCATTAAAGCTGCTTGTTTTGACCGAGAAATATAAATAAATATACACAGGATCTGTTAAAATAATTTACACACGACACACGTGTGTAGTACTAAGTGTAGTAATATAATGTTTGTATCTGAATACGTGGGTAGCAGGCTCTTTAAATGTTTTTTTCAATCTGGGTTTGATCCAAATTAAGGATTAGCAATCACTCTTCGTAAAGTCTGATAATATAGCATCCCGTGAGGTCCTGTTTGCTTTGCTCATGAGCGAAAGTGGCAATTTGTCTTACCCGTATTAAACTAAAACTGAACAATATGTAAGTAGTAACAAACCACCTTCTGGCTCCGGATGAAGGGAATCGCGGGACTGAAAGGGTGGACTTTTTTGTGAAGGAGATACATTGTTCAATGGCGAACAAAATACAGTAATCGCTTACGTCACAGGCCGTATAAATGTAATATGTACACCATTGTTACACAACGCGTTTGGAAAAAGCAAATTAATACTAACATACTATCTTAGTTTAAGCAAGGGAATGAAGTTTTCAAGTGATCCGTGAATAGTTTTACGGCTGAACGCAACAACTAAAAACGAAATTTTAGTAGTTGCAAGAAGAAAAATAAATAAAAGGTAACCTGCCTTCATACAAATGTAAGATGGGAAATGTATCAGTGATTATATTTTATGAGCTGACAAGTGTAAACATGCCGAATACTAATGCTTATTAGTTATTACTGTTATTAGATACTAATTCAGCGTGTTTCCTCGTGGCAGTAGTGAGTACTACTAATATTAGCACAAAGCCGGTGCAAACAAGCCTTTATGATGAGTAAAATAAATTTCAACTAAATTTCAATAAACATAACCTAAAAAAGTGTCCGAGTGTACGTAATGTTAAAAAATCTGTTGGTTTTTTTTTAAATATGCGTGGATTGTTAACAATCAGTACCTACTAATACTCCGCATTTCCACGCCAATGGGTGCAGTGGCCAACAGGCCTTCGTGGCACTATAAATGTATATCGACAAAACTCTAAAATATAATATTGTAAGTCCGCACTAAATACGGATGTGAATAAACTCAAAAGGGAAGTAAAGTGATAGCTTGCTAATGGCTAGTCAATGGAAAGACATATGTATGACAATACGTTGTAGAGATTTTCCATCATAATAGTATGAAGCGATGACTAAGCAATTTTCATATAAAACCGTTGTTATTGATAGATGAAAATGTTGACAAGCGCCGCCAGAATGAGCTAATCTCATGAACGAATTGCATGCATACAAAGAAATATGTAGTGGGCGCTCGCCATCAAAAATAAAATTCAAAGGGGTCTGTCTGTCTACTCGTATCATTGAAACCACTAATCAAAAGTAATTCAATGCCAGTGAATGAAATAGGTTCACTGACAGTATGTAAATAGTTACATAAATTCTTGTAGGGTATTTATTTACATTTAAAAATAACATTTTTTTATTCAACAAATAATTTACAGGATTTAAGAATGGGACATTCTTTATTGAACTTAAATAATTCGGAAATATCTCACAAGCAATATGTTGCCGACTCGATATGGGGAAAAAATCAGCCCGCGCGGAAAACGAAATATACATAAAACTAAAATCTAAAGGCGGCTTTGAGTCGGATTCTGGACGGAGATCAATTATCAGTGAACAAGCCTATTAAATTCTAATGGATTTAAGTTTTGTACTATTCCATTTGAGTCGTTTTCTGATACCCGGGTTTCGCGATTCGGCATCTTCAGGCACTGTGAGCACTCCCAAAAGGTAATAAAGGTATTATTGGTGACATTGGTGGTGTATTAGTTTACAAACACTTCAACTATTCGTAATTTTTTGGTTATATTTTAGTGTGATCCTTGACTTAATACGTAGGTGATAAAGTTTTTACCTACTTTATTGTATTAATTTATTATATAAGTTAGAATTAAATGTATTCGTTGTCAGTGTGTATTTAAATTTTGGTGAGTGCACATGTGCCTGAAGATGCCGAAAGGTGAAACACAGGTCGCAAAAAACCAATCAAATGGAATAGTACAAAACTTAAATCCATTACAATTAAAATTCAAATTCCATCAAGTACCTTCGGTCGATAGCATTAATAAGCATATTAAAACTAAACTAAATGATATCTAATATTGTATTGCCGTCTGATTTTGAGAAAAGTCACGATTTAACTCGGCCTTTTCTATCATTCTCTACTGAAGCAGAAATCTAAATTGGTTTCTATATAAACAAATAATATGGGAATTATTCACAAATCACAGTCGTTCGCTAGGCGAGGTGCATGATTGGTAGTGTTTCCAATGAATTTTCAAAATGTCGATAGCGGTGGCGTGCTATTTTAAATAAAATATTTCTTTTTAGCGTCACGCGATGCCAATAAAATCGACCTGACAGTGGGTATAGTATAATGGAGATGACACGAATCTTTTTAGGTCAAGAGTTGATACGATGGACTGATTTCGATGCTTCCCACTAGCCTACTTTGTGCGATTTATCTGCCTGCTATATAAAAGAAAGCTTTACTATCTAATAACACTAAAGTAGGAGCAGAGGATAAAAACAAGCCATATAATTAATCTCTCTTAAATCCTAAAATACTCGAATCCAGGCAAATACTCGAATATAGTCACATCCTAACTACTAATGTGGAATCCTACCAGAGCCGTTACAACGCCCTAATTTTTAAAAGGTTTGGTTCCGGTAGAATATAGAAATACAAATCGAAAATAGGAACCCCCGTTTCAAGGTTCAGTGTCATTTATAAAAATCAACAAACTTACCTACATATCTAGGTACTTACAGAATAGAAATATGTAAAATATTTTCTTTCAATTTCAAAAAATAAACACTCCCAAGCTTCGGATAGAATTATCAGACGTAATAATATCAAATATTTTAATTTTAAATCGCCTTAAAATACTACAAATAATAAAATATAGTAAGAATACTCTTTTCATCGAAATACCATAAAATGTTTTAAATTATGGGTGAAAATAAATTTTGAATACACATAAAAACATTTAAAAATTAATCACTCGGAACTGAACCGAAAACCGGAAAAACCGATATATATTTTTTACTTGTACCGGAACGAAAACCGAAACTCGAAGCCCTGATATTATGAACACGTTTCACTTTTAAGTAGGTAGTAGGTAACAAAAAACCAACCCTTCCCTATGTTTATCTCATACAAAAATGCCATAATTAAATTTAACTAAATAATATTAAAATATAATATATTAAAGAAAGAAAACGTACATCGCCCAACGCCCTATCACGTACCTCAGTATACCTTTTACATCATAGATTTTTAAAAAAACATGCTCAACCTTGTAATGCTCTGAGCAAAAAAAAATCTAAATCTTAACTGTAAAAAGCCATATAAAAGAAACGAGGGAGATTATTATTAAATATTTGGCAGTTGAGGTATCAAATTACGGGTTTCGTGTTTTCTTCGCTTTTAGTGAAATATAATTGTGTTCCAAGTCTCCAAATACCTCCCCCTCAAATACCTCCCCCTCATTCCTCAACCTACATTCTACCAACTCTAACCCTAAGATGAAGGACTCCCGTGCCCCAGAACGCATCATCCAGCATGGCCGAGTTATCGGTAGTGTATGGGTGAAAAATATGGAGTTTCAATTCAAAAAAGATTAAAAAAATAAGAGTAATCCAACGTAGAATTGTGTATAACACGTAGGCATCAAAAACTAAAAAAAGCGATGGACATTGCCATACGTTTGCCACATAGTTAGAAGAACAAACAGCCCATCGTTGGAAAAAATCACATTATATAGCCGTAGCCGAGAGATAAGTATTAAAAGACCTAAAGGACGACAAGGCAATGAAAGTCTATTAGTCGAGTAGAGTAGATACGTCAAAGAGAGGCAGTGGATTGCCAGTAACGTTAATCTGTTATATATTATGGACACCTTTCGTTTACGCGACTAAGTGTATGGACATAACTAAATCAGACAAATCAATGAGGTGAGATTTTTGATTTAGCGTCATGTAGCTTATATGCGTAAATATGAAATTAAAGGCGCGGCGTCAGGAAATCCGTTACCAATGGAATCATCCTAATGGGTCAGAGAGTAGATGTTGAAGTTAGATGGATTCTTCGGAAGCTAAAAAATCTCAATTACGCTCAAGTAAATTTTTCTTCACTTGCGAACTATTTAATTGCGTGACGTCGGACAGTAGTAGTAAGTTTTTTTTTTTTTTTTTTTGTGATTTTACCGAGGCTTTGACTGCGACTCGCTGTCATATCGCCTCTTCTCTTCTAGAAGGGGATCCTTCGATCAGGTCCTCACTCCTATTCTGTTAAATGGCTTTATAATTATTTTGTCTAGCTCTTCCGTCTTTCTTTCTTTCTTCTTTAGACGCCAGTGTTGTATGCACCAGAATCGCTCTCCTCCGTATCCATCCCTTCTGTATTTTCGATACATCGTGTAATCATTGAATTTCAGATAGTCTAATTCAGACCTCAGCCAAGTCTCTGAGATTAATGCTATTGAAATTTTTTGTCTTATTAAGTAGAGTTCTATATCATCCTTTTTTTGCTTCATACTTCTGGCATTCCATTTTAAAATCCTAATTTGTTTTTTATTATCCATTTTGCTCCAGAACCTCCCCTAGAATTTCCTTTAAGTGTCCTTCTTTGAATTGTTTGCATACCCAGTCCACTGCTTTAATTATTAGTTGTTTAATGATCTGCTGCCAGTCTCCCCCTTTCAGCAAGACTTTCATAATTTCTCCCATCGCGTTAACCTCTGTCTTCCCCTTTGAATTTTTCTTATTTTTTGTAGGCTTTACGCTACTACCTGTAGATATTATTGTTGAGCCTGAAGCTTCTACCACCGCTTCTTCTTTCTTTTTGTTTTCCTTAGTTTTTTGAATTGTTTCGCTTTCATCTCTTCCTACGATTTTTTTTTGTTTTAATATGTCAGCATAGCTATTATTTAACATATTTTTTTTTGCTTCCTTGAAAGGTATGTTCATTTTTTTCATTGCTTCTTTGCAATTCTTTTCCTCTTGCCACTTTGGGCATTTTTGGCTATTTGCCGCGTGGTTACCTTTGCAATTGATGCACGTAATTTCCTCATTTTTTTCGCAGGTTTTGTGGTTTTCACCACACTTAGGGCACGTTTCTACTGTACGTCCGCAATTGTTCGCGATATGCCCATATCGCCAGCATTTGTAGCATTGCATAACCCTGAATACATACGGTTCTACAGCAAAAGAGACTCCATATATGTAAATTGTTCTCGGCAATTTTTTCTCCCCAAATTTAATACTGACTGACGAGGTCTTTGTCAGCTCTCCTGTATCACCTTTTCTTGTCAACCTCTTAAGGTTGATTACTTTTGCATCACTTTTGATTTCCATGTGCAGTTCTTGGAGGTCCATATCAATATCGACTTTTCTTATTACTCCATAAGAGCAGGAGTCATTCTCTTTGGTCACAAAACCGAGATCTTTGAGTTCTCCAGCTTGTTTCACTTTATCTGCTTCTTTTTCGTCTTCTACTTGGATGTACGTCTTTAAATTTTTATTGTAAATTTTCTGTACTTTTACTCCTGCCTTATGCAGCATCTGCGCTATTTTCAATTTTAATGGAATTTTACTTCCCGTCGCTATCATGACGATGTTTTGGTTTCCCTTTGGAGTGACCCCAGAGTCTCTTCTGGGTTTTTTTCCAGAGGTCACCGTCTGCCATTCTTCTTCTTTTTCTCCAACCACTTCCTCTTCATCATCGTTTCTTTTCTTCTTCGTTTTTTTGGTTTCATTCACTTCCATCGTGGTGTTTTCCATTTTATTGCTTTTGCCGTTCACGCGGTCTTGGAATTCGCGCAACAGTGTGAACAAAAAACAGTGTGGACAACCCCTCGCTTCACAGCGTTTGACGCACTCCCCGCACAAAGTGCACTATCCGTGCAACAATAAATATTTTTCACTTTTTCTCAAGCACTGGCACTGATTGTCAAAATCACATGGGACCACACATGTTGAGTTTATTGTCAAATTCATTTACAAACAATATTATTTTTGTTGTATCCCGTATTTATAACCGTTCGCGAGTAACCAGGCGAATAGCGTCCCGAATACGCAAGCGAAGTTGTACAACCTCACTCCACCGCTGTTGGCTTCCGACTGTGTAGTAGTAAGTTCTGAGGGGCAATCTATTTCGGGGGCAGCGGTGATAAACCTTCAGGTAAAAGTTTCTTACGTGGGCGGAAGGCGAAAAGCTCCCGGAGTACTTTGACCCTTTCGGGACGGAGAATTTTCTTATAAGTAACTCAGCTTTAGTCTACTTTAACTATTCATAATTTGTTTGTTATATATTTTTATTTTGACTTAATATGTAGGTGATAAAGTTTTTACTTACTTTATTGAATTGATTTGTTATATAAGTTATCGTTGTCAATATGTATTTGCCTTTTGGTGAGTGTACACATTGCTTGAAGATGCCGAAAGGCGAAATCCGGGTCGCAAAAAACGATTCAAATGGAATAGTACAAAACTTAAATCCATTAGAATTCATTTTACATTTTCAATATTTATCATACCAAAGAACAAGAACACGACTATCTTATTTTACTGGGATTTCTCGATGATGTCATCAGGGATTTATTCAACGTATTCACTGTAATAGTTGACTTAGTAGCGTAGCAACATCCATGGTTACCTGTATATTTACCCACTGCATTCGATTCGACCAAAGCTCTTCCTGGTGGAATAACGAGCAAATATTTTCTAAACAACCACAAATAAGCGCCGCCACAGAGGCGCGCGGAATATTTCCGGCATGCCAAAATAAAGTTCGCATCCCGTTGTTTGCTTTGATAGCCTAGCTAACTTCGCTTCGTGCCCATCGCCCCATATCACACAATCAAACTTGATAAAATCTAAATAGGCGATGATTACCCATGGTAATATTATCATACAAATACAAACTCTCTAAATTAAAAATTTAATTGAATTTCCTTCAGAGTCGATAGTATTTTTTTTTAATTTACAAATATTCACATAAATTTATTGAATACATAATTAATAATGAATTAATTTAATCAGTAAATATATTGAAGCATTACAGTTTTTGGCCAACGCGTCACAATGATCGAAGTAATCCAAAATAATATTTACGTATATTAATATGAAAGTAAACGTAGGTACCTACTTATCATCACAACACTAACCCAATGAGGGTCATGACGCCTCCGGGAAACATCTCCAACGCCCTCTGTCTGACCTAAAAGCCCAACCACCTATTTACCTTTCCCTAGCCTCGAAGCTCACCTCATCCCTCATCGAAATTTCAAATAGTATTGATAATGCAAAAATAGTTCGTGGTCGTACCTTTCTCGCCATGTGCTTAGCTTCGTCGCGGATGGGTTCGGAGACCCTTCTCAATATCTTCATTTCTAAGATATCTAGCGTCGTCTCAGCTGTTTTTGACGAGGACCAGTACTCCGATCCATAAGTCAAAATGGCACTGATGGTCTTTTAGAGCTTTGAGAGGAATCGTGATCTGAAGTGTCTGTAAGTAAACCGTATTATGATGTTTTCCAGATTAATTCGTCCAAACTTTTTGACTGGTGTGGTTTTGAGGAGTGATGCGGGATCCCAAGAACAAAAATGAGGCTACTGATTTAAGAGTCGGTTACTATGATTTATTGTATATGAATTTATTGTTAATAGATTGATTGATTCGAAATCACTAAAGATGGTCGCCAATATTAACGGAATTTGATGGCGTTGTCAAATAGATCAAACCACACATATAGACAGCGAATTGGTGACAATTGCCAAAATAAAATAATTTGCATTGTAGATAGATAAAGTGTTAGGTATAATATGTCCACAAATTGAGGTCATATCAGATGGTATGTTTCTATAGTAAATATGTATACTCGATCGCGATTTTTTTATCGCCAACTGAAATAAAGCATCTCGCAATCCCGTCTAATACGGTCGCATCTGTCCACATCCAAAACAACGCGAAGAAAATGCGGGCGTCCTCGCGACCCGAGCATTCGCACCCAAGTATTTGGGTTCGCTTCGAATAATTAAAACCCTCGCCAGGGTTCGGGTTCAAGGACCACAGCCACTTGATGGCGTGTCTCTGAATTGCAAAGCGGAACAGCTGGTTATTTACTCTTACGCGGTTTAAATTGCTTCGCCTGCGTAACCTATTGTATCGGCAATATGTGATGGGAGAAGGAGGCTTCGCCCAAAGGCAATCTTTGCAAATAGTAAAATGGAGAAAAATATCGTCTTCCAACATTTTAGAAATATTGGGATGATTTAAAATGCACATATTACATTGAATTAATAATAATAATAATTTAATAACGTGAAATTACACCGAAGTTCAAACCACGGTGACCTAATTGCGCCTTCTCAGTAGCAGTGAGCTGTGTTGTTTTTTTCAATATGTGTTTGATCCAATGTAAATGTTCCAATGGCTTGGGCGAATGGTTAACAGCCATTCCTATTTAGATACATAACCACATCGCTTGAGACTTTCACTGTTATAGAAAAAATATACCCTCAAAGGGATAATAGTTCGACAGATGGTTACAGTGCGGTAATAGCATATCAAGAGATTTGATCAGAGTATCGAAGAAGTAGTATGTTATTTGGAGATTTAAGGGTAATTTACAATAGGGATAGGGTGCTGTGACCTTGGGCAACATACACAATCAATCTTAAAATAGAAAGATTATAAATGAGGTACAACCATCAGCTAAGCGCCGCCACATGCCAAATGACGAGTTCAGTGATGGAGTGCTCGGAAAAGTCATGATATTCTTCAAAGACTCCGCACAGTAGCTCAGACAAATAATTGCGTCAGAAACACTAGAACACAGATAGTAGGGCAGAACATGAACGCAAACGTATGAGTGCGAAGGAGAAAGAAGAAGTATGAGAATATTATCAGGTGGTACTGCCACCTGGTAATAATTGCTAGTACCTACTTAATAATAACGAAAATTGGTATGTCAATCATTTAAATTAATGTAATGTTAATTATTTTTTTAATCAGAGACGCGTGCGTTACGGAACATGTACTTACCCAAAATGTTGCGATGTTCGTTATTTTTTAGCGATTAACTAAAACTGAGCCTATGGTCAGGGCTTCGAACGGTTATTTTTTTCGTTTCGGTTCCGGCTTTCGTTCCGAAAAAAATAACGATTTTCCCGGTTTTCGGTTCGGCTCCAAGTGATTAATTTTTAAACGTGTTTATTTGTACTAACAAATATTATATACGATACTTTAGAACATTTTATGGTATTTGTATGATAGCCCAGCCCCAAGATCCGAAACAAATGGTTATAGTGCACCGCACGGCCGTAGCCATAAATTTTTAAAATAATACTTAGGTATATTACGTATAAATTATGGGCATGAGAGTGATGCATCTCGACAACTGAAGCGGGAAATAAAATCATGTTAACGCGCGTATTTCTTTTTCCGGTTCGGTTTCGTTCCGACAATAATAACGATTTTTATCGGTTTTCGGTTTGGTTCCGGTTTGAAGCCCTGCCTATGGCAGTGATCAAAGTATCTACCACATTAAATTATTTTTGTTGCTCCAATCAATCATCATTATTGTTAATTATTCACCAGTCTAGAATATGTTTTTCAATTATTACAATATTATTCACATTAAATATTACACTAATAATTATGTTCCGCACGGAGGTTTATTACCGTGCGAAATAGGTACATTTTGATCTGAACAAGAACACCAAAGAGTCTATAGAGATAAAACTTAACATTTGAAGTTCATTCAGAGGCGCTGTATCGGTAGAACGTTTATCTACAAAACTAAAACTTACTAAAACAATGTTGAAAAGTCTATCACGGTCATATTGGGGGCATCGAAAATAATATTTAAATGCAAATCTTACGGCGAAAGTTCACCAAAGTTTCACTCAGGTCTGGAAGAGAGATTTCAGAATGCGATGAACTTTTCAACGAATGACATCTCCATTATCGATGTCTGAAAACATCAGCTGAAAAGTAAGATCGACCGTTGGATGTTATCTGCAAAGAAAGGAAAGGCGTCGCAGTACATATACGACTGGAGTGTTGCAGATAAATTATATAGGCCAAGGTTAATAGTGGTGTCGCAGGAGAATTACAAAAAAATAAAATAATATATTATTTATACTCTGTGTTATTGCGCCATTTTATTATATCCCACGTATCTTGTAGATGTAGGTCTATAGGCGAATAAAAACTAAATCAGAGGTGTATAAAAAATAAGGCTCGCAATCCCAAAATTTCTAAGATTTTACAGTGAAGGCATAAATGCTACAGCAACGTTAGTAAATTATGTATAGTAAGGAAAATAGACCATATCTTCAAACTAGACGGATATTGACAAGAGTCTGTTGTTTGAATTTGAAGATTTTTTCGCAAAAAAACCGTTGTCAAGAGTGCAAGAGTTCCCATACATAGGTATGTATTCGGTTCAAAGCGCCTTTGGTGCTTCAAGATTTTTACATGGTATTATTCAGTCAACGTCAAAACATACTCGTACCATGCAGTTGCAAAAACAAAACAAAAAACCACCCTTTTCCACGTTGATTTTCGCACGATACATTAATACGTAGAAGGGTCTGATTTTGTTACTGGGTAAGTAAATCAGTTTTTCGTCAGGGTGATGGGTTGTATAATCATTAAAACGGCTCAGTAAAAATATAGGAATAAACCACATACTTTGGGAATCGCTGGCTACTGACTAGATTAGTCAGATAATAATAATTTTATTTATGAATTACTTACTGTCATGTAACACTCCAGTAACGAAACATATAACAAGCACAATGTCGTGCCATTTCCATCAGTCCAACCCCACGTGTAGGAACTCTTGTTACGTTAGACGTTAATCGCGTAAATCGTGCTTATATTAACGCTGCAACTATGCCGCAAAGGAATCGAACCCATTGGCGTGGACGACATTTGATGTATTGAGTTATGTCACACACAATCACTACTCTGCTAAACATACTTTCATATTACGACTCCCCCGATTTTGTCTTGTATACGGTCATAAAGATAAAAAGTTTTGGTACCCCGGTCGAACAACACCGCCCAAAGTGTGTAAAGTTTTCCGAGCCCTGGCAATAACTCTACGTAAATAATAGACAATATAATAATATCTACTCATAATAGGCTAAAACCGCTTCTAATCTAATTTCGGAAATCGCGTCTCGCTTCGCAGGCGACAAGATAGCGTGAACCAAATCTTCCAGCAATTTAAATCGAGTACATTATCTACCACCGAGAGAAAATTATGGGCCGCGCATTTACTATTTGTATAATGTTAACTTTTCTTGAAATAAACAAACAACTTAAGTACCCCACTGGAATGATGAATGATTGAAATATACAGTACCTGACTAGTAAGTCATGGTTCGGAACCACATGCATAATATTACCAAAAATGATAGTCTCGCTTATGATAATGACGTGCCCGGTTAATATAGTGGATACCAAGAGAATGTGAAACCAGTAAGCACTAGAAGCTTTTAGATTTTGGAGAGTTAAGGATTATTATGGTCATCCATAACAAATAGTCAAGATTCGGAACTATGTAGATACAACGACGTGTACATTTTGTAACGAGAGCCCACTTTCACCAGTGTTATAGGTAGTAGGTATTATATTAGCATGTTGCCTCTGATACAGTTTTTTTTTACAAATTTCAACATGTATAACATAACAAATAAATATTTTATATATACAGTGACGTCCCTAGACAAAATGCCGCCCATAGGCAGCGCCAAAACTCCACCCCATTTTTATGCAGTATTTTTTACCGTACTGTCACGACTCAAATATCTAAAAAAAAATGTGTTGTATGTATATATACTTAACATTACTAACAAAATAATACCACTAAAACAAACAAAATTAAATTTAGATATAAAAAGCGCATAAATATAATATAACTACCTACTTAAGTTAGACACTTACACAAATCACCAGAGTCAGAGGTCCTTAAAAGATACACCTGACAACTGTTAAAACCTTTTATGTTAATTAATACATTTCTTGCCATCCACTGAGCTTATTTTATAAGTGGAAAGATATTTTCGTTATTGCTAAGTTTAAGTGCCTATGTCTTATAATATATTATACCAAATGATTCTCCACGATTTGCCGCCCCCAAGCGACGCTCAATCAGCCTACTCCCGAGGGACGTCACTGTATATATAGCAACTTTTTCTAACCACTGAATCTGTCTTTACCCATCACGCAAAATTTCACCGCACTCGGTAGGTACCCGGTTAACTTTTTTCGTGGCACGATATCCTTGTCCCGTTATAAACCTAAACATGACAAAAATAATTACTGATGTTTTAGAAATAATAAAGTGTCGCCACGAAAACAATGTATCTTTCGTTGTGGCAAAGCTAGAGAGTAACGCCATCGAATATATGTAGTTGTCTTATTCAACTATACAATATGCAAATTATGACTGTGTTACTTATGGCAAAACTAATTTTCTTCTTTTCTTTAAACTAGGAATAAGCAAAAACTTAATTGACGTCGGAAAATTTAAAATAAAAGCTTCCTGAGTCAAGAAGGAGAACTTGCGACTTTAACCTGGTCACTACCAGAGCAGAGTTAAATCTTCAAAGCATGTAAAATAAAAGCTTCCTGAGTCAAGAAGGAGAACTTGCGACTTTAACCTGGTCACTACCAGAGCAGAGTTAAATCTTCAAAGCATGTATGTCCGGTCAGACCATGTACGAGTTAACCTGTGAGTTCTTGTAAACGTCATAACTTCTGAATTGTTTGTATATATTTTCTAAACAATATTTATCATTTTAGTGTGAAAATATTCACGATAAACTCGAGAAACATATTAATTTGGTAAGTTTTCACAAATATTTATCATTGTTTCTATTTCATATTTTTTAAGGGATTTATTTATTCCAAAAATAGCTGGCCTACAAGAATCCACATAGTAAAAATTTGCTGACAGTGAAAGACCTGATGTGAAGACAAGCACCATAATATATGACAAAATCCAGATAGGGTTGTAAGGTTAGGGAGGTCGTTCTTTATGGATAAAATAGCCGCTTTGACATTAGTGGAACCGTTCCGGGATAATTCAAAGATGGAAAATCGTTTTATAATAAAAAGAATTTCTAGTTATATTAGCATTCATTTATTGAATTGGTTTTTTTACGCCTGGGAATATCACATCACAGGAGCAGTTACCCAAGATTGAAGTCGTCACGCACTCAAGGGTGCTTTGACTGAGTTTAAATTGAATTCTTTAATAAAATTTACTCATGGGAGAGAGGAGCAGGGAGAAATAACGACATTAACACTTATAAATTATACAAAGCAAAGTTATTGAAAACTGACTGTGTGAAGATATCTCTACGTTGACAGTAAGACATATGGCCTCGTGATAAGCTCGAGTGCGGTGCGGGGAAGGGTGGTTGGTTTGGTGGGTCTGTGTTTATATTGTGTAATGTTATTGATTAAGTGGAACATTACATTAATCTACATTTAGAACTCAATTTAGAACGAAGGCGTTTAAAATATTAGATATCTACTATTTATATAATTGTCCAAAAATATTTTGTGTCGGATCATAATGGTGAAATACCATATTGACAGTCACATATTTCTTATAAAGTTTTCCGATTATACCTACATGCATAAATCCCCAATACACCCCAAATTTTTTAAGTGCGAGGTTTATTATATACGGCAGCCCTGCGCTCTTAGGGGTCTATTCTATACTAAAATACGTCACCGTCCTGGTCAAATATATCCTTGATCTTTCCTCTATTAATTTACGGTTATGTAGATTTAGTTAGATAATCGCGTGGAGCAATTTTTATTGCGCAATTTCGGTCGCAGAATAATGTAATAACGGACGGAAAATAAAATCCCTAAAACCCGCAGTAAATAATTTATTAAAAATCGGCGAGGCGCCACTGCGGCGGACGGGCGGCTCGTGATGCGCCCAACTCTCCGGAACGGTTATGTTATTAATTATTTGATGATAATTTCAAAAATACAAACCCGAAATAGCTTTGGCCGGTCCGCGAGCGCTCGCCCGACACCGGGGGCGCACGCGTTAAACCAACGATAACCGCATTTGTTTTGTTTTATGAATCATTTCATTATTATCAACGGCAGATGTCCTATTTTATCTGGTTCGTATGACAATATTTTGCCCGTACGCTACAGATGCGGCACAATAAAATATGACGCATGTTTTATGCGACGGTAATTTTACGAGCGCTACTGATTTGTAGGTTCCAGGTTTGAATCGTTTATCTCTATCTTTTCTATGTTTAAATTTAACACGTCTGTATATGTATGTACATTTCGATCTAATATCAATTAATACAAAAAGTTCAGTAAAAGGTTTCAATTTTATATTTGAACATCCTCTCTCATCAGTTCTCTCTTATAAGTGAAAATTGTGGTCAAACTTTTTTTATCGACTACGCTTTCTTGACAACTTGCCATTAAATCACCCTAACATCATGACTTATGTGGAATAGTTCGATTCGAAAACTTCATACCTATATACGTACTTATAACAATATTGATATTTCAATATAGATAGTAATACAAACCAAGGGAGACTTCCAACATCGACGTGATAATTAATATGATCATTAAGTAGATAAATTATCACGGGCCTCCAGAGTTAACACTTTTTATGGGGCGCGTTTGTCAGCCATTCGTCAATTATTAGTCTTGATCAAACACACATTGAAATTTCATTGTTCCATATGCGCGATCCGATCCCCCACTCACGGGTTCAGCCGGACCAGCACTATAATGCCACAAGGCATGTGATTTTGGTATATTATGGTTTCATCTAACATAATATGACTAAAATGGGATAGTACGAAACATAAATCAATTAAAATATATTGTCTGTCCTTACCCTTTCTCAACATCCACGCATATCGATATGTAAGAATACCGCTACGATACATTCCCTTCCCTTCGATGCTGATTTGCGGGTTTTAGGGAGTACGATTGATTAATTAAAATAAGACACCATTTATATAGTACCACTTCTCCTTGCTTAAATTATCACCATTGATAAAAAAAATATACAATTACCTACCTAACTCCAGGTAAATCCAAGTTTACATGGTAGAAAATTATTAAATCAAGTCGTGCGAACACTTACAAATTCCTATGGCCAATGGCATTTGGTCCTTAAACTATTTGGTCCCATCCTGCGATACACGCATTGCTTCAGTCAATGAATTTTATTACATGGAGCAAATCCTAAAATTTCCCAAATTAGTTCCGCGAGTTAAAGAGTTTTTCGAGGATAGCTGGTTTTGTAAGATACGATTTTGACAAAGGGATTGAATAAAACTACTTAGCTAAAAATATTGTGAAGATATGGGTAATCACTACTCATCCCTGTTTTTACATTCAAAAGACTGATAGCATCACGAATTACTAATCCAAAATTTCATACATGACATGCCGACAATTAAATGACGTGCCTACCTATGTTTGTCATTCTAGATAAAATATTTTCACTGGCTAAAAAAATAAGACTCATTCCAAGCATTACGGATTTTGTAAAAGAATCTAAACTTCGTCGTGATGTAGCTTAATGAGGTTACAGTACTAGCCACATCGCTTTAGAAGTGTACGGGAAATAGAAAAGCTCTTCCAGCAAGTCACTGTAATAGATAACAAGGAATAAAAAAATATTTCGAAAAAGAGTCGCCATTTCATGGTTGAAGAAAACCGCTAGCACGGCTGCCGCCCGCCCATTTGGTGCCCTGTCACGCCCCTGGTGAATATTTCAAGCCTAGACCACCACCTCATTAGGTAAGCATTTTAATTTATGGGGGCAATTCAACCTCATAAAAATGACTCCAATCAAATCACGAAAATAGCAAATATTTTTTATGCTTGTTTAGAACGAATAGGTTATATATATATGTATATGGATGTATATATTAAATATATTACAGGGACCATTGGGTAAAACGGTGCGTTTATCTATTTTCCAATAGGTTTTTACTGTCTATATTTTTTGATATTTCACATATGGGAATCTGAAACCCTCCGTTGGTCGAATAATTTGCATGAAGCTGTGTGCAGTCAATGCTTTATTTCGCGGCAAAACACAATCTTATTTGGCTGTAGGTACACCTAATGCCGGGTCCACATCGGCAACATGTCGCCGGCAACCTCGTTAAATTTTACGATAAGTATGATAATTATCGTAAAATTTAACGAGGTTGCCGGCGACATGTTGCCAGTGTGGACCCGGCATTATACGTACAATCTAAACTCACAGGCGGGCTGACAGACCTCTAGCCTGGGGCCCTGCCTTAGGGGGCTCGGTGTGGCGGTTCGACCAGTTAAGTGAGATAAACACACGTTATGAATTTGCTCTAACAGCAAACAAAAGTCTTCGCTTGAAAAATATTAACATTAAAAATAGGTGGTTGTGCGATGCAATTTGATGAGGTATCGTGATATTAATTGAATGAATTCATGTGTGGAATTGTATTTTATGATTATTTTAAGTGTATTGCCAGACGAAAAAAAATACTATTTATCCAATATTGCGAAGGGTTGCATGTTACTTGGCTACCACAAAAATGGGTCGCGATCAGTGCTTCATAATAATATGATGCCGAGTGCTAACAGCTCAATAATAGTGGATTTATTTAGAAATTTTAAAAAATATATATATAAATGCACGCATTACCCTTAAGTTTGTCTCGCGGAACACTTGAGTTCCACGGATTACCATTTGGGGAACACTACTGTAGAACATTACACAGCCCTTAACCTTAGCGATATGTTGGACGGCCTCCCACCTACCATACATCGTGGCCCGGGGGCCCGCTTCAGGATGTGGGGGCCATGCTCACAGGTGTCCCATGTATCAAGACGTATTCGCATATGAATGATTCAGAAATAAAATTACATAGTTACAAACTAACGCATATCTACGACTGAATTGTGAAAAGCTCCCACGAAGCAAAGCAATGACGCGTCAGTTGTGAAGCAAACTACTTGCGCATCATTATTAAATTCACTATCCATATTCCATCTTCATAGAATAATTACGATGACCTTTATTTTCCATTGAATTTATAATATTCTCAAAGAATATTGGATTTTTTAAAACACAATATACCACACTTTCATTAGGCAATTTAAAATTTCACAAAGATAAAAGGAAATTTTCAGACGCCGATGCCCTGATGAGATAATTCTTGATAAGTATGTATTTAATTCCATACCTACCAATTTTGTATTATTTACGAAACTTTGCGATAGCAAGCCGTAGGCCGTGAACAAAAAAGACAATTATTGATATCTTTCATATTATATAAAATGCGCATTTCCCACGTAAAGGCCGTTCGGTTGATTGTTTGTTTTTTGCTCATATACCCAAGAACTTTCCATAACTAACACATATAGGTACGTATCTATTTTTAAATAAACAATCAAAGATATAGCATTTTTTTCAGCTATTCTATTTGGTAGGGTGGTGGCAGAGTGACCGTTTATGAAGCTGTGGGTGGGATTAAAAAAAAATACCACATGTCGTCTTTTATTTTCAGTATGTTTTTAACCAAACGAATGAGTAAAATGGTAAATTCGACGCAAAAATACAGAGTAAATGTTAGTATTAACAGATTTTGTTTTTACGAGAAATAGATGTCAGCCACTTGTTCAACCTATTAGATCCATACTCTGACTCATACACAAATTATTGTAAAACAATATGTGTAGGTACTTGCCTGACCCAGGAATCGAACCTGGGACCCACAACTCTATAGGCCGGCGCTTAAGCCGCGCGGCCATTGTGGGTGTGTAGGTATATAAAAAATATTTTAATCTACTTTTAACCGACCAACCGTTTCTAAATTCTCAGAGATTCATCGGCATATCGGCCTACGATTCTGTCAATCATAGTAACTGCATTAGAACTTGTCCGGAAATTTGTACGTATGCGCAATTGGCCGTAATAATGACAGCGTTATTATTATCAAATATTCGATACCAAACAATATCAAATTAATGTTCCTATTGAATCCAATAAAATTTGAGCACTACTGTATGCAATAGTCTACGAACACGTAATTTTTTCATTTCAATGCTATACGGACATCTCTTTCAGGTTAGACAGCTCACGGTTAGAATTACTCACATTAGAATATAACTAATTTTCTGAGAATATAGTTTGTATGTACCCACGTGGGTTCAAATCTCGCAACTGGCAAATTCATATACCGTTTTTAAACGTGTGTTCAACAGAACATTGGCATCTGTTATGAACCTGTTCATCAGGAGGCGGCCGCGATCCAGGTAAAATTTTACAGCTAATGAAATAAAGTCTACGCACAAGCAGAAAAATAAAAATGTAAATGAAATGAGTTTCCTCCATTAAATGTATCATGGTTAATTACTATTACGGCGTTAAATTAATAAAAAGCCATTTAAACTGGATTAGCGTTATAAACTAAACTAATACATACGCCTGACATTTTTCTACTTGTACAATCACTGCGGGCAAAATTCAAGATGCGAAAGTTCAAAGTTATTAAGCAGTAGACAGGTAGATGTAAAAGTTGTTTACCATGTTCCTTGGCCTTTCTGGTAAGACATTGGAACTTGCATAATATTATACAATAATTTGTTATGATTATTGTGCATTTAAAATTAAAATATGTTGTCCTCTTTATCTACTTCGAATGCAAAGAAAACATTACAAACTATTATTAGACAAAGTATAGTACAAGAAAAGCATTATTACAATAATCCTACAACTAAGTAAGTCCACAAGTCAACCCAGAGAGTTGAGTTAAAGTGGATACATTGCCATTAGATAATTAAGCTTGCGCTCCTATTACCGCCCGTTTTGGTTGAGTTTCTATGTATGAATAACCTTTCGCCCAACACATTAATTCCCGTGCTCTCGTTTCAAACACACGCTGAAAATACAACACGTGAACTTGACCCGGCCGCTTGATTCGAAGTAGCGACCCACTGATATGATACGCTCGATTAAGACCGAGTGTGGTGCGGGGCGGGTTTTGGTTTGGAGGGATTAACATTCGATGTACGACGCAGATCTGTGGGGTGCACATCACTAGGAACGACACTTAGCAAAAAGAGTTGACTATCTGATCTGAATAGGAAGTCCAGTTTTCAACTCAATTTGAAATGTCTGGGTGATAGGACTCCCAGTTGTCCTAGGACTTAAATAACTTTGACAGAAACTAGGATTCCGGACATTACAGACAGGACTTTCGTCGAATCAAAGGTGAAGATGCGACGTTGTAGGGACAGACTACGGAACCACACGAGTCCAATCTAGCTTGCTTATTTTCAAGCCAACGGATTCCGGCGTTCTGGGATGCCATTAATATCATGCAGAGGGTATATACAGTGGAGCTAAGGGAAGCTGGCATGACCTGAAGGGCATTTTTTGAAAGAAGCAGTATCTAAGCGATTCAAGCTGCCTGCTTCGATTTTGTACGAGAAATTTTGTTTCTGCTTCGTATTGTACAAACGCAACTAAAAGTCGCGGAGGCTTTTGAGTTTCACACGCTTCGGCGCTAGAGGCACTAGTTTGTGCTGTCAGTCGTCCATTTTAATTTTGACATATTGAAAAATGATTGAATGTCGTTTTTTTGTTTTTAAATAATATCGCTGGAAGTGTTGTTTTGTATTTAAGTTCTTATTAAAGTAAATATTAAAATTTATTGTTATTTTGTAATATAGATTTTTATGAATATTAGGTTTGTCAAATACATTGCGAGTTCTGTATTTAAATTCTCGTGTAATCAGTGACGTCCCTAGACAAAATGCCGCCCTATTTTTATACAATATTTTTTATCATCCTTTCATGTCTCCAATATCTAAGAAATGTGCTGTATAGTGTATGTTGTATGGATACATAACTAACAAAATATACACTTACCACTAAAACATACATAATTAAATTTAGATATAAAAAGCGAATTTACCAGAGTCTGAGGTTCTATTTGGTTGATATATCTGCCACATTTGGTTTGTACCATTTAGCAATACACAGATTTATTATTTTCACACCATTTTACTAAACTATATTGTACAGCATGACGTAAAGCAAATAATTTTAGCTCTTATATACCAAATGATTCTTCTCGATTTGCCGCCCTTCGAGTAACTGCCGCCACCAAGCGACGCTGAATCTGCCTACCCCCACGGGACGTCACTGATTGCAATATTAATAGTAGGTACATATAAGGTAAATAATATTCGTAAGTACCTAAGATAAATCAGCTACGTACTTTAAGAATAAGTCGTTTTATGAATGCTACTATTACGGTTACTAATAAAATATGATAATGTATAATAACCATAGCTTAGGTTATTTACTTGTTTACATTAAATGTCATTCGCTGTCGATAGAGCTGAGATAGATTAAAATATAATATAAACTCTTATGTGATCATAAATGTGCGCCTCATATTTCTGTTGCATTTTCGGACACCGTACGAAGCATCATGCTTACTTATCAATCTATTTCGCGTTTTCAAGCAACTTTTCATATTTTATATCACTGCTTCGTTCAAAAATTGGGCCTCTGGGAAGATGAAAAAAGACTAGTTTCTTCTTCTGTTCACCACCCCACTATGGATAAAAATACCTAAAGTATGGCATTATTGCTAATATTATATTATATTAAACGAAGCAATTTATATGGACATGGATATAGCCATTGTATACCAGTTATAAAATTTTGGAGTACTGTCCCAAATCCTCACCATGAAGAAAATTTAAATAACTATGAATTGCTCCCTTTCCTAAACATGTAAATGTTAAGCCTCGTGTAAGCATACCAACTAAATACAACAATTAGTATTAACATCATTTTTAGCTACTCAATACTTACTGTTTAATAAACGAGTCAATTCGCCCTTTATTTGAACTCACTCTAACAGAATCACGGGGTGAAACAATAGTGAATTAATTATTTCGTAACGCCGCATACTACAAGGTTCCATGTTTACAATTCCATACATTTTACTACATTAATGCGAGTGTGTACTTTCACTACAAATGCGAGCGATGTGGGGTGGCGTGTAACATGAGAGAAGATAAAAAAAACACCTCTATCGATTTTCTGATACGAAGCGAGGTTTTGTATATATACATAATACAGTCACACACCTTACTTGAGTTACACCCTCATGAAATATTCGAAAAGTATACACACCAAATTAGTTTGTCTATAGATGATGAAGGCTGTGTTAGATTAGCTGCATTAAGTTGAGGAACCTCACCTATTTTGAGAAACAACTAATATTCGACAATCTTCTACATAGGAGAGTGAACGAGGCAGTTTGTCACGGAAACACGCTATACCCTCACTATAAAATATCTTACAAAGAATAATGCATATGTTAAAATCTCTATTTTGCGAAAACATTTTTTTTTTTTTTTAAATAATATAAAACAATATGTAGATAATTTAATACCCACTACTGTGTAAGTGGTTACATACCGAAGATCGCCGAACAATTATCCGTTTCCGAAAATAGCCGAGTCGCATTAACTGAACTGTTGTAGCACACATACAACATCTATAGTGCCGCCAATAAAATCCTGAGGATGCGCAGATACCGTTAAGTTTTGACCATCTAACTGGCGTCGACATTGGCTCTATCCGTTTTACACGATGTTATGTTTAATTTCAAAAGAGAAAAAATGATAACTAATATCAGTGTTACAACACATACAAAATAGTAGTTTTACGTGCCGTTTTGTAGTAAACGCTAAGCTTGTCTTCTACGTCTGTCCTTTCTCAATACCCGTGGAAATTAAAGAAACATTTTTCATCAGGTTACATGGACACTATGCCATTCTGTATAACTTGCAAATATTAACAATGTAAATCATCCATCACGTTTCTATTTTTTTTTTAATATGTATAATTTCAAATGATTGCGTACCCTTATCATAATCACCTTTAATTAGGTATCATGGAAAACAGACTAATTTCTCGATGTGCTATTTCCGCACTGTAAGCACCTGTTAAAGGATTATGAGAGTATCATTTGTTTTCTCACGACCCAATTAAAATAAACAATTCCTCCGATTTTTCAAATATATAATTTACGTTTATGCGTGTTTAACGTGGGTTCTACCTTTGTCGCTCTTTCTTATATATTTTCATATGTTTTCTCTCATGGGTTACAAGTAATTTAAGATAAATATATGAGGTAATACCGAACCAATATTATTATTGGTCTATGTGTGATTTGGGAAAATGAACAGTGAACTCAAGTTTCACATTATAACCACGCCTAGACACGACCACTAACAACTAACTGTGGTTGCAACATACTGTGGACCACATTTCTTACACTGTTTCTATGACACTTTGGCAAATATTCAACGCATATGGAAGACATAATGGAGGAATATATGTGAGGCTTACATATGCAGTGAACAAAGTACCTACGAATATGTTGACGATAAGACATGCTTCATTAGACGTTTAAATATGTAATATTATTATCCGTATAAAATCCAGCATAGCTCACCTCTCGTAGGAAAAGAGATGAGGTGGCACGCAGGTTTTAATGTCATTATAGAATGTGAACAAGCTTTGATTGCATTAAAATTAGAGAATCGATTTTACAGTCAGATATCATGAATTAAGCCAGATTTCCGGAGGTACTAATTCTTAATATCCTTCGAATATATCAAGACACTTTACAATATCATTTAACTGTGTAATTAATATTCATAATGTTTTATCGACATGTTGAACACATTTGTAATCCTAGGAATTATACAATTTATTACCCATTGAATTACAAATATAAAGTTTACACCAAGGGCTCCCAATCTTATCCGTGCATCTGGGAAATATTTGAATTCGAAGATGAATAGGTCAGTTTTTTATTTGTTCAACCACCTTAAGTCATAGAATTTTGCAGGTGAAAATTGGTCACTAATGATTTTGTCATTACGTGAAACTTTCTTACTGATTGGCGATTCAGACGATTCCTAGATTGTAGGTATCTTGATTGCAAAAAGAGAACTGAATTCAGATTGACACAAGTATGCCGTAGTAAAAGGAACGAGAATACCGAGTGTGAATCTGGGGAAAATATCAGTGCTGAGTTATAGTTAAGGATGAGGTTGTCGCACCAACTGAAGTGTCAACTCACACACCACTTTTAGAACCTTCAGTTTATGTTAAATTTACCGATTCATTCAAAAAATATGAATTTAAATAATCAATAAATAGCACCTGAATAAATATTTTTGATCAACGTTACTCAGTTAATTGGCCACTGTTGAACACCTGTCAGTGTAGGTATACCAGACAAATAATGCCATACTTGTTATCGATGTGGTTGACTTGAGTCTTGGCCTCCTTCACCGCTTTTATCCAGTCAACCAAGTCATTTACACTCCTTCAGACGAAAATCTTCTTAGCTAGGCTTTCTTTTCTGACTTGTGAGGATTTTTTGGTATCCTCATCTCCGACATACGTTAGCCGGCTCGCACATCACAACTCGCCTCGTGTGCCTTACCGCCATAAATCAAATTTTCCGAGAACAGGCGGCCAGTGTTGCATGACACAATCTCGCACATCTATCTAGCGACAGTCGCGCGTAGCCTTCGAAACGTATTGATATTTCAATGCGGCGATCGGCGAGCCGGTATAGGAATGACCTATTCGTATGTGTTTCTTTGTGACTTCGACCCTCCGACTCGGAGCCCGAGAAGGATGCAACATGTCGAATGCAACAGCTAGATGTTTTTTTCAGACGAAACAGTTGCATTCGGTCGATCTGCGAAGCTCCATTTGGCAACACGTGTTATGTTGTTTCGTTAAATAACGATGACGTTACATCGACGTATTCGACACGTTTTTAGGCGAGACGAGTTCCAATGTGCGAGCCGACTTAGACTTATTTTGTCTGTTTATCCTCAGCAGATTTATGAACATGGATGTTTAAAATATCGGTGAATGCATTTTTTTTTATACATAATGCTTACTTAATATGATTGGTTTTAATACCTAAATATTGTTTAGTGTTTACCATAATAATTGCCTGGCAACCAATATTTATCTTCCCAATGGAGAATGAGACATCGTAAAGCATGACTATTTGTTCTGTTCTTCACACGACATACTAACTGGCTGCGATGTCCGGATATCCGACGGTTTGGTGAAGAGACAGACAAGGGTTTAGTTTAGGCTCTCTGAAGGATCCATTTAACCTATCTGACATTTTAACTCTTGATGTGAAGACTCCGTGGCTATATTCTCTTATAACTTCCACTGTTGATTTTAATGTCAAACTATTAACCCCCAGTTAGCGGTGAAGACAAAGATAGACGATCAGCAAACGAAAATAATAATAATATCTACACATTTGGGTAGTGAATCAGTGTTTTATACAGTAGATAGTGGCGTGAAGTACCTAAAAGTGCGGCCACACCGAAAACAAGTCGCGCGACAACTCGTTAAATTTTACGATAAGCATAATTATCGTAAAATTTCTTAAGCAATTATGATAATTATCGTAAAATTTAACGAGTTGTCGCGCGACTTGTTGCCGGTGTGGCCCCACTTTAATGGGCGGCAATTCGTTTTGGTTTATTCGTTTTCATATAAATATTAATTGTTAGAACATAGGTACCTTGCATAATTTTTGAAAACACTTCTGAGAAAATATATTAAAACCAATAGAAAAAATCTTTTTGAAAAAGTAAGACACCTCGCAGGAATCGAACCTGCACCTCTCAAGTTTCGCGCCCACGCACATATACCACTATGCTAAAGGCACCATACTTAATTATGACAAATGTTACATTCTTAAATCTTGTGAATTATTCGTTGAATAATAAAAAGTAGTTAATTAAAAACTAATTGTTACGATTGAATTATATGAATAATAATTTCATGTTGATATTTTATAGCGTTTACGGGTAAAAGAATAAATCGATTTTCATTATTTATCGCAATTAAATTATAATATTATGTTTAAATATATCTGAACTTCAATGAATCAGTTGTATGTAAACAAAGAAGGTGATCATTGATCACAAAGAAACACTTCACAGCACTTAGCTGGGACATGCATTTCTAGTGTCGCCCAAGAGTGACACCTCGTACTCTTGTGACAAGACCGCCTGAAATCTGGTGCTGTGGCTGGCCCTGCAGCGCCACTACAAGTACGATCTACATTGCCCAGATCTGGTAAGAAGCATTTGATCTATGCACCGATGCTGAGCGTGAAGATGAGGTAACCGATGAAGTCTAAATTTGGCAAGGTATAATAATGTACCTGCTTACATAAATTAAGAACATTGTTTAAGTACTTACATAACTTCTTCGAAACCTACATACGAAAATTTCCTCTGTTTCACCTAATGTTAATAAAAAATACCCCCAAAGCGCACAGCATAATATTTCATGACAAACATACGTTTTTTTTTGTTTATCCGGCAAAGGTTAGGTGGGAATAAATCTGGCCGGGCGGAAAACCCAGGTCGATAGGGCAAACATTACATACATTTTCCCCCAGTTGTATTTACTTTGCTTAACGCAACGCCGGTAACGAAAGTGAGTTTCAAACTGAACTATGATTTAGTAAAAATAACACATTATTCTTTGTTAATTTTTCAGATTAATTCGGTAGAGATATTTTCAATGTAATCACAAAACATGCAGCAATCTCGCGTTTAGTGGCGTAGAGGTACGACGCCCCAACTGGTTTTAAGGGCTCCTACGATAAAAAAATCAACAACTTCGAGTATGTACACCAGTGATTCTCAACATGGGGCGTACGCCCCACCGGGGGGCAATTTGAATGTTTTGGGGGGCAAAACGATCATCTTGAAAATCATTTGAAGGATCGCACTAATTTTCTTCTGAGTTGTACATGTAACGTAATTATACATATTTACTTAGAAAAGTTAAATTAAAAATAGTATTGCCTATGTGCATTTTTTATTTGAAGCAATTCATTTTTTTTTTCAGAATTAGTTAGGTAACTATACAATTTTGATAGGTTTTTGATTTTAGATTTTGAAGCGTTGAAGTGGGGCTTGGCTCGGATAAGGTTGGGAAGCACTGATGTACACGAAATCAAATATAAAATCTGTAGGTATATAATGTTGGCATGTTTTCCCTTAATTTGCCGTCTCTTAGCAACGCATGATCCGCCTACTCTCACGTGCTGTCGCTAATTATAACATCGTTGAGCGTTCGTGCATCTAACTCGATATTATTTTTTTAAAAAATCATCAATCTGTGAGAAATACCAATTTTTATATTGATATACCTAATGTAATAATTTTAAGACTGGTTTGAACTGTTTGGGAGGCCCCCGTTTACATTTTATGACGAATCGGTTGCGTCATTTGCGTCAAATAAAATCGTCGCTGACTCGCAGCAATAGAGGATGAGTGTATTTTAATAATGAATATGCTCTACGTCTATATACATCATCTTTATATAGATGAAACCGATGAAAGTGAACCTAAAATATGTAATTGACTACTAGGCCCTAGGGAGTATTCAGAAGAATATTTTGGGGTGTTCAAGTAAATGATATCTGAATGTTGAGGTATCACGAAGAGCTATACCTAAATACTTTATGTGGGCGAATGGATCACGTGGCATATAATGCCGGAAGAGTTACCAGAAATACGGGCTATGGACGCATCCCCTGAGGGCAAGAGGAGACCTGAACAATCGACGCTGAGATGGTTCGACTGCGCCACAAGAGATTTAGCGTGTGTTGCAACCTTCAAATACACACATATTGAATGAGCGTCAGTGCATAAACCGAGAGCAGTTGTCAGAACAAATGACAAGCTTAGGATGTCGTATTCTTGACACGTGTTTAAGTTCGTCCCATATTCTTCCACACTCGAGATCGGTTGCCTGTTACTCCACACCCGTTAGGTGTTTCAGTTCCCATTAATTCTGTGTCTTCTCTAAACCCATTCGATATCTGCACGTTTTGTAATTGATACATCTATCTAATATACATACATCTAATACATTGGATGCGGCACAATAATATGGACTGCATGATCTTATTGGAATGTAGTAAAATATGATTGTTGAAGTTTATTAATGTGATCGCATGCTATTGCAATAGGTAGGGAGTATCAGGGAATTATTTCTTGAGGTAAATTAGGAGAAATATCCCAAGGCCGATTCAATCGTGGCTCGGTCCGGAAAAAAGAGGGTTGGTAAAACTACTACGAAACCCTACCCCTACTCGGTACATGGGATTCGAAAAAAATATCCCCTTAGGTCAGTGATTTTCAAATTATTTGCACATCATGGGATGAGCTTTCGTTATTAGAATGTGATAAAACCCGCAAGTTGATTCTATTGCAAAAAGTAACATACAGAATGGAAATATAATATTATGTATAAACATAATCGCACGGTGAAATATATAATACGTGCTTACAAAATAAACCACTTTACCTATTATGCAAATCTGACCCACGGTTATGTATTAAAGGTTATATCAATAGAATAATAACTTAACAAAAACTATGTTTGCACTTGAAAAATAAACCATGTTATGGATATCTGTCAAAGCACGAGAATATCGGTAGTAAGTAACAACGATTAAGGCCCCGAGCACACGGCAAAAGGGAAGTTTCGGATTCATACGCCAAACATCGTTTGCGGGTCGAATGCGTTTCGTTTGCGTCGGTATGTCGACGATGCTGTCCAAACATCTGGACAGAGAAAACACAGTTTTCAAGGGGATTCATAAACGCCTTTTTTTGAAACTGCACCTTGCTGCGAGAGTATTTATCTCTCATTACAGTGGTGTACAAGGGTAAATAAATCAATATAAAATCAGTACATAATATTGCACTATACCTACATTTATTTTCCCACTATTGCTTCTTTTGGAGCTGGACTGTTTTATATCGAAAGCGTTTTGAAAATTACCTATTATTGAGCCTATTATGTATCATCATAAACTTTGTCTGATCAATACTATCGACCAAGGGTACTTGATGGAGTTTGAATTTAAATTCTAATTGATTTAATTTTTGTACTATTAGTAATTTCGATTGAGTACAACGTAAATTCACACACTTCATGTTTACTTAGATGCATGCAAGCGTAAATATGCATTAGCGATTAGCAGATAGATAATATTACTAATATATGTAAAAGTAGCGGAGAGCCTTACGATTAAATTGGTTACATACATATTATATTTAAGAAATGGCAATCTTAAAAATCGATCAAAATCTCAAAATTAGAACCTTACTAATTATTCAAAGCCTTATAATTTATTATATTATTATACATACCTATTTCTACTAGTTCTGTGATTTTGTTTAGTATTTTTTTACTATCGCCACCTATAGTAGATATTACACACGTTTATGCTTGATTTAATATAATACGTATAGTACCAATATAAACTTGTTGCATCGAAGCAGGAGATATGTGGCACTATAAATCGCTCAGTTGAAACCAACTCAATGATGACAAACAAATAAACCATATATCTACGTCATTTGATTACGTCTATTTGCGTGATAATTAGTTATCCTGTATGGAAATCGACTGCTAGAGGAAATGTTGACAATATAACCACAATTGATATTGTCTGAAGTAAAAAGGGATAACATAGAGGAAAATTATTTTTCAATACAAGAAAATCGGATGCATATACTGACTTTCTGCACTGCTGCGTTGATTCAAACACTCGTGTTGAACAGATTATGAGTAAAAACCATTCTTGATAGAAGAAGCAACTCTGCCTGGATTGGGAACGAGTACCAACCTGAAAAAAAGAAAGGTTACAATTTAGCGACATTAAATAAATACTAACAGTAAGTCTCGCTAGGTCTTGCAGACAGCTTGGCGTCTTAATAACATTGTGTAGGATTTTAATAAAATTGTGAAATAAATCAAATAAAAATTATGTATGATGTTTAAAATACAAAGGACTGGGAAGAGTCTGGGCAGGCATTTATCTAGAAGGTGATTTATCCGGGCTGATGATGATAATGATTTAAATATGTATAATATTATATAACCAATTGTTTAATGGCTTTTAAATATTATTTGTAGGCGACAGGTTAATAAATTTTATTACCTTTCATTGGTTCCAAACAATAAAAACAGTTCACTATGAACAGCCGTTAGCCAAACGGAGCATTATCTATGTAGGTAGGTACTTATGTCATATTTTTTTAATATTGTGGTGAAATCTTAGTTTGAATTTGGACACATCATAATAATATGTTAGATTTAACTGGGACGGAGTGTATAAACGAAATGAAAGGGTTAAAAGTCGAGAGTTTAGATAGGTTTTCAATTAGTGTGCTACCCAATAATAGGATCATTTCATTCGTTGAAAAAGTTATTAGGTATATTGGAGGTATGCGGGCAAAGTGATATAAAGTCTGATTGGCTATTATGAATGAATTCGCTATTAAAATCTCACCGGAGCATAAATTAATCAAATTAAGTATGTAAGTATATCAGTTGATAATATTTTTTAAAAATGTTTAAATATTTATTTCCTAGTTACATACTTAATAATTATTTAATTCTGTCAAGTAGACCCCACTTCAATCAGTAAATAAATGTAAAAATGACATAAACATAAGTATATTCATATTATCATTTAGAAGCACATCCAAGTGGTGTAGCAATGACCTGTCATAATGACAGTAGAATGATGATGATATTGAACTCTCCATACTTCATGTATATTTCGCAACATAATAAAATTATGAAACATCGCATTGAAAACCAAGGAAATATTATAAAAAGAAGAATATAATTAATTGCGGTTGTGGGAATGTCATAGTCAGTTATACGAGGGTGGGTCAATAATTCCTTAGAAAAAAGCATTAAAACAGTTTTTATTTTTGTATTTTTTTTTTTATTTCTCAACATAATCTCCTTGGAGCTCAATACACTTGGTTAGACGTTTCTCATTTTTTTTTAAACCGTCAGAAAAATAAGTTTTCGGAAGGTCCTCAAAATAAGCATTTGTCCGATCGATGACTTCTTCATTTGAAAAAAAACGTTGTCCACTTAGCCATTTTTTTATGTTTGGGAAAAGGAAAAAGTCACTGGGGGCTAAATCTGGCGAATACGGTGGGTGGTCGACCAATTCGAACTTCAATTCTTCAATTTTAGCCATTGATCGTAAACATGTGTGAACACGGGCATTGTCCTGATGAAAGAGGATTTTTTTCCTGTTTAAATGAGGCCGTTTTTCTTCAATTTCGTTTTTTAGCTGGTCCAATAAAGATGCATAATAATCCCCTGTTATTGTTTTTCCTTTTTCCAAATAGTCAACGAAAATAATTCCACGTGCATCCCAAAATACAGTAGCCATAACCTTACCAGCTGATTTTACGGTTTTCGCCTTCTTTGGACATGGTTCGCCTTTCGCAATCCACTGCTTTGACTGTTCTTTCGTCTCGGGAGTATAGTGGTGTATCCATGTTTCATCTACAGTCACAAAGCGACGAAAAAATTCATCCGGATTGCGTTGCATGAGCGACAACAGGGCTTTAGAGGCCACCACCCTATTGCGTTTATTGTCGACTGTGAGCAAACGCGGCACCCATCTTGCAGAAACTTTTTTCATGCCCAATTTGTCATGTAAAATAGAAATGACGCTACCTTTTGAGATCCCTGTAACCTCAATTATCTCACTCAACTTTAATCTTCGGTCACTTAACACCATATCGTGGATTTTATTGATCATTTCTGGTGTAGTCACCTCTACAGGACGTCCTGAGCGTGGTTCATCCTTTGTTGATGTACGACCACGTTTAAATTCATTTAACCAGTTATAAATAGTTGCAAGTGAAGGAGCAGATATGCCGTGAACTAAATCCAACTCATTTTTTATTTCCTTTGCTGTTAACCCTTTTATATTAAAATGTTTAATAACAGCTCTAAACTCAATTTTCTCCATTTTTGTAAACAAGCAAATTTTTTTTTTAAATGTACGAGAAACACAACAACCCGACCAATCTGATTGAAACTTCGAAGCATACTGAATCGTTAGTGCCGCTGCATGAAAACAAACCGCTTACAGTACTAGTCGCGCCACCTGTCGGCTTTTCTAAGGACTTATTGACCCACCCTCGTAATTTAATAAAAACAAATAATAATACACTATCTTTAAGAAGCAATTGTAATGGTTTATATGGCAATTGAATGTGGTTGGCAATGTTGGCATACACATACATACATATATAATTAATAATTATATCCAATAATAGTTTGTTTTTATAATTCAGGCATTAGATACTATCGATGATCAATAAAATTCTTACATGTCGAGTCATTTATCTGAAACGAAAATGGCACGAACTAATATATTTTAATTTTTTGTACGAGTTTAAATTTAGCAAATATTATTATTGTGTATAGTAAATACTAAAGCAAAATATTGTCTCTCGATGCCAGAGACCAACAAAATAAAAATTATCCAAAAGGGTAAGGATGTGCATGTTGGGCATGACGCGGAAGTGCAATACAAAAAACCAGTGAAGAAAGTGCACAAGAGCGGCGATGTAGCAAATAGATGTCCCTGATTTGCTGAAATAAGGAGATAACAAAAACGACGATGCTAGTAAGAAATGTCATATTATAGGGATAGGGTTTTTCTTATTGTTTTCCGTCGATTTACTTTAAGCTAATTATTTTTTTTTGTATTGGAAAGGATTTATCTAAATTATATGTGAGAAAGAGAATTAATGTAATTTTTTATAATATACAAAACACAACCCTAAAAATTTATGTAGCCAGAAGCGAGGGTATAAGTTCAACCCTTACACTCTTGCAGGGTTTCATTTAAACATAAAGTTCGCAAAAAATTACGAGCAATAGCCCGCTAATGATGATATAAAAAATAACAAAATTTTTATATGAGGAATGGCCTCATGTATTATACTTTTATAGGTAGCGTTCAAAGATGAAAAACATCCAACGTTCTGGTAAAACATCATAAACAAAACCAAATCATGCACGCGACTCGGAGAGGGGAGTAATATGATATACCGATATACATTCATTCACTTTTATACTTTTTTCAGATATAAAAACATCAGATATGTTTTTACATTTGCGAATATAACATAAGCATAATACGGAATGTGTTTTAACCTCGACGAAAGTGACAAAAACCAAAGCCCGTGATAATTTTCAAACCGCAGGAAATACGTTGCGAACATTTTATATTATGGAACGATGACTGGTGAGAATACGAGAGAAAATTGCATCGGATCCATAAAACGTTCATGGCGTGGAAGCATAATTAGGTAAACACGTTTTTTTCAAACAAAAAGATGCTCATTCATTATATTCATTAGAAGCGTATTTATTTTAAGCTATAAAAAGGTTATTACAAAATTTTATAAATTAATTATTAATATATAATATGTATAGCATTCGAAATATAAACGGGCCATCTTAAACGAACTTACTCATATCCATCTGGAATTATCATCTTTGATCATAACAGTATATTATCATGTTTAAGAAATATGTAATTTTAAACCATAATTACGGTTATCGAATGCGACTGTGAATTATCGAATGTATTATTATATACCTACCAAGGAATTGTCAGTGTTTCTTATAAATGTAGACTGTTAGTAAAATTCTTATATGAAGATATTTATTTAAGAACGTTCAATGCACCTGGTGAATAAAAGACGATATAGCAGAATCCCATGTTCCACTTCTTACATATAACTAAATTCAATATTAGAGTAAACAATGCAATTCTGTTTTACTTCGGGAGGAATGAATGAATTGTTTTTTTAAGTAAAAATGGCGGCCTACTGTTGACGTACGTACCTACTGTTATTTTCATATATTTATGTTCATATTAAAATAAATATTTTAAGCTTGTAACACTGTTAATGCTAAACATTTTTATCTGTGAAATAAATCTCAGACCACGCGTGTTATTCTGGCTACAAATAAATAACCAATGCGAAATGACTTGCATGTATTGCAGCTGTTTCATTCATTAACCATGTAACTTTTTCTTACCTTCCATTTTATAAAATTATAATATGTAGGTAAGTATACCTATAGATACGAAGGTTTTTCTTCAACAACCTTGCAAGCTAGGTACTTACCTGATATTCTTTAGTTCAATATATGGACTACGATTCTGTAAGGCACCTACTAAATGTAGTTCTGTCAATTCTGTCGTTATTAATTTAATATTTTGCAATTTCAATAACGAAAATAAAAATATTAATTATTTTCTATAACCACCTACGTGCTAACAAAATATCGAAATACGTTATGTGTTTAATATTATTGTATTTAATTGTCAGTTTCACGGATGCGAGGTGTTGAATTTTCAACGCCGACGTATGCAAAGGAAAAGTGTGACGTCGCCATGAAAAGACTTTTCCGACGCGGAAATCGACGACACTACATGGGTAGATTCCAAAGCACGCCCGCAAAGTGATAGATTGCCAACATTCTGCGCGAATGAGGGTGTCACGGCAGGTACCTACAACATTTCCAAACACCCGTGTATCACACAATCATTCTCAGGTAACAGAAGACATCCATTCATGGTAGACATTTTATTTTTTAAATCGCGAAAACTACTTTAGTTTAGAGTTTTTTTCCATGTTTCGAAACATAACATTGACTCCAAAATGTGAAAATACCGCAACGGAACTAACTTCAACAAGGATTGTTAATGAACCATCATGTTATTTACAAATTCAGAGAGCATGGAAGGGGAGGTAATAACATCACAATCATCACTCATCATGTTTAAAATAAGTAAATATTAATGGAAAATAATGCGCTACATATTATAATATATTATGTACATATTATGACGTTGTGTATTTGTATGGAGACCCCATAAAAATAATCCATACTCCAGTTTTATTATCTCGAAAAGTGGATTGATGATATCTATATTCTTACGTTACTACCTGGAAATCTTCCGTGAGGGACCGATAGTAGATGCCAGTGGCGTGCGGTCCATAGATGCTGTGGATGAGAAGCATGCCTTAATTAATCCAAGATATTTAATGATACACTAGCTGCCTGGTACTGCTCCCTATGAGAGCTAAGGTGCCGTGGTGTCGCACTTGATAGATGGTAGTATCATTTTCAAGCTTTGCAAACTGTTCACCATTACTGTAAGATAGCGTTGTCAAAATTAGGAACTAATTAATACAGCAGCAGTACTGGTATATTTGGGGAGGTAAAAAGATACTAAAATCATGCCCGATCTCAAACGACACCGCGCGCCATTGATAATACCTAATTATGTATGAACATGAATACAAATAATAGATATGTATATAAAATAAATCTATTCTCCCTAAACCTTTAGGCTTTATATTTTCGAAGATTTTAATCCGAAGAGGGAAAAAAACCTGAGGAATAATATTATGATATCAACAAGTCGGTGTACAAGGTTGCCTTGCGAATAAATTATTTATCAGCATTATTCCAAGCGCTTCCGCTTACGGTAATTGAAAGTTCGCCCTGCTTAAACGGCGAATCAATAACGAGCACAACACTGTAAAAGATTATAAAAAAACGAAAACAAAAATTAGAAAAAAGAAAAACAACGCAAAGTGTTGCAGGTAGGTACAAGATTGAACGTCCATTAGGCGGTTTCCTGAAAGTTTCAACGTTCTAAGATTTT
Organism: Rhyacophila brunnea; assembly: GCF_057557595.1. Classification (NCBI taxonomy): domain Eukaryota; kingdom Metazoa; phylum Arthropoda; class Insecta; order Trichoptera; family Rhyacophilidae; genus Rhyacophila; species Rhyacophila brunnea. The sequence goes on along the minus strand of NW_028233361.1, from coordinate 46,899,396 downwards.
ATGTACCTACAACTACATACACACCGTATTACAACCGCCAGCCAGAAATAGATTTTAGTGTCGTGTAATTCAAATATTTTTTTATCATTAAAACTATCCTGCGGTTTCGCCTTATTTTCGCAACCAATCGACTCGATATGATATGAACACGCAACTACATAATGTAATTTGCACACACTACTACTAGTAGTAGTAGTAGTAGTACTACTAGTACTTCGTAATAGGGATATAAATTCCGGACAGAAATTTCAAATCCCGGGGGTAGATCAGTTTGTGAATTTATCTTTATAGATTGTATATTATGTTCAGAGCAATCAATTGAAAAGGTTCTTTCAGAATCAGATTCAAGAGGTTTTCTGAGATGCAAAAACTATCATTTTTGTTATATAGTATATACAATGTTTTGAATTATTGCATATTTTCTGATTCCATAATCGTACAAAAGTTATGAGATTAATGGTATTTTGACGTAGAACAAAGTCTTTGTATTTGGCAAGGTAAGTCGCCAACTACATCAGTAATGAATGTCTAAAAATGTTAAGTACATAAGACTTGCCTTCAATTTTGAAAAAATAAACATAGCGAAATAAAAATTATACCATCGTGTAGAAAAATGAGTCTTTTGATGGTAAATATCGACTTTATACCGGTCGGTACCCCAAGATCGGCGAAATATGTGAAAGAAAACAGGCCTCGATAATCGCGTTTCTGCGGCCATTTTTATGCACATAAATTAGTGAGAGCTCAGCCGATCCGAACGTTTACTTCGCGAAACTATTCAATCATTCAATAAACAAAACAAACTAAAATAACATTTAATTGCCCCCAGAACTGCCCTCGCTGACAAACGTAGTTCTACGTTCATAAACTCAACGGGTTCGTAACAAGACCGACTATATTCAGGCCGTGACACTGAATTACGAATTCCGAGGATAATGCTAGTTATTGATCATCTTCGAATACAATACGATAACCTGTTCGCAATAAAGAAGATTTTCGATCGCCATTTATTTCAATATGCGACAATCATCATTTTCTACAAACAGTTTACCATTTACCATATTGCATTCTAAGTATAAGTAATAACTTGCACTACCATCGATGTTTATAGTTTTGTGTCACGACCTGGGTATAGTGGGTCTTAACCGTTGATTTTTGTTATATAAACACAATCTATTTCCTATAAATTTTAGTTAAGTGACGACAACATCAACAATCAAATCTCGAAATCGAATCATCGAAACGCCAATGAGTAATATTAGAAATATGTTTTTCCCGTAAATCAAAAAGACAATTATAGGCATACCGTAAATATTGATTGGTAGAATTTATTTTAAATCGATATCTATTAAATCAAAGATTCCCAAAACTCATCAACGTCAAATAGTTGATGAAGAGAGGTTAACCCGAAACGATGTTCCATCATCGTAATGAGTCGAGTTTAAAGCGATGAAGACACAGCAAAAGGCAGTTAGAGGGGAAACAGGATGGGAGGGGCTGCCGTGCGATGCTCCACTCGAGTTTTCCCTTCCTCCCTCCGCGAGAGCGTGTGGAAACTTTCAGTTACTCGCTACCTCGTTTCCGCCCCACATATTGAGCAGTGACGATCAACATTGAGACTAAAAGTTTCCCAACAATCGATACATTATGCCACGAAATCTGATGGACTTCACCCTAAATTGTAATAATCTTTATCAATCGGTGTAAAGATAATATTATTTTCTAAAAGTAAGATGCTTCGATTTCATTTCGCCCATTGTATTGTAAATAACGAAAACGTTTATATACGTAGATTTATATACTTGAAAGTGCAGGGAGATTTTTAGTTCCGCAGATCGCCGATAAAACTTTACAATATTATTAGTTAAGTCTAAGTTAAGTTGAGTCTCGATTTATCGGCGCCATGTTAACTGAGTGGCGGATTACCCACAATGAAAAAATATTAAATGCACTCAAAATAATCATGCTAATACTAAAATTACCAATATACTTAAAAAATATATAAAAAATATATTTTGCCATAGGAAAATTGTACTTAACATTTGAGAACCAAAAGAAAATTTACAGAATATTGAAAACAGTTATGGAGAATTTATAAATGAATATTTAGCACCCTCACCGCTGTGACAACGTAGCCAAGTGTTCACCTTCACTTGGCTACGTCTATAATATGTGCCTATTTATCGCAATGCATACGTAAAGTGCCTCATACAAGCGTCTCCAACAAGAGATAAGGGGGCCCCAGTCACGTACAGTATAGGTACAACATTGCCAGCCCTCACAAACAGAAAATGACATATTCAAACAATACAATAAGCAATTGTCGGTCAAAACGAAACAGAAAAGTTTAAAAACTTCCAAAACGCAAAGCAGATTGCCGGAGTGATAATAACGATAGAGATGAATGGGAAACTTTAAAGTAGCATAATATCCAAACGTGTAGAAGAAAAAAATGGTCGCACCTTTCCGCACATTAAAAAAAACAGAGTTTAACTTTAGGTTATATTTTAATTCCGATCAAATACGAGATGATACAGACCAATTATGTTGTCATGTATGGTTCAGAAACCTGGTTAATGACCAAAAACAGAGTTAAAATGCTGGACCAACGACACACGGTCAAGGTGGAGGCGGCGATACAACGCACGCCGTACAGTTTATCAAATAGACTATAGAGCCTCCGTAGATGGCTGGGTGATGTAGACTGGATGGACGAGTCCCACTTGACAAAGAAACTGAAATGTGGTAAACCGAAAGGCAAACGAAGACCTTGTCGACCACGTACAAGATAAAAGGTGAGTATCGAGTTGGATTTAAAGAACTCCATTATAATAGTAAGTATTCATACTTACAAAGTTTTTGTTAATTCTACGAAACTGCAGTTAAGTATTTATATTCTAATCTAATTGATTAAGTTTTGTACTATTCCGTTCTTTGCGACCAGGATTTCGCCTTTCGGCATCCACACTGATCTACATGACTCGTTTAAATAATAAATTAATACAATACAATAAGATAAAAGCAAAAACCTTATTACCTACTAAGTAAAGGAACAAGAAGAAAAACATTTTTTTTGAATATTTGAAGTGCTTGTAAAAACCCGTAGTTGATACATTAGATACTCTCTATAGTAATACATTCAGTTAGAGTTAGACAGTTAGAGCATTAAATTGAATGTCCATGGTATTAATAGTATCAATAATTAAGTATGTAGTTGATAGCTATTGCGACCTATTAACATAAGTATAAAAGTAATATTTAAATTATTACTAGGGTGGGTGCATACTGCATAGACCGAAACAGCTTTCAACACAAATAACTCAAATATCGAATTCAATTAACGAATCCTTTAAAAACCATTATTGCAGTTTTCATACAGTTAGGTTATTTCAAATAAAAAAACATGTAAAAGCTAATCGACTATAATCGTGGTAATATAAATAACGTAGGTATTTTAAGCTTGTGTCAATATATTATTGTAAATACATAATGCCTATGAGGGTGGAATATATTAAGTCTATAGGTAATCATAAACATAATATATACCCACTTATTAGATTTTTTTTGAAAAAATATTTGTACCCAATGGGACCCATACCAAAACCATCGTAACCAGGGAACTCAATTTTATTATCTGTTCTGTGATCGTAACCTAGGCGGTGTGGTATATAATATTATAAAAGAGGCAATTTTTGAAAGCGTGATTTCATAATCTATACATACTATGTTATGGGTTAGCACACGAATACACGAAATATTATTATTTGCAATGCAGTAATAGTGTTGAGGTTGTGGTTATAACGGACAAGGCCATGACAAGGACGTGCAATACAATATACGAGGGTGGGTCAATAATTCCTTAGAAAAAAGCATTAAAACAGTTTTTATTTTTGTATTTTTTTTTTATTTCTCAACATAATCTTCTTGGAGCTCAATACACTTGGTAAGATGTTTCTCAATTTTTTTTAAACCGTCAGAAAAATAAGTTTTCGGAAGGTCCTCAAAATAAGCATTTGTCCGATCGATGACTTCTTCATTTGAAAAAAAACGTTGTCCACTTAGCCATTTTTTTAAGTTTGGGAAAAGGAAAAAGTCACTGGGGGCTAAATCTGGCGAATACGGTGGGTGGTCGACCAATTCGAACTTCAATTCTTCAATTTTAGCCATTGATCGTAAACATGTGTGAACACGGGCATTGTCCTGATGAAAGAAGATTTTTTTCCTGTTTAAATGAGGCCGTTTTTCTTCAATTTTGTTTTTTAGCTGGTCCAATAAAGATGCATAATAATCCCCTGTTATTGTTTTTCCTTTTTCCAAATAGTCAACGAAAATAATTTCACGTGCATCCCAAAATACAGTAGCCATAACCTTACCAGCTGATTTTACGGTTTTCGCCTTCTTTGGTCATGGTTTGCCTTCGCAATCCACTGCTTTGACTGTTCTTTCGTCTCGGGAGTATAGTGTTGTATCCATGTTTCATCTACAGTCACAAAGCGACGAAAAAATTCATCCGGATTGCGTTGCATGAGCGACAACAGGGCTTTAGAGGCCACCAACCTATTGCGTTTATTGTCGACTGTGAGCAAACGCGGCACCCATCTTGCAGAAATATTTTTCATGCCCAATTTGTCATGTAAAATAGAAATGACGCTACCTTTTGAGATCCCTGTAACCTCAATTATCTCACTCAACTTTAATCTTCGGTCACTTAACACCATATCGTGGATTTTATTGATCATTTCTGGTGTAGTCACCTCTACAGGACGTCCTGAGCGTGGTTCATCCTTTGTTGATGTACGACCACGTTTAAATTCATTTAACCAGTTATAAATAGTTGCAAGTGAAGGAGCAGATATGCCGTGAACTAAATCCAACTCATTTTTTATTTCCTTTGCTGTTAACCCTTTTATATTAAAATGTTTAATAACAGCTCTAAACTCAATTTTCTCCATTTTCCATTTTTCCATTTTCCACAAGCAAAATTTTTTTTTAAATGTACGAGAAACACACAACAACCCGACCAATCTGATTGAAACTTCGCAGCATACTGAATCGGTAGTGCCACTGCATGAAAACAAACCGCTTACAGTACTAGTCGCGCCACCTGTCGGCTTTTCTAAGGACTTATTGACCCACCCTCGTACATTACGTTTGAAATCAGATTACAATAAAAATTACGATTTGAATTTCAGTTGCTGGTTAAGTGTATGAAAGTGAACGCCGTTCAAAGTGGGTCGAAAAGAGCTCGGTTTAGCTGACGATGACCGATGTTCAGGATAAAAAAGGATCATAGTTGACTGCAATAGTTACGACTGGTGCGACTATGCAAGATCGGATATTGGATTTTCTAGAAAGAGCAGAAACCATGGTCCTTTTGAACCTAGCCCGTCGTCCCTATTAATAGTTCGCATTCATACAACTAAGCCAGGTCGCACATATAAACTCGTCTCGACTGCGACACGTCGGATATGTCGATCTGATTTTGTTGATATTTACAAAACACATGCAGTTTAATGTCCCTCCGCACACACCTCGATTGCGACATTTTAGTTTGGAAAATAAAAAACAGCTAGTATCGCAAGCAATAAATTTTATTCGTCATGGGGCAAAGGTATAATACCCAAATATCGCATCAGCACATGTCCAAAAGCTGTTTTTCATTCGGGTAGTTTGAAAATTTGCAACATTCGAGCCCGATTTTATTAATGCCCGTATATATACCAGTCGAGACGATTTTCAAGGTGCGACCGGGCTATTACTACACTGTACTACAACATCTCTTGAGAATGGCCTCTGTAATTAGCCTGAAACGTCGAATAAAGGAGAAGTAAGAAACTAAATGTCAACGGCTCAAAGACCACATATAATAACACAATGATATTAGCAGAACGTTTAAATAGCTATATAGCATTAAAATTTACCCAATTATACGCAGTGGGTACCAATATTAGGTATATGTATATAGAAAATCATTACATTACATGACTATGTACGATCCTAAGACAATCATATGGGTCTCCACGAGGTGAAGGTCGTATTACACGGTTTTATTTTTACGAGAAATGGACTTTTTTTTTAAATCGAGTGGATTTTTAGTATATTACTTTTTGGGGATATCAGATACTTTCCAAACAGCTGCCCACAATTTATGTAACACATATGTAAACAAAGGGAACCTACGGAACCGCAAATAATATGAATAAAAAATAAATCATTGTTCCAGCCCATAGGCGGATTTCCTCCGCCTCGTGCATTTGAAAATATTGCCGGTTCAGCGTCTTCCCTTTTACCCCACTCAAAATGTGCAAGCGTGTAGATCAATTCACAGAATGATTCCGGTTGTAGAATGAATGTTTTGAAACTCTACGTATGTGCATATATAGATTTACTATTATATCATGACTGCCATCGTCTACAAATACGTCTATAAACTACAAATCCTCCACGCTTGCACGTACCTAATAGTTACGCCTAACAATAGCTTCTGTCCTTTACACTGCACACAGCGCTATAAATCGCATCCTTGAAATGTTGGTTGTAGAGTAGTAATTGTGCCTAAATAGAGCATCCAACAATTTTAGTAACGGTGACTGAAGAGACTGCTGGTTGGAGATAAGTGGTGAAGGAGGCAATGGCTCGAATTGACAGGTATATTTGTGTTATTAACCGTTAATCAACTATTCTTATAATTTTTTCATCGTTTTGTTTTTTTTGTAATTCGAAGAAACTGTAGAATGAAATAAGTTGGAATCTGCTGTGTTACTTTAATGAGATTATTATCAATGCCTTACTACCAAGAATTTACAGTGATCACCAATAAAGTATAGAATATTCTGTTTCAAACAACTGGAAACAGTAACTTGTACCACTTGTATCATTCATTAACTAGCAACATTGGACGACCCTACTATAACTTGAGCGGTATACTTTTAATAACTGATTAGTAAAAAATGTTACTGGCTTGTAAAGTGAATGTATAAAAGCACACCGTCAAATTATGAGTGACGAGAATAATCAGGTGGGACTGTATCTACCGACTTAACGCAACCCCTCAGGATAGGGCGTCGCCCCCGCGTCGCGACGCCGAGACGATGAGTAAATGCAGCGATGCCCAACTCGTGTGAAGTAGAGAAAATTGAAGTATTTAATAAATTTGAACAATTTTGAAATACTGAAGAGTGATTTCATATTATTAATTTAACAACTTATTTATAAAAAAACGTTATAATTACTTAACAGTGATTAGTGAATATTGTGTACGTCACAATATGTATACCAGTAAAAGTACAAATAATGCAATAATTTGAAATAGCCAGAGATTTTCTAATGACAGGAAATATGAAAAAATATTATAGTAATACGGAGATAGTAAATCCTTAAGGCTGTCCCTCAGTTGAGGCACGGTCTAAAAAGATCGTAGATAGGCGATGCGCGGATTGCGGGTCGCGGGTGTAAATGACGCATGCCAAACGAAATATAAGCCGGTGTCCATCTGACACCACCGCAGAGATCCGAGGACGTTCCTTACAGGAAGACTGTAAGTGACATTGTGTACAAGACCGCATTTGCGGCATGGCAGGCGAGGTGGACCGCCTCCCCCAAGGGGCGGCACACTTACCGTTTTTTTCCAGACGTATTCTGCAGGCACCAAACTAGAAGACTCCAACCTTCGCACTGGATTAGCCAGTTCCTCACCGGCCATGGCAATTTCGCCGCCAGACTCCACGAGTTTGGCTTGATAGTAGATGGGCCGGGTTGTACCTGCGGGCATGACCACCAAGATGTTGAACACATCCTCTGGGATTGCCCGCTTATGGAATTCGAACGAGCGGAGCTGTTTGCCAGGGTCCGTCCTCACACGGGCCCAATTGGTCATGGAGATCTGGTAGCAACCGAGGCCAACTTTGCGGCATTTGAGAAATTTGCAGCGTCGTATGGGGAGCGGGATAGTCCCGACTCTTCTGTAGACTCATCCATTTCAATTCTTGACACTCAATATGCGGGTACACAAAGCGCTTAACGTCAGCGGACAGCAGAGCCAGTCCAAAAACAAACATTTTCTTTCTTATCTTCTTTAAGCACTACGGTGCATGGTTGCAGCATCAGTCCCGTGCGGCTCCGTCTCGGGACGGAATGAGCACTTAAAATCACTTCTTTCAGACACGTTTAAAGCGTCATAGAAAGCGGCCGTGCATATCCACGGATGTGCATATATGACGGGTGGTGGTGGGCACTTTAACGTATGTTCTATTAGTAACAATATAATATATTCATTGACATGTTTTCTTTTCAAAGTAAATGGGTAACGTTTTTAGTAATCTTTACACGATTTAAGAATTAATACGCCCGTCGCCATCACGAAACAAAGTGACGTGTTTCCAGCTCGACGTTCTCTCTCAGAATGCGAGTGAGTCCAAAATTTCGTCGCGTCTATAGTTGAAAATTATTTGCCGTTTCACTGATGTATCACCTTAAGCAACAGGGAAATTCAAATAAAAAATAGTTGAAAAAAATTAAATTAATTCGATGGATTAAGTATTAAGGAATTTAAATTATACAATGTCTGCACCAATAATAATCGATATTTTCATTGATGGTAGACAAAGAGACGAGAAAGATCCGCCCTAATGTCACTACGCATGATATACAGCATCATAAAACGTCAAACCGTTCCAGTGATGAGGTGTTGGTGTTATGAAGACAGTAGAGATACAAGTGACATTTCTGGGAATATGGAAATCAATAATTACTAGATAGAAATATTTTATATGAATCGACGAAGAAAACAGAAATTGTTTAGAAGAAAATCCCTCTCTCGTGGAAACAGGGATTGTTTTGACGGAATACATAGAAATAAACGTGTAAGGAATTACCTTTTATTTTAATTGGCATACGGAAAGAATCCGTGGGTAAGTATGTCCTAATTTATTTAGAACCCGTTACGTGGAACAACCTGTGACTACTCAAAATAACGTTTGCAAATTAGAGAATAAATCAAATAAAAACGTGGTAAATGATTTCGGTGTAAGTACACACTGGGTGCGATCAAAATGAAATGCGCAGATCCAATTAGTTCGATATAAGAGCGGAATGATCCAATAGCAACATAATTGATTGTGTCTGGAATATATTTCTGAGCAATAATTCAGCCCCGGTCGCAGAAAAACGATTCTACAAATTCTACAAAATAATGGACCCAATTCAAGGAAAAGTCCTGTATATCGCTGCCATGTTATATATTACTATTGTACTCCTATCGTTATCGGTATGGAATCAGCTGAATAATTTATTATCCAAATACTATTAGTTGGCCATAACTGAAATTGCCGAGTGAAACTACAAGTCACACCGGTAGAGTAGAGGGTACTTATTCGAAAATGGCCGAAAGCAGCGTCGTGGCGTCGTGGTGTGCGACAGACGGCTTTTTAGAACTGCCTGAGCTCTATATAGAAACTACAGTAACGTTTTTTGGCCTAATAATTATTATCGATTGGAATTATGATGAATGAATGAACTAGTTTGTACGAAAGATTAAACTGAAGATTCTGAACGGTAATATTGGTACCTAACTATAAATAACAGAATACCTTTTTTAGCAATTCGTCGACATATAAATATATATTGCATGGTGGTTAACTTCGCATAATTATCGTTTCAGATACTACCAGCTGGTTATCCAAATAATGGGTCCGAAGACCCCCCCCCCCTTCGTTGTCACATTTCGTTACTTATATAAATAGATTTACGACCTTGTTTAAATTACCTCAGAGCTTTGAGCTCCCAACCAACTGGTTTGGCGGTTCTCGTGGTGCACAGTGCGTAAGGCAGGTACACAATAATATAAATGTATGTGATTTTCTCAAAGCCTGGGTGTTTGTGATCGTTCAAAATTACTAACGAACAACTTGAACGAAAAAGCAAAGACATGGTTATTAAAAATACCCCCAAGTTTAAATTCGATTTGTTGAAACTCATCGAATTTAGTATAATGCCGTCAAGGAATATTCTATTTTAGAAATTCTCAAGAAAAAAAAATCGGTGTGTGTACTTATGTACGCGCGTTAGAAGTCATACTTCTTTGGTGAAACGAAACAAAAAAACTCACCTTCGACATACAGCGGTTATAATCGATTCAGAAGTGCCCATGATGAATTAATAAAAAATCAAATTTTACTGGCGTGTTATTATGGTTATATTCATTTCGGTCTTAAGAGTACTTTATCGATATAGGTACCGTCAGCAACAATATTATGTATGCAAATAAATAATATTATTGCAGAATATACCTACCTACCTACTTTGGAAGAAAAATATCTCAATACCTACCTGTGTTTTTTTTAAATTAATTTAGCAAACCGCTATTTCGATCATCTTTGCTTAAACAGATGACTGTACAACTGTTTTCGTTAACAATAGTAATTTATTACAAATCAAAAGTAAAACGAAGCCTATTAAACATGATATTGGCTTTTGTGGTGAAATATAATAATTATTATTGTATTCAATTATTATAAACCGCTAATAAATAAATTGACATGGAATATGCGATAAATATTATCCTAAACTGTAAAAATATGTACTTTTGTATGAAGTGTCTAAATATTGTAAATTTACAGCATACCATTATTTGAATTATTTACCAACTCACATTCACAAAATTTATTTATATATTGATATATAATTTTACTCATAAATAATACTTACATAAATATAGTCTCAAATCTTAATGCATAATCATAATAATAAATTGTGTTGCATCGGCGCGCGCGACTTCCGTCGGCGTTACACGCCAAAATACACTGATATGTTTTCCCAAACGCATCAAAAGAAGTAGGTATAACTTCAAAAATGAGTTTGTATTTTTTCAAGAGTAGTTACGTCACGTTTACTACCCCCCCCCCCCCCCCACTACCCCAACAACTACGTCAGAAGTCGTCACATTATATCAGACCCTTCCTATTAGTGTTGTAATATTATTAAAATGTTGATCCAGGACCTTCCGAATGCAATAATTGGTATTAGTAGTAGAGAGCACTACCAACTTAGCGTCGGCAGAGGGTAGGTATAATGAATATCCAAAAATCCATCGAACAAACGTTTTATCCGGTGAGTTACGTGCGCCAATGTTGACATCTTTTTCTTACGATGATTAATAGAACAATGGCGTAAAATTACGGTATTTCTGGATAAAAGTTATAGTACTAGAAAACTTTTCGTCCTTTCAAAGATTTGAAAATATTTGTAGTAAAATTATGGTACGTTTGGTAACACTGCGCTAAACAATAGCCGCCGCACACGCGACTAGAGACCAAAGTAGCATTTTATCTACTGTACGTGAGACCCACGTGAACAGTAACGTCACCGGATGCGTCTGTCTGCCGGACACGGAAATGCAACACACACATACACATCTGAAACAAGTAAAACGTCAGCTCAAAGAAAAGGAGTGTTGGTAAATTGATTGCTATGTAAACTCTGATTTACTAGAAATTTAGTATAAGTCAATAGTCATATAATATATGTAATACAATTACATATGAGTGTAAAAATAGAGTTTATAGTTTTTGGATTAACGTAGTAGGTTAATGTTAATGCATTAGATTAGATACTGGGTACTGGTTATAAGGTTACTGGGTACACACGTAAATAGGCCCAGGACGATTACATCAATATAGAATGTAATAAACTATTTTTTAATTTAACGAATAATTCACAAGATTTGATAATGTAATATTCTTTATTGAACATGCATCATTATCAGCCGGGGTCAATCCACTGCTGGATGAAGGCCTCCCCAAGCTTTTGCTAACTCTCTCGGTCCTGTGTCGTTCGCTGCCACGTATTTCCGCCGAACTTTACCAGTTCGCCAATCCAGCGGCTTTTAGGGCGGCCCTGTGGCCGTTTCATGCCTCTTAAGTACCACTGGATGACGGCATTTGTCCAGCGGCCGTCCTTTCAGCGAGCAATGTGCCCCGCCCATCTCCATTTCAGCTCTTTGGCAACGTCTATTACATCGCGTGTTCCTGTCTGCTTCCTAACCCATTCGTTTCTCTTACGGTCCTTCGCGTGATGCCCAACATACACCTCTCCATGCCTCGCTGTGTGACTCTTAGCCTTTGGACATCTCTCGTGTTGAGGGTCCACGTCTCGCAGCCATACGTGAGCACGGGTAGCACACATTGGGTGAACACCCTACGCTTAAGACATAATGGTAGGTCACTCTTGAAGATACTATTCAGACGTCCGAAAGCACTCCATCCCAGCTTTGTTCTTCGAACAATTTCATCGTGCATGCTTCCGTCTATGGACACCTGCTGTCCGAGATAGACGTAGCTGCTGACTTGCTCGAGTTGAGTGCCATAAATACAGATAATCGCAGGGTCCGAAAAACAGTTCCTCATCACTTTGAACATACATAATTCGCAAAAACCTCAGAGAAAGCCGCTGGGCTTCGTATTTTTTTAAATTTTTTCTTGTGGTTATATTTTTATTTAATTTCGAGACCAATATACTCGTCTAGCTAGAATATGGGGTACTTACCTACTTTTCGCGCTTGGTAGAGAAGGCCATCAAATTCATCGGAACTCTGATCATATAGAATCGACGGGGTATGTTTGAAAAAGCCACTGTCCGATTTGGTAACTCTAAACGCAATTAACACAGTTAACTATCATCCTTTTTTACTCGGCGCTACGTTCGCTTTCATTTGCTGAAGTTTGCATTCATAACTCGTACACTTAGCTACATTGGCTCTTGAGAATGTCTTTTGCAACGAGCTCAAAACGTTGAAAATACATATGACAGCTCAAAAACCAAATACAATGATTTAATTAAATACTGATATTTGTTCTGTACTATACCAATATAGGTAATGTTCTGTGTCTCCAAACTAGAATAGATATTTTTCAATCGTCACAGGAAAGGAGTTAAATGAATGTAATACAAACGATACTAAAATTATATCAGAGATAGATTATGCTATTTTTGAGAGAGGATACAAAGTTAAATACTCACGCAGAAATGAATTTAATTTAAGCAAGAAAGACAGTGTTTTGGCTATAATTATCTCGCGTGGGAGGTTCTTTCAATGAATGAATATTAAAATAAACAGGTTCATTAGTCAACACTAGTTCGCAGCGTGAGAACAGAGACATCCAGCGCTTGGTCAATCGGGCGCCTATCGTGGTTATCGATCGCCCATCGCAGTCGGGCGAAACGAAGGCAGCTCTAGGGCTGTTGGTTGACCTGTCAGCGATGGCAGTTGGCTAATTTTTGCCCATCCGCTTCTGTTCTGCCGCAATTTCCGTTCGGCCGAGTGGCGAAGTTAACAGCCAATTAGCGCTCACTTGAACGGCGGAGTACAGCATCAGAATATGAATACACATTATACCCTATGTAAAGAGCCCTGTTCCGCTTGGTGTAGCCACTCATCATAAAGGGTTTCGATTTTCCCAGATCAGCTGTACAAACAAAAATGATATAGGTAAATTATATTTGTTTTAAATTCAGGGACACGTTCAATATGGCGAATAATCAACAGTAAACGATGAACGATTAAACTATTATAATATTTAACCTGACACGTAAATAAATAATTTACTTACAAACTTTTCATAACTACAATATGCAATTAGAGCTACAAATAACGGATATTAATTTTATATTTTCTTATAATTTCAACAGTGAGAGTCATATACGTCATATATGTCGTATATGAAATATATACACAAGACCAAATTTGTTTGTAAGTGCGTAGCGCGTACCCGCAATGTGTGGACTAATTTCCTTTTTCAAAGCCTTCGACGACTTAATTCCGGGTTTATTTCACGTGTAGGTACAACCGCCCGCGATGGAAAAATGGTATCGTGTTCGCTTGTGAAGTCGTGAATCCCGAGTCTGGCATAATTGAGTCACAAAACTACCTCTGGAGAATTTTTTACTTAGGAAAAAATCACAGAAAACCATTTATTATAATTAACCATTATTTTCTCATAATATTTACTGCCATAAAACACTGATGATAAATCCCCCATTCGCAAGGAAATGTCAAGTAATTTATAAAAAGGTGGTTTTAAAAATCTCCAGAGCCGATTTTGTGACTTGACTACTCAATTATTGTAAACTGTATGCTGTCTATCGTCATCTATAAAATATACACCATTCACCACCCAAGTTCTTGTAAGTCAGACTCCCACCATAGTAGATAAAAGACTATATTATGGAGTAATGTAATTTTTTTGAACTCTAAGCCACCTTCAAGAAATTCATAAAAATAGACCACGCCATAGTATTCATAATTTAATTACGGTATCTTGCTCCAAAAATCTCATTTAAAAACGATTATTTAATTCGCGACAGATACTGGACACGTGGATATGTTACGCAAGCGAGCAAGCCGGAATTATCGGACCCGCCGGCCGGGCAGTGTTCCGGTCGAAACGTGACAGTTTGGGGACCCTATAAAGTGAAATTAAAGGGCTGGTGTACTGAGTTTAACAAGTCGGGCACCCTTTCCTACCCTCGGGTGGTGGCGGGCGGCATGCGACCGGAGAGGGGTTCGCCAGCGTGGGCGAGGACAGGATCTACGTCAGAAATTTACGATTTTAAATTTGGAAATAAATTTTCCGCGCCTTTTGGATGTGCAACGTTTGTTCATTAGAATTGGCGGGAGTTTTATACAACTCAGGAAGTACGCTCGTAAATGCGCGAGCTGTATAAATAATGGCTTTTAACTTGCACTGAATAATTAAATCAATGCCATTTCTAGCAAGAAAGTCTTACCCCCCCTCCCTCTCTCGCAAGTGATCACTCCCACGCATCTTGGCGAAATCATACATAATATGAAAAGTAACGAATGATTAATTACCTAGTAGATACAATATCAAATCAAATAAAACACGTGTATTGTTTATTTCAGTTCGTTTAATAATAATCGTGAGCGGTTTCCTCCAATTCAAAAGGACATCAAGTGAAACGTGAATGATTCAATAATACTAGAGAGGCCTGAGCGAAAAACGGGCCGCTTTTTAACTTATCTTTCTATACTACATAAGTAGATATTGTTATTTAATAAATACTGAAAATAAATTAAACGCTCACATCTCGGTGACTAAAGCTATCTATATCGACATCTACACTGTGTAAAATGTTACATCCAAGTTACATCACTAATTTTTATCATTATCACGCAGAAGAGCTTTCGACTTCCCGTGGAACACTGATCCCTCTCGATAATAAGCAGAAATAAACAACATCGAGTGGGTATTCTTTTAAAAGTTTCGAAGAGGCAAAATTGTCAGTCAAAAGGGATTGCCGGCGTAAACCCCGCGCCCCAGTTTGGCAATCGATCCGCGGCCGAAGGGGACTTAAGCGGGCTTAGCCGGGGATCAGAACATTCAGAACTCGCCGGCTGTTAACCCTTCAGGCACGAACCGAATTATTAATAAACAAGATACAAAAAATCAAATTAAAAATATTTACATTTCTGGGGTGAATTTGAAGGTAAGTTAGGTACGTACTTCAATCTGAATATTGGCTGAATTCCTCTAAAATGTATCGAAGGGGTGCATATTATAACAACGATCGTGAGTAGGTATTCGGCGAAAGGGAAATATAGGTAAGTACCTATATTATAATAATCTAAAAAGAGAGAATATGTCCTGCTATATGAAGCCGGTTTCTTTGCGATTGCCGCGCAATATAACCTCTTACCAATGAACTGTTATACCATTATATCGATTCTCAGTACGGCTACCAAATTTAAACATTCCATAGTTAACGTTATTTTCTACTAAATTAACTAAAAAATATTGACGGGTAACTTCATATTTCGCATAACAAACTATTTATTTCAGCGACACGTATTTCCAGTTTTGCCCTGAGCACATAAACTAAACTAATATTTAGTCGACGATTCATAATATGACTTCCATCTTACTGCAACGTATATTGCGGAGATTATACGCGTGCCGAATACCTACTTTCTCAGTTGCAGTTATGGTTAGTTTTTGTTCTGGCCATGGTCTTTATCGAGTTAACCATCAATTAGTCTTGGTCAACTTGTCAACGAGAGGCTGCATGTTCCACCTATCTATCTTCTCATCACTTTAAAGTCAAACCACCATGCAATAAATGCAAAGGATTATCAATAGGGTCATCACTGTTTCGGTATCTCGTGGGTGGAGCTATAATACATATTATAATGTATTATTAGGTACCTATTAAAAGGTCTTTTTCAAACTGATCGATACCGTGGCCAATCTAAATAAGGAGAGAGATTAAAATCCACAATTCAAAGAGAACCATTAAAAAAACTTGGGCCGTATGAATTTCGAACATACATAATTAAATCAATGTATATAATAAGCATTTTCCAAAGCTTTTCCAAGTTATGTATTTTATTCACGATACATTTGGTATATGAGGGTTAATGGTTTGGTCCACCATGGCGAGATGTAGGTGCCTAGTCACAAAACGCGATTAATCGTGTCACCTTCCTGTAAATCACATTTCTAAATTGGGTTTTATTGACAACACGCCGTGCGGCAGGTTGCCGTTCGAAAGCCGCTTTCACATAGCCAGCAAAGATAAAGATGTTGGGTGACTGTAATTTTTAAACAGACATTTGATAGTTTCCCGAATAGCTTAATGTTATCTCCCTTACCACATGTCGGACATACCTAATTATGTGGATATATGCGATGAAAATAGTCAAATTTACGCAAAACTGCAGCGGAGGTCAAAATCTCCATGAAAGTTTATATGTAGAAACTGGATAAACAGGCTGTTTTTAGTTCTAGATTCGTTGGAGGAAAACCTCCCCATAACTTATATAATGGAATAACTCATAGATAATTAAGGCAGCGACTTATAAATACGCCATTTATATGCCATACCGTTAGATTCTGGTGAGAAAAACACTTAAAACACCATCCTGAGTTGCTAATTTAATTTGACTTAGCGTCTTGGCCGTATGTTAAATGGTTTCGTTCTGGGCCACAGTCTTTTTTCCGTAGATCCGTAGATATACTACCTGCTATAATATGACGTATTATTATATATGGATACTGGATGCGATGCACTCTGCCGATATTGGCCTCTTAAAGATAGGCGCGTATCTTAGGGACTTACTCGCCTAAGTATGGTTCTACATCGCGCGCTTTTTTTTTAAATGATTTTACCGAGGCCTTGACTGCGACTCGGTATCATATCGCCTAAAAAAAAGAATGAATTTTCGAGATTTTCATTCATAATTTCTCAAGAAACGACGAAATATCGATCAACATACAACATCCTATTTTTGGTCAATGTGCAAGATTCATTGTATTATTGTAAATGAAATTCTATTATGGTTCATAATATATTGGAATATACTGAAATGGGTAAAAAAATGATCACAACTGGCAATATCAATTCAAATATTATTGTAGTTTCAAAATACCTCACCTAGGTTATGGTTATAGCATCAGTCTTTTTTTTTAATAAAGCGAATTATAAAACTGGCATACATAATATATTCAACTATGTATATATCTTGAATTAACTAGAAATAATCGATTGCAAACTTTCAATCAAAATAAAGTCAATGCAAAAGTGAATAGACAAGAAATGCTATTTCTAATAAATTGAAGGTGTCTGGTCGTATCACCTTACTAAATCACCTTCAAAAACAGCAAAGTAGACTCCGTTTCATGTAGTTAATACTGGTTGTGGTTTAGAAACTATAGCATGTACACACATATATACTTTAACACGTAAGCTTAGATACTAAATTACTCATCTGTTGTCCTATGGTTCCCGGGTTCGAATCCCGCTGGTGGGTTACCCGGTTTCGGACGGGACATCGGTGTCGCGCTCGTATATAATAAGGAGGCCTTTGTATTCGAATAAAGGGGACTTTGTATTATGTTTACGAACACTCCAGAGCTAATGAGTCAAAGCGTGTATGGTACACTTTTCCGTCGGCCGCTACATACTCAAGCCGCCGATACACATGTTTTTATGACAGTAGCCAGTTTTATGTTCTAATTTATATCGCGAAATTAGGCGTTGACTCATTAGCTCTGGGCGTTCATAAGCATAATACAAAGGTCCATTTATTCGAATACAAAGGCCTCCTTATTATATACGAGCGCGACACCGGTGTCCCGTCTGAAACGGGGGTTAGATTCATGTGTTGCCACTTCGATCAATGGGTTGAACGAAAGGGCTAACACGTAAGTAACAACCAATCATATCAAAACTGTGTTCCCTTGGATGACTGTGGAGTGCGGAAAATAATAATCTTAGGCAGTATCTTCTGAAGAGGTCACGAGACACATCAATGAGGATAAACGACTGACAACGAGGCCACACGAACAAGTGTGGGTGCGGCCGGTTGCAACGACTCGAGGTTGACAAACCCCGGTGGGTTTAGCCGCAAGCCAGGTACATAATTAAAGCGCGGACTGTCTGCCCGTGGTAGTTTTGTACTAATTTATGTTATTTACTGTCCTTCACTATCCCATAAGTAGGCACAATTAACTTAAAGTGGTGCACGGCGATCTGAGTGTTGGGTAATTGCTCCCGACACATTCCGTTATAAATAAAAAATACTGATACACGCAGGGTCTCGTGATACGTCCGACTAACACCGGGTATGGTGCAGGGCGAGCGTGGCCTGATGGGGTCATTAAGTTCAATGTCTGGACATGAGGAAGCGCATCCTCCGGGCACCCGACGAGGCGCTTTAAAGTAATAGGCTGCGTAGAGCGGTCACCAGTAGCGACGAATAGCTGTGGGCAATTTGAATTTCGTAGTGAATGACTTCTAGCAGATGCCAACTACGCAGCGTGTGCGGACATCCTATACATACCGTATAGGAAATGCAGATCGCGTCGTGGCTGTGGTTAGTGGTTGCACGCACCGTAAATCCTAATCAATTAATTATAATGTAATACAGTAGAAACTGTTTATAATGTCCAGAAAGATTTTTAACTGCACGCTATAATTTATTGATTTATATATTAATATGTCTCTCCCACCTCACCCCACGATGGCCGCGCGGCTTAAGCGTCGGCCTATAACGTCGTGGTATCCTGGGTCTGGCAAGTACCTACACATATTGTTTTTCAATTTGTGTATGTCAGAGTATGGACTTAATAGGTTGAGCAAGTGGCTAACATCCATTTCTCGTAAAAACAAAATCTATTAATACATAACCTCCGCTCGGTGGAGGCCTATGTGATATAATTAGGATCTGACATGGTCAAAAAAAATGTCTCAGGTTTACGCGGAAGTGAGAATGGCCGGAATACCCAGGTGGTACGATCTCTACGCATACGTACAGTGACTTCGAATTTAGCAACTTCGTAAAAGGATATTAATAAGAATTAGTATTAAATTAATATTCCCCTGCAAAAGCGGCTCTCACATAATGATTCCAACTTGTAAAACTGAGCCCGGCGCGCCGTTCGGTCCGATCCTAATGACAAAATAATTTTGCGATTTGAGAAGCGTACCTACAGACATGATCGCATAATAATAACGAAACGTTGGCATATGCTATTATTAAAATATCATGAAAATAATTGATGATGTGTACGTTTTTTGTACGGATTATTTGTGACCGTAACCTGTGGCTATTGTTACACGAGCAGGTAACTATATGCATATTTTGTATTTAAAGAGTATTGTGTAATAATATAAATAATATTATGACAGAATATCTATTGGTCACGATTTAGTAAATCTGGCCAAAGTCTAGTTCCAACTATGCTAGTGTTTTAGTTGAGTGTCGAGTAATTTGGTAACTAAACGTATATGGACTAGGGATTCCAATCCCGGGATCCCGAGCTATTTTCGATAGCTATGAATGCCGGGATTGATAAACATAATCCCGGGATTTCGGGATTGATTTTTTTATCAATTTTTATGTAAAATAAAATAAAAGCGAAAATAAAACAGAAAAAATACTTTTAATAAAAAATATCTACATTAGAAATAAACTGAGTTTGAATGAAGTTTGATTTATACCCATGTGTAGGTAAAACAGAAAAAATACTTTTAATAAAAAATATCTACATTAGAAATAAACTGAGTTTGAATGAAGTTTGATTTATACCCATGTGTAGGTAAAACAGAAAAAATACTTTTAATAAAAAATATCTACATTAGAAATAAACTGAGTTTGAATGAAGTTTGATTTATACCCATGTGTAGGTTGCCGATTCATTTTATTTTTTCACATGAATTATTAAAAATGAGAAAGATAATAAAACAATAAAAAACAATGCTTCGCACTTTTAACAAAGTAATTCTACCATGATATCATACGTTTTACGGCAGTTTCATATTTGGCTGACTAATTAGATTTATGATGCGAAAAGGCCATAAGTACGCCATGATTATTTGCTTTACTATTTTAAATCTCGCTAATCCATTCATTATGTCTTTACTATCAGAAACAGCAATCTCATATTAAATTCACATTATTATTTATATTACAATATTATTCACTCCATTAAACTTGTGTATTTCCAAGATTGAACGTATAAAATATTAACAATAAATGTCTTAAATAGTATAAATTATACTAGATTTATTTTTGACAGATTTTATCAATGTTATTTGTAAATATAAAAATTTTATATTAACAATGGAAAAAAATGCCAATCCCGGGATCAGAATTTTGGCTCGGGATTGGATTCCCTAGTATGGACAGACAAACTTAGTAAAATCATTTACTTACTCGATTGATTGAGTCAATCTATTTTGATGTAGTTTTTTTGGGGAGAAGCGCCCCCAACCATCCCTCAGGAAAAACCAAATAAGCCGTGAGACAACCTCTGAACATGCTACAAGGACATTAATATTGTCACAAAAATGTTATTTCGTTAGAGCAAAAATAGAACTTCAAAATTTGTCGAAATATTTAATTTAAACCATGACATATGTACTATATGAGGTAGGTACAAATCGAAGATGAGAATATGCTGTCTACTAAAACTAAACAAATGTTAGCTAAAACAATATTTTATTGATACATATAATTTCTAAAAACGTTATGTGGAGTATTCCGCGATTGAACACTACGCACTGTTACGATTAGAGTTGGGTTTCGGGAATTTCCCGACGGGAATTCTCGAGAAATTTTCGAGATTTTCCATCCCGAATCCTGAGAATTGAAATTTTTAACATTTCGGGAAATTCCGGATCTCGAGAATCTTTTCTCGGGATTCGGGATTTCTTTATTATCAAATATTTAAATGAAAAAACGATTTTCTATATGAAAAAAGTGGACAGAAAACACAAAACGTTCAAAGACTGATCGGGGCATTAAACACAATTAAG
Source organism: Rhyacophila brunnea (assembly GCF_057557595.1). Lineage (NCBI taxonomy): Eukaryota > Metazoa > Arthropoda > Insecta > Trichoptera > Rhyacophilidae > Rhyacophila > Rhyacophila brunnea. The sequence goes on along the minus strand of NW_028233361.1, from coordinate 46,878,066 downwards.
CCAACGTCGACTCAAAATGAGCGCAATTTTTGCAATATCAGGGAATTTTGTGTCTCAAAAGCGTACGCGATTGATTGTCAAACGCAGCGATTGACAGTCTGTGTTTTTTTAAATTCAAATTTAATAAGTAATGTTTTGAATTATTTTTGTTTTCCTACTTCTATGTCTTCTTACATAAATTTAAAAAAATCATATTTTTTTGGTATTTGTCTGTTTTTACACTAATTTTAGGATTTTTACAGTTTTTTTTTAAATTTCCCGATATCTCGAGAATTCATTTCTGGAAATCCCGAATCTCGAGAATTCAAAATTTCATCATTTCGGGAAATCCCGAATCTCGAGATTAAGATTTTCTCGGGAAATACCCAACTCTAGTTACGATACAGTCGACACAGTGGACACTGGAGCTGTTATGAATTTGTTTCTCAATTTCATTATTTTCATATTCTCCGTTCTCATCAATAGCTTGATTAGCACCCACAGAATCTATGATGTTACCCAAAATGTCTATAATATAAGGTTGACATCAAAGTAAACCTATTCATATACTGGTTATAACCGTAACATTCACTTTTAAAAGTTCACAATAATCAGGTTTACTATAAACGAACAAAAATTACACAGTTCTTATGGAATTGTGATCTAGTCTTTTCAAAATGATTTGTTATAATCGAAAGTTTGTTTAAGCGGATTTTAGCCGGTTTGTTAAAAATATAGGAGAACACTACTACTGCACATACAAAAATACAATATTTCTAGGTCATTTCAAACCAAATAACACATTGTAATATTATTCTTGTACGTGTCAAAGCTGATTCGCGCCCGGGTCATTTTGTTTTGCACCTGGCCACTTGTCCACTGGGCAACGGCGCCGTGCCAAACAGATGTTATTAATACGATATTTATTAAAACGATCACAGCTTTGCAAATGAAATTAATGTGACAAGCACAAGACATAGTATTAGCCATGACTTTGACGTCACATGCACAATACTATTATAATAGTAACGATCGACTATTATAATATAATACTTAATATGACCTCTGTTTGGTATTTTTTTAAATACAAAATAGAAAGTCTTCATTAGGATCGGAAGGTCGAATTTGTATACCTACCTACGTGATTGTTTGAATCCGAATATATGCGGATTATCGCAAGTTTTCAATCATCTGTTTTAGTAATCAAGTAATCAGTTAACGCCTACCTTACGACTTAAAATAATAATAATGACGTACCTATACTCAAAACAAATTGCACATCAATGTGATTGACAGATGAAAATAATACTTCTTCCACATATTGCAGGATCCCATAGACTTTTCGTATACATAATATGCGGAACGCATTCTGACAATTGGAATAGGTTTTAGGGGTCACAAAGATATATAATGTCGATGTTGCCAGGCGATATTAGTGGTCAATTTTTTTTTATTGAGGTCTTAATTTTTTTTTCTTATAACCCACCAAAAATTGTTCTGTGGTCTTCAATAAAACCAAGACCGAATCAGGGATTGATTGAAAATGCAATAATTGTACATTGTACAGTTGCCATCGGCATGGTCGTAGAACGGTTCGTTCCATTTGAAAAAATAAAAATAGCGGGTAGTGCAATGTGTTCAAAATTATCGATTCTTAGGATCCTCCTTGGTTTAAATTATTTTATTTAGTAATATTTTTGTATAGAATTACCCAGATTGGCTTCTTTACCATATATATAATATATATATACATATGACATTAGTTTTAGTATAATGTCAATCCAGAAACAGTGTAGGTTGCACATATAGGTAGGTGAATAAATGAAATAACGATAATCACTAACCACGCTAAGTGCACTTTATTAAAAAAAGAAACAAGTCTTTAGCTTTAAGTATCATGATCACAGTTTTTACAAACACTACTTACAGATTTGCACAATGATATAGATGTCAAAGCCGATTTCTTATGACTACATGATAATGTATGGCAGTTAGAATTACATTCGATGTTCGATCGAATTACCTGATTCGGTCTTGGTTTTATTGAAGAACTCGGAACAATTTTTGGTGGATTATAAGAAAAAAAATTAAAACTTCAATAAAAAAAAATTCCGCATATTATGTATACGAAAAGTCTATGGGATCCTGCACTAACATCGCTGAACGGTTAGATTAGGTTAGGCTAGTCATTTTTTTTAAATCAGTTAAAATTAAACTAGTCGTTAAATTGTCAATATAAAATAGATATCAATCCCAAATTCCCCAGTGAAGTTGTTTATACAAGGTTGGTAATAAAAAGCGTCGGATATACACTGCCACCGGGTTGCCTATCACTGGGCCACATCACATGTAATTTCGTCTCGTCTGGATAGATATTACTCAGTGGTGGTTTCTGCATATTAATTAGCTTCAAATGAAGTGAGCGAAGGTGTTATACAAACAATTTACTACTGCTTTATATAACCACTTTCAATTATATGAGAATTAACCTTTAAAGGTCCAAAGTTCTGTACACCTCTCATAATTACTTACTGTCGGAGGCACCCACAGCACGACGCTGTATTATTCTGTCGCATTCATAGTTAATACAATTTAAATCTTGCCATGAGAACGGGAAATGTCAAAAATAATATTAGGCATTACGATGATAATAAACCTCTACCTACTCGAAATAACGGTGGTAAAAATGTAAAACATAATTAAAGGTTATGTTTAATAGGCAAAAAGTATTATCACAGACAGGCGCGCACTAAGAAAAATGATTGGGGTTAATTTTTTTTTATTAATTTTTAAAGCGGCGGGAGAGGGGGTGGTTATCAAAATCTAACAGGTGCCACAAACTTCCACATTTAACTCGCCTACTACTTACTTATAGCTTCTCGTCAATTCAACCGCGGAATACCGCACTCTTCCAGGTACATTTCCATACCAAGACACTCCGCACTTTGAGTGCAACTAAGGGTGTTAACCATTACGAAATGTGATTAGTGACCGTTTGTGTCGTCCGCGACGTTTTATCTTTTGGACGTGCCGCATCGGAATATTAAAGCAAGCAATGGATGCCCCAGATAGTTACACCAATTATTTATGAAGGCCATGAATCTTGCAATGACCGCTACTTGTCTAAGGTGTCGAGAGGAGAAGGGCCGACCTGTTGAGAAGGGGGTTGTTTAAACAGCCAAATCATTCGTGTCACGATCCTTAGTCATGAGGTCCTGTCCTGACAAAGAAGAAGTAATATTCCAATTACCTAAATAATTGTTTTTTCTGTTTCTGGGATGTTTGCATGCGTGATCGCTAACAATATCCAATTGTTACGTGTGTATGTAGGTACGTTAATAGTAGGCGCTTTTAGTTTGAATTGAACATCAAAAATATCCCAGAAAGGGCTCGCGCAACGTTGTCTATCTTCTATCTATCTCAATAGTATGTTGCATGATGTGCGTCGAAATAAGAAGTCCTAGCCCACTAATTTCCCACATAGGAAAGACTTTTAGCCAAATTCGTTTGAAGCCTAGAGCCATAGTTTTTGGTTGACACCATTCATTGGTCGATCTATTGGTATTATGCGGTGTGTAGCCAATGAGGTTTTATATCGTTAAATTAAGATGCAAGAGTTAAAACTGAAAGCGGATGCTGTATGATTTTAGATGTAGGTCTCCATCAGCGCAGAGAAAAAAATAAAATCGTCATCCTCACGGAGATAAGCCGAATAATTTCAACGTCACCAAAGAAACACGCTCTAGCCTCGGACGCCGTGACGGTAACATTCTTTAATATTATATACTAAATATAATAACCGAAATATACTTATTTAATAAGTGTCGTAATATGTCGTGTTCCCGGAAAGAAAACCACGTGGTATTTCAACTATGTACTTGGATATTATACAATGTTTTGACGCTTACACATCACCACCGATCCACCCATTTACCCACATATAACCCCCCACAAAACAACCACCATTCCACACACACACACTTCTACAGTCTAAAAACGTCAATAAATTCATTCAAAGGATACTTTCAATTTTCTATAAATAATTTTGCGTGTGCAATCTGCAAAGTTCATTTAAATTGTTAGGGCATTGATTGGCTAAATGCATTTATCTCTGTAAAACAAAGAGGTGTGCATTATAGATAGATTAAAGATCGAACTCGATAATAGGTATTGTTTAGTTTAGTAGGTAGATATACGTTAAAAAACACACAGATGCTGTAAAGAGGCAAATAGCTATAAAAAATATGCAGTATTAATAATTGGGAACAAAGCTTTAATGTGAAAAGGGTATGGAACTTAGACTATATAATATATGTACGGAAGTAGGTATCTCACCCGTTGTAATTATTGAAGATCCTCGCCTCACCGCAACCGGCCACGACATACATTTGTGAGTGCTATAGGTCGCAATGTCTCAAAGTTGGGGAGGAAGGGGAATAGATGCAGGAAAGTGTGGGGGACCCGAGGAGGAAGTAACGAAGCGCAATAAGGTAAGCGTGTGGGATACCTACTAACAGTTCTCCAACATCTAGCTGTCGGCGATATGAAATAGCAGCGTATGGTTACCACACGTGTCTAACGCTTATTCCTCGCCTATCAACTCACCGCGCCTCGTTGCTTCCACAGCGGAACACTCGCATTTCCCGGCATCCATTTCCTATTTCAGATATATACACACAGGCAACTTAAACATTGATTGTCACTTTGGCATTTATCATTTCTATCAAGATTCACTCGCTTTCAATACATCAATGCAAGAGAGTTTCATCATTACAGGGAACACAAAAATAGTGAAAATCTGAGCGAGGCTGTAACAAGGCTTAATTCTCGAGTGTGGAAAAATATGGCATAAACTTATACACGTTTATAATAATATTATAAATGCTCAATACTTACGTCTGAATCATAATATGAATTACCGCGTAAACGAAACGCGCGTTCAATATTGGTAATATTCGAGGAGACTCCTGCGCGATTGTATTTCTTGTTTTTATGGCTTGACTTTCGTAAAGTAATGAACCGAATCTGGCTTCAAAACCTTGGTCCAAGGCGACTGGCTTTCACGTTTACTTATATCTTATTAATCTATTCTGTGCAGCGTCAATAATATAATATGGAGGTCGTTATTTTAAGTTTTAGTGCCTACACCGGAGTCGTAGGGGTTAGAAGGCCAGGGGAATTGCATCAAATTACAAGACTACCAAACTGCTATCGAATTATACATGACAACGATATTACCGCCTTACCATACCCACCGTTTCACGAACAACTACGTGTATATTAACATTCAATAATACTGAGAGTTTTAAGTTCATCGTATTTTCGTATTTATACAGGTACAAAATGTATTAAATTACAGCATTTAGAACGCCCGGTAATATTGAATAAGACTATACTAAGAGTTTGAATGGTTGCTTATTTATTATTTAAGCTCTAGGTACATAATGTACACTTGCAATAAAGACAAGTAATGTCCATTGTTTAACCTGACCGACAGATTAAAGGTGATCTTCAGCCTCGTTTGGCGGAATTTAATCTCGAGATAAGAAACTGTACATTTTATTTTCTCTTGCTCAGCGGTCAATCGTTGAAAGGAATTTAAAATGTATTTTATAAATTCCATATACGAAATTTAAAAAAATCTATTTACGGTATTGAATATTAAAAATATATTATTTGCGATATAACTGTGGATCAATCAGAGTTATGTTTCAGTGGGTCTATTCTATGCTTATCGATCGCTAAAGTGATAAATATTATCAAACTTAGGGTAGGTTTGTATCAAAATATTAGCACTTATTGTAACAATTACACGAAGCCGGTTTTTATTGTTGCAATAAGTGCGATATTTTAACAGCAGCAAGATAGGTGCTGTTAAAATATCGCACTTATTGCAACAATAAAAACCAGCTTCGTGTAATTGTTACAATAAGTGCTAATATTTTGATACAAACCTACCCTAAGTTTGATACTATTTATCAATTTAGTGTTCGATAAGTATAGAATAGACCCACAGCATACAGACAGCTTTTCATGAACATTTATTTTCGTTTAACGACAGTTAGGTTTAGTGTTCACACGAAGCTCTATATACCTAACAATATCGCTTGTGACAATACTAAGCCCCTCGGCAACCCTCATAGTTCAATGCGTAAAGCACAGACGTCTCATTCAGGAAGTACTGGGTCAATTCATGGTGAGATCACAATATATTTATGAGCTTTTATCAAAAAGCCTGGGTGCTTCTACGATTTTTTCACTGCCACCAATGATATTTCATTGTCAATGGGCTTCGTGAGCTGTGGTGTTAAAAACGTGATATGTAAGTATATGATAAACACCATAATAATATATTCATTAGGTACTATAGATTATACTAATAGTCACGGAACGCAACATGGTATGGGAAGGTACATGTTTGGCATAACGCGAAAATAACATAAAATGGAACGAAGCCCAGAGATATCGTCAAACTTATAATATTTAAAAGGGCTGGAATATCAAATAGATCATTTGAGAACAATAATTAATACATAATTTACAGAATATTAAAAAAAGTCGTATCGAATTTACAAACGCATATTTAACTTTAAAGATGATTTCAGCTTGGTCACAGATGCATTTATATTAGTTCAATCCTCAATACCTCATTTAAAGGATCCTCTTTTTTCACTAAAAAAATGAATGAAAATCGAATTACGAAGATATAGTTTTCATTACAATTTACAAGCATTCTGCGGTTAGGTATATGCATTTAAAAATAGAATATTTAAACCAATATATTTTATGAATTATTCGACCACAGTTAAGTATCGCGTGGTTAGTAATATTTTAATATTACGAAGCGATTAAAAATAGTATTTCATTCACTACAAAGTAACGTGTATGAAAATATGAATGGGTATCTGTTTTTCTATAATACATTATAATGGAATAAATAGGTACGTAACAATGTTTACAATAAATAATAGTACAGTACACACCTTTATATTAAAAAGTCGTATAAATTGTAGGTACAACCGATTATTGTATCTCAGTACCCGTTTCCTAAGCTAATTTATGTTCTTGTATTAGTTTATTTCAGTGCGACATATTTTAACAGGCGTAATCAAGGTTCGCAATAGCCCGAAAAGGATTTTCGGCTTCTCAACTTAAATGATAAATTTATAGATTTAATATAACAACCAGACAGCCAGCCGATGATTATATTATAATCTCATGCTAACCAGCTCACAAAATATGTAAGCCCCTACATATTCAATTAAAAACACAAGTGATCATTTGTTTCTTACCTTATACGGTTTAAGTTATTGACATACTGCTGATTGGAGGTAATGGAGTGTAACCGAGATTGTTGTCACGTGAAAAAAAAATGTGTAAATATTCATTTAGCTGGTAAAAATATGCATATACCTATGTACCTGCCTAAGTATCAATGTTGCAATGTGATTTATATAGGGCCGCCGCTGAATGGGGTGAGCAAATAGTTAAACACGAATCGTCATAAAAGACACGTTGACCAATTTCAATACAAATCTACAGAATTAATTAAAATTTAAAGCAATTAATTGACTATAATTGATTATAATTAAGTACTTATATTTTTTATGAAAAAAATAATAAATAAGAGAGCTTGATAAGTCGTTGATTCAATTATTAACGATTTAGCGGACAGAAGCCAAGTAGGTAAGTATCATGGCGAACCTTATGCCGGGTCCACACTGGCAACATGTCGCCGGCAACCTCGTTAAATTTTACGATAATTATCATAATTGCTTAAGAAATTTTACTATAATTATCATACTTATCGTAAAATTTAACGAGGTTGCCGGCGACATGTTGCCAGTGTGGACCCGGCATTATATTTACTTGTGCTTTCAAAAACACTTTCATAGTGTTGCCTAGTTATTACGCCACGTTTAGCTCCCTCGATAAAACCGCGCACACAACATAAATATGGCACAAGTATCCAATAACGGCAATAAACGAGCGCGGAAAAGCACGATTTCCCAAGAAAGGGAGGCGGATACGGAAGGACAGATTAAAAATATCCATGACTTCCCGATACTCGCAAGACTCTGGGGAGAATTTAACCGCTTAGCTAGGAATTGAAGAGTAGGTACGTAGGTGGCGATAAGAAATATTATTTACCCAACGACAATGAAGAATACTTTCACTACTTGACGGAGCCTACTACTAGTGAATTTGATAAAAGGTAAAGTAGTGTTCCCATCTTTTGGTTACCGAATTATAGTACGCGGTCCAAGAAATTATAGTATTTCGGCAAAAATTATAGTACCTACCCGCGTTGTCATCAAATTCTGTTGAAAATGTATACGTTTTTTGTTTCTTACAAAAAAATAACGGATAATTTCAGAAATTTTGAGGCCCTTTTTTATTTAGTACCTCTTCCGATCTTCGGAAATTCTAAATCATCAATCAGATTCTAAATCAAAGTCAAGGATTTTTTAATCTTTTTTGAACATTTATTCTCAACTCGCCATTTTTTTTGTATTAAGAAATTATAGTACTTTGCACCAATTTATAATGTTGATATTAAATATTTAAGATAAAGATAATTTTTTCCGATATTGCAGTATTTTGGGCGTACTATAGGTAACTTTTTAACATTCTACATAATACGCGGACCTAAATTATAATACAAATACTATAATTATAGTAGAGGTGCCCCCAGAGGTGCTGCAAGTAATCCCGCTGTCGCAGGTTGCAACGATTCTCCATTTTTATATAAACATACGTATATGTATTTATTTTCTATAAATTAACTAGTTTATTCATAATAATGTATACTTTAATTATTCATTGGAATACATTGCGTAACTTTGAAAATAAAAACATAAAAATAGAAGCATCAAAGGTGTTGCATCGAAGGTGTTGCATCTAACCCCATCTTCCCCTACGGTTGGCAAAATTGAGTGAGTAGTAATGGCCTACTGTTTAAATTCATCTTGCATTGCGGATTCATTTGTAGCAAGCTTCACTATTTTATGACGAATTTGTCAAAAACTGCAAACATTTTAGTACAGTTTTAGATACAAATTATTATTACGTCTATTATAAAATTCATAGTTGTCGAATCCGTGCACTTTTAACTTAAAACAAATAATATGACAATATGCGAAGATTTATTTAAGTGAAAATGGAGTAATAGATGAATCGTCCAATGGCTTCTACATATATAATCCTAATTAATCACGTATTAGATAAATTCACGGATTCGGCAGAATATGTGCACGTATTACCAAGTTATTTAGAGACTATTTATATGAACAATCACAATAATTTCAAACGCGTATGCCATTCGTATCGAAAAGTTAAAACTATAGGGGATGTAAATTTTGTTTTGGCTACGTATCCAACATCCAACCACAGCTAAAAACGTTCCACAAATGCCATCAACTGGTTTAATAATAACATTTTATAAAGAAACTATTTGGTGGTAGGAACCTGGAATGAGGGCAATTCGTAGTTTTAGTTCAATCAAAACAAATACGTATGACTGACAAAGTTTAGTATGCACTATTTATATTGGATCTTAACAGCCTATCTCCACCCTTCGCCAATGCTATCTATATTTAATTGATAATGTGTTTGCAGAAATATGATAATTTTAGGTCTTAAACTCAGAGTCATCTATCTACTACTCACCTAATATGGAGGCAAAGATGTTAGAGCAGTTAAGGTTATTTATTTAAGAGAGCAGCAAATCTAAACAATTACTTCCGTTACAATGCCCCAAAAACAACACTTCTTCCGGTTAATATGACAACACAGCTAAAATTTGTGTTTCCAAGAAAATATTTACAATGATACAACCGACAAAGTGTTATACTGAACACCTACTACATCACAGCAATAACAATGTCTTCGTATAATAATTGAATTAAATACGATTTCATATAATAACTGGACCGCCATTAGCAATTAATACTTAGTTTGTACCAAAACCGGTCGCCTCTTAGAGACAGTTTCACGTAAGAATTCCGGTCGCTCACTACACCAATAGAATAATAATTATTGAGGTAGAATTGTGGAACTTTGTAGAATTCCTTTTTACAAAATTAGTCCTGTTGGCGATGTGATAACCGATATAGTTATCGACTAAATCGCTAAATAATACGAAAATTATTCAATTCCGGCGATTAAAGTTAATTACTATGTAAAATGGCCAAAATAGCGATAAGTAGGTTTATACCTACTAAAATGTCAATTACAATTTTCTCTCCTACGCAAGAATCTGAGCCTCCATAGAAATTGCGACCCTCGTAGTTCAACGCGTAAGGCACTCCTCTCATACCGGGTGTTTCCGGGTACGATTCCCGGTGAAATGACAACAGTGATACAGTTACGTTATTTTCCCAACCTCGTGAATTTCTAGATTATTTCACTGCAACTACTATACCTACACTACTGTGTCCACAGCTACTGCACTGGCCTGTTGTAGTGTTGAAAAAGAAAAGGGCAACATACTTTTCGACAAATGCTTGTACTAAGTCATTCAAACAACCCAACCTTACTGACATACTGCGTGCCGAAAGTATGAGTCCATTTAATATTAATATCTCCGCACTGTGTAGTATTTATATCTTATTTGTATATGATATTATGTAAAACTGCTGTCGTGCTACCAATTGTTTTGTTTTCTGTTTTGCCCTGGATTAACCACTCCACATTAAAAAAATATCATGTGTATTGTGCCAAATCCAAAATTCGAACCCGCACACGCTGCTTCAGACACAGGTGCTTTGCTGTTAACTCTATTGCAGTATAGGTGTTATACTACTGTGCACAAATCAACACTAATATATGTTTAGATTCTAAGTTCTTTCCATATTTGCTACATTAGGTACCTAGATTCTCATCGTATGCTTAAAACTAAATGAAATATGTACTTAACTTTTAACCACATAACCTCTGAATCTCTACGTGAAACGGAGTCTAAAACGATGATGAATGAAGCACCGGAGTGAAAACGATACCGGAAAGCCAGCAGGATGTTGTGGGCGGCCATTAAACAAAGGAAATTACGCTTGGTACATACAAGATAAATAAAGATACGAATCTTAAAATGGCGCTGAAAGCATCTCAAATTTAAGATGCACTGCCTGCAAGGATGAAGTGATCTTCCATCTCGCCTCAAATAGTAAATAGCAAACGCCAATACTGGAAATCAGCTCATCTCAAGCACGGACGTCCAGGTAAGTATTGCTTTTAGGGCTTACGCATGCTGCCCGTGTCCTGCCCACTGAAGTCGTCTGAACAAAATAAGCCATGTTATGTTGTCATTATTGTATGCCGACATTAAATTAACATTAGTAATATTATGATGATCGAAACACGTGTCGTAGAAACAATAAATATAATGAACACCAAGTGGCTTTTTCAAGTTTGAAAACTCTCACCAAAAGAGCGAAACAGTCTATGTAATATGTATGGTGAACACTAAGTGATAACCAATTTTATAAAATACTACACTACGCCCACGATGCGCGTCGGCTTATAATGTTGAGAATGCCGGGTCTGTGCGAAATTTACATTTTATTTTTCGATGTGTGTTGGGAACCAATATGTTAAAAATATCATAAAATAGAATACTCACATACTTAATAATTAATGTTTATGTCAATTTAAAAAAATATTTGATCGCAGTTAAAATAAAATGTAACTAGAAAATGTGTGATTCTTATTCTGGTGCCATAAAAACATAGCACGTAAAAAAGTTAGTAGGTATTAAGTGTTTTAATAACCTAGTTAGGTACTTTAATAGTTGTAGATAGTAAATTTAATGAATTATATAATGTTTATTGGTTTGGATTATTACACAATCGTTCATTTTTATGAATAAAAAAAAACCATGCCTAGAGCTTGTATCGTGTAATTAAAAAGTTATACCGATTAGTAACAGAGATGCTTCCCTAAGTGTGGGACGCGATGATCCATCATAATTCACTGTGATGGAAAGGGTGATCCATTGTGTTTCACTTTACACGTCTGCTCAAATAAAGACAGTGAGAACGTGCATGCTTATTGTTACTCAATTAATCTCAGTCAATCAAATGCTTAGCGTATTATCAGGAAATCTTATGGAAAAGCACAATCGTGTACACGTGAAAATGTGACGTAGACTAAGGACGTCGTATCGATATAAATAGTAAAAACTAAAAAAGGATATCTAAATACTGTGTCTTTTAGTATTTGCTTTCTATGGAGAGATTTGTAATTACTCACTTGAATTTTCGTGGACAACATGACATCGTATGGTTTGTGTGATGCTGGAGAGTGGTAGCGCTGACATATTCTAAAATACAGTTGGAAGAATAAAATTAAATAAAATTCATTATATTATGATTGCACAATACCTACTACATAAGTGGTATTATTACTTTATCGCTTGTTTCTGGAGATGCTCCTCACCTACAGGATTTATGGACCGTACGCCACTGACACGTGCCTGCTCTGTCTTATCCCTATAGACCAATGACGTCCTTATTCTATAGGGATAAAACAACACAACGAAAACGGTCTTTTTTTAACATAATTCTTATGTAAGTTTTACGAAAAATGTGTAAAATTATAGAATTTATGAACAAAACTATAGTAACAACACGTTTATTTTTCGTATTGAATTCGTTAAAATTAAGGGACTCTATTTTTCTATTTCATAACGTAACATAATTTTTCTATTTCACATTTACATGGAACCAAACATATAATAAAATAAGTCAGTAAATAAGTACTATAATTTATTATTATATATTGGAATAATTTATTTTATCTTGAATATGCGCAGATTGCGATTTCTTTGAGTGCGCACGAATTACATAGGTGAATTTAATTATTGTCACAGATACTATCTCCGACTGCTCTTGCATGGAGGCCATGGAATCTATTGCATCGTTCTCTCACTTGGCGTCGCTTCAACTACGTCATATTTTCTGTAAAAAACATCGAACTTCAAGCTAATGCAGTATGCCTATTGTTAGGTTGTGCAACACTGCATGCCGAACAGGTTTTGGTTATTGGTCAATCATAGACGACTTTATAGGTTGACTTTTGTTGGATCAAACCAGATATATTGTATAATCGTTAATTTTGCATGCTGAAAACATTTGAACGGTTCAATCAGAGAGCAAAATAAATTGGAAAAAGCAATAAAGGAACACAATGTCTTTTCTCCATGAATAAGCATTTCCCATCACTCCGAACACGCTTAAGTGACGGGTGTTGAACACAATAATAATTTTAATATACTGTTTGTGCGAGTAATACTATGTATTATTGTTACGATCACTTTGCTTACATATCTCTCTCTCAATTATATACTAACGTTATTATTATGCAAAGATGCATTAGCTCGCCCACTTCTTTCATAACAAAGCGAAATGAATGATGCATTAATTTATCATGATTTACTTTCCACTTGGCATTTTTGCCGCTCTCGGCAGGGCTTATTTGCATACATGGGTTCACGCGGATGAGAGGCGAGAAGACGCTAATTGGATCTAAAAACAACATCAAGCCTCCGCATTGTGAATTAATTACCTACTTGATATTACAGACAATATGATAAGAAACATACGTATCGATACACCAGTTCAATAGGGGAACAACTCAAAATTTAAAGGTTTTGAGTTAAGAATGCCATTTGATGTAGAAAGGTCTTCTCTTTATAATTCAGCAAAAAAAATAATTAAAAATTTCTTCAATGTGTCATAAAATCGAATAATCCTTTCTAGGATTAATCAGTAATTCCATTATATAATCAAATTTATTTGTTAATTCGTTATTAAAATGTACAATTTCATTGTGCATTGATGAATTCCACTAAATCAAATACAAAAAATATACACTTTCATCGAAATCAAGGCTTTAAAACTAAAATAAGAATTACTGCAAAAAATTCAAACGCCATTATCTCGGAACAAGGTTTTTTGAGTTGTTCCCCTATTGAAATGGTGTATCGGTATAAACAAGATTAGTGGATTCCTGTTTACTTAAGTAATATATCACTAGTTGCCCGGAAGAACTACGGGAGCAAACGTGGAGATTTGCCATTTGATAGGTTTTAAAATTCATGTCAGACAATGCTCTAATTATTCGTAAAAAATATGATGACATGTCGGACAACGTAAACACACCGCAAAATCAATATTTGATGCAGGTGTCTTTCGATAGCAAACGAGTCGCCTAAAAATAATAATTAAACATCACCATACAAATAAAATATATCTATAAAAGTGAGGTTCGATAGTTTTGGCGTGAAACAAGACAAAGTGGCGGTATTATTAAATTTATTTAAAAAATACACGTTGAGTACATAACAAATTATCAAATCAGGACGTTCACAACATGACATTTAAAATAAAAAGTGCAAGTACTTAATCAGTTAGAAAAAAAAATAAAGCAAAAAATATATTTTGTTTTGTTTTATACAAAAGAAATAAAATAAAAAACGTATCATTTTTTTTAAATAGGAAATTGCAACAGTAATCACAGTTAAGTAGCCTTGCATCATGACCGCGTATTAGAAGAAATCTCATTTTTATACATGGTTAAATAACTCCACTTAGGTACCTAATTTAAAAACACGTCTGAGATATATAACCAATAAATAATACGACACCCAGCAGGATTCGAACCACCGTCTCTCGGGATTCGCGCCCACGTCCACTGACGACTGTGCTACAAGAATCTTATTTAATTGCGACGAATTTTAACTATGGCTCTCAAAGCCGATCTTCAATCGGTTTGTACTTAGATATATCTAAAACAAGTTGAACAGTCAATTACAGGCAACGATATCCATCAATAGTATGGAATCTATCGACTGTTTGAAATACAGAGATAATTTCGTTGTCCGCTTGTAATTAAGTCCCAACCATCAATGCTGCATCAACTACACCGACGGAATGTTAAGTTACGAAGTATTATGTGTTATGATATCGACAAAGTCGACGTGTTGAAGTCGTATCGAGGTTATATGTGCGACCCACCTAAGAGTCTTGGCTTCCTCCAAAACCATTCGCCTTGCAACATTTATGCTGACATGATTGGATGGTTAAAAATCCGTGGGGTGGGTTAAATAATTACAACATCAAATAATTAATGTCACGACCGATATTCGAAATTTGTGACACGCATTATTGTCTATAATTTCGCGATGATTGCTGTGTAACTTTACTTGATGTAGGCATAAAGTACATATACTTTTTTTTAATTTCCCAAAAGCTTTTGCTGCAGTGAAAATAATACATCATTACGTACGCTCTCTATATGGTCCGCATACTTATAAATTATTCATGTTAGCATTGAGCGTGCAAAGTTATAAGTAAAGACCAACACTTGCTTATTATTTCCGTAGAAATTTGTATTATTATTTTGAGCGCTGCTAATATAATAAAGTTAGTCGAGCGGCATATCTAAATAAATACGCACTTTTGTAAAAAGGCATGGACATTGGCATGGTGAATGGGCATATACTAAGGGTCATATTATAATAGATATTGAGCCGCTCCGAAATTTACCCAAGAGCCCCGAAATTCCAAAATGGCAGATAATTTTTATACAATCACTATCTCATCTGATTGATTTGCAATGGCGTAGAACGCCTGTTCGAGGGAAGTTAGTGATAGATAATTGAAAAAAATTGTGCGATTGAACAGTCATGGAAGGACTTACTTATATGTTAAAAATTCTTTTATCTTCAGTATTTTACTGTTTAATATATGTAACCAATTATCAACTACATGCGTTTTTTCACACGTGTGAGCACATTTGCATTAAATAATGTATTTTTATTGACTAATCATATAGTGTAAATACCATATTACTTAATATACATATAAGTAAGTACATATTTAAATAATGATTATGTATATTTTTACCTGAACCTGATGTTTACATCAGAAAAATAATACCGCAGTCCCATAGTTATTTTCATAAAATTGTCTCTATTGTTATCTTATTTTTCATTTTTTGGATATGCCGATCTGGATATTTTATGGAACATAACCAATTATGCCCGTTATAATCCACATTTCAATAAAAATAAAGATAAGTGACACAAGGCGCAATTTAAATTTGGCAACAAAATAGACGTCGATTTAGATTATATCATTTATATCTACTACTAAACATATCATACATTTCTTAACAAGTCATGGCAAACGTTAAGTACATATACGTATATTTCTTATAATATGAATATTCAAATACGTCAATATGTTGCTGAGGTTTTTTAAAAATTATGCACGTATTTTAAATCTTTAATAATCGTTTGCTATCGAATCTCCGGGACTGGTATTTTTAATAAGCGCCAAATAATCGCTTAGTAAGGAGTAAATCGATCGATTTCACTTTGAAAAGCATACCGTATCGAAAGAAAAACAACGGTTAAGTAAATTATCGTAGATCTTGCCAAATTTACCACACTTTCGAGAAATAAATTTAATAACGTGTACGCATCGTGAATATAATTAAATAATTATAAATAATGGAAACGTAGACAATAGCAAGACTTAAAATATTTGAAGAAAAAAATTAACGAAAATTGAATGGTAACATTTGAGAAAGCGCCTTGGTTGCTTGCTTTCGCATAAAAATGCTTACAGAAAGCAGAAAATATTATACATATGTGAAGAATTATTGGGCATGATTCGGTTTATCACCTCGTCAGTCACCATATCCATGGTGCAGTCAGCATTAGTCAAAGAGGACCAGAAAAGAAAGGTTTCCACCACTTTGTATATCGTGATTGAAAGCTCGAACATATTTTGAATATAGAAACTGAAATATAATCATTAACAATAATTACTAATGGCCACAGCATCTAAAAAATAAAAGAGCCTTATAAATTGTATGTACAATCATTCGAGAATGATAATATGGATCGTTCACTTTAATCGTGACCTTTCCAGGTATGATAACTGATAAGGATGCCATGATACTTATTATAGGTAACAGTATGGGCTTACTAATGTTTAAGTCATAAATCTGTATCAAAGGGTAGTACTAACTAGTTAAGTACGTAAATTCAAAAATCGAAAAACTGATTATCACGATGCCACATATTGCATTTAATATTTGGCGTTAAATCGGCCGTTTTTTGATATTTCGTCTCTTTAGGGGGGAAGAGCTAAATAGCTAACAAAAAAAATCTTAAAAAAATCTTGAACTAGTGTTGTCCGGTTTCATAAAGTTCGGTAAGTACAACATAACATAAGCGATGCCACGCGCTTTCTGACCATCAGACATGTAGGATTTGTGACCCGGCGTTAGATATCTTGATATCCTTTAATTTTCCGTACGGCAAATCTAGCAAATTTTAGATAAGGAATATAGACTGGGAAAAACTAATTTACATATTATTATGTATTACCATTTAATGAGAAACAATGATTGACATTCAAGAGCTCTGAATTTAGATTGATTTTAAGCCAGCTTTCGCATATAAACACGCCTCGTCTGCCGCACAGCCACAAATCAAACCTTATAACAACGTCGTTACGATGTTGCATATGAAAACCGCGCACATCTACCTAGCGACAGTCACGCGCAACCTCTCGAAAAGTATAAATATTTTATATACAAAAAATTGACGATACGTAGATGCCTGTTTTGATATAGAAAAAGTCTCTACAAACTGAAATGTCGACACAAATATTTACACTTATCAGATGAAATTATAAATTCGTGCAATAATAAATCATTAAGTTTTTTGGTGTAGTTTATTTACAACGAAAAAACGTGACTAGGTGTGTTTTCTCCTAATACGTCAGTTTATACACAGATTATATTATAAGATATGGGCATGGTTAGATATAGTTTACCGTAAGTATAAGTAAGTAATTATTATAATGAATGGCATAATTAGACTAGCATTCAGCCAGTTAACGGGACACGTACGAAATTATTTATTTGCTTCGTTATTTTAATTTAACGCCGGCGAGCCAATTTGCATACAGAAGCCATATGATGGAATATTTTTTTTGTCCAGGAGGTATCAACACAATAACGTGATTTAATAATATTATATTGAAACATTTCAAAATAACTGTGCTTTATGAACGTTGAAAAAACAGCTAAAAATGACCAATATTAATTTGAAGATTTAGGTGGCTACGTACATTAAATGTTTTCTCGATATTTCTATACGGAGTTGAGTCGTGGACCCTGAAGGCAAGGGAACGAAAGGCAATTGATGCCTTTGAGATGTGGTGTTGGCGCCGAATGCTTCGCATTTCTTGGACGGAGCACAGACCGAACCAGTCAATCATCCAGAGACTGAAGATAAAGGAACGGCTCTCGACAATATGTCTGAGAAGAATTCTGCAGTTTTTTAGACATATTGTCAGGCGCGGACCGGACAACCTGGAGAGACTGGTAGTTTTGGGTAGCCTCCAGGGAAGGCGAGGCAGAGGAAGAGCGTCTGCGCGCTGGAGGCGACCAAGCGAAAGAGCTGACTGGGGGCATCATCCATTCTGCCCTGAAAAAAGCGGATGATCGAGAAGGATGGAAAGTCTTGGTCGCTCAAAGGATGGCGAAATTCAAAAGTGGTCACGATCCTCAGCCATGAGTGCACGACCAAGAAGAGTACATTAAATTGTACGTCCTCTGGATTTCGAGACATTCGGATCACTACAAAGTACACTGACATGAGTCACATGTGATTCGCCAGATTGAATTGTCACTCGCCACGGGCATGGTAGGCGGTGAAAGGGTCGAAGCTCCACCCGCGGGAGGCATATTCGCCGAAGGTGCAAAATGTTATGAAACCGCATTAAATTGAACGGCCGAAAAATTATTTCAATGCGAATCTTTAGTAATATAAACAAGAGTGGACGACTAAAAACAAATGTACATTGATAACTCCCCAGCTCCAAGAAGTTGACCGTTGGTAAGGTAGCACCGGGACTTGATGCTCATAGCACGAAGGTAACGAGTTGCCAATCGTCGTGAGGGCCGCCAAATCGATAGAAAGTATCACCATCGTTATCGCATAATTCGCATAGGAAGAAAAAGAACAATACCAAAGTATCGATCAAAAAATATCAATATTTGAAAGTAGACATTATTTTAATTTAATCATGTTAATATGAGCCAAAATTTCGCTACCTACCTGAAATAAAATGTGAGATAGAGTGAAAAAAGGCGATTTTAGGATAAGTATGCCAATTGATTGATAAACGCTATAAATACTTACCTACATACTAAGTATAATTTATAATGAATCATTGAGATTTAAAAAAAATGTAATACCCTCTTTAAAACAAAAATGCGAATGTTGCATTTATTAACTTCAAAGCAACAGTGGGATAACTGAGATAACCCACTGTTAATATACAATAATGTTATACAAAAAAGTACCATTATCATTTAAGTATTATAAACTGCAAAAAAAGCAAAATAAAAAAATCGTATGAAACAAACATTAATGTTCAATTATCTCGAAATTAGTAGTTTTATTTATCCCACTGTAGCTTTTGGTTAACGATTTTTACATAATATGCCAAATATTTAACAACCACCATCATCAGCAGTCTGTTTCAATTCAGTGCTGGACGAAGGCCTCCTAAAGCTCTCTCCACTCTTCTCGGTTACTGTTCTTCACTGTCACGCAATTCCGCCGAACCTAAATATTTCGTCAATCCAACGTTCCTGATGGCAACCTTTCGGTCGTCTTATTGGATTATCGTATTCGTCCACTGGCCATCTGCCCACCTACCTCCAGCCAACCAACTTTCTGCAATTAAATATGTGTTTAATATTAATGTTTTAAAAACCCCAAATCAAGAGATGTCAGTAGGTACCTACCTATAGTTGACGTGCCGTACACTGTACAAGATCTTTGAAACGTGCGAAACCATGACTGACATAAACACATACAATAATATGTCATAATATAATTATTAATTGTTTGAATGATCAGATCATTCATTGACAATCGATCGATATCATACGAAGAATGTGATCAATATTTCGATGTAATATTCGACATACGTATGGACCAAATATGTCTTTGCATTGGCCCCAAATAAAATCGGCATTTAGTATGTGTATGATAGTATCAGGGAATTTTGTGTCTCAAAAGCGTACGCGATTGACAGTCTGTGTTTTTTTAAATTCAATTTTAATAAGTAATGTTTTGAATTATTTTTGTTTTCCTACTTCTATTTTGTTTGTCAAAAAATCATCAATAAATCAATAAATAAAAAAATCATATTTTTTGGAATTTGTTTGTTTTTACACTGATTTTAGGATTTTTACAGGTTTTTTTTCCCCCGATATCTCGAGAATTCTTTTCTGGGAATCTCTAATCTTGAGAATTCAAAATTTCATCATTTCGAGAAATCCCGAATCTCGAGATTGAGATTTTATCGAGAAATACCCAACTCTAATCACAATACAGTTCCACTTTTCAGATTATATTATTCTGGGTCTATCTATGGAAACACAACATACTTACATAAATAATGTACCAATCGAAGAAAGTAAATCACGCTTAATTTCTAATAAAATCGAGAAAGTGATCAAAAGATGAAGATGCGAAATTAATACATAATTATGGTATGATAACGTCTAATCACTATGTAAATTTATTATTGATTCATACATAAATAGCCCAGCGCTACCAACGAGTTTTGGTATTTATATTCATCGGTAATTAGTTAATTAGCATTCACTTATTTTTATTAATATACGCAACAATTGCAAATAAAAGGGCTCTCATATAAGACACTCCCCTTTTAGAGATCTAGATCTTCCAATATGGATAAATAAGTCTTTTCAGCAAAATTGTCTTATTTTCCTAACGTATCCGCTATTTCCACATAGGTACAGTAAGTAATAATTGCATACAGTAAAATAATATATGGCTGAAAATTAAACTATGCATAATTACCTGCATTGCAAAGGGTACGTATTGCAAACCCGCGTTTGTGATTTCGGCCTGTCCTATCATATTGACATCTTATTATCTAAGACTAAGTTCTAGCAAAAGGTGTGAAATACGAAGCAATATAATACCTACATCTTAAATGAATACATATTTAATTAAATGTATTGACCACATAACAGATTAATAAATAGAATTCAGTTAGGCTATACCCCTATACACCACATTTTGAAACAGGGTTTAGAATGAGTGAGTGTCCTACGAAAATGAAACACACATTAAAGACGTACGATAGTGTGTTGCAACCTTGCGAGAGCAGTTGTCAGAACGAAGGACAACCTTAGAATGACGTATTCTTGACACATGTTTAAGTTTATCCCATATTCTTTCACACTCGAGATCGGTTGTCTGTTACTCCACACCCGTTAGGTATTTCAGTTCCCATTAATTCTGTGTTCCCTTATATTGACATTTATTTCGATTTTGACAAAATCATCTGACTGTATTGAAAAATATTAAATTACATATATTGAAGCTTCAACTAAACAAGTAGGTATCTACCTACATAATAATATATACCATGCTGATCTAAGTATTTATTTATTATTATAAAAAAATGAATTTTGAATGCTCAAAGAATTCTACAGTCGCGTAAAATTTTATCACACATTGTTTTGGAGGAGTTAGTTTGAGACAATTTCAAATTTTCACACAGTTAGAAAGAGAAGACGTGAAAGTTTAAACTTGGTCACTGGTTAAAAATCTACTCAAACAATAATTCTTAAATACGAAACAATTTACACGTTGAAGCAAAATTCTGAATTAAGAACGTGTACACGAACATGCAGAATTACACCACCCAGTTGTAGGTCCAATGCAAGAGAGATTTAAAGACTTAAAAGGAGGCCAGGTGTCCGCTAGACCGATGAATTATAATATTTAGGGAAGTACGTCTATACGAAAGTACCGATAAAGTGAAGACAACAGGCTTTCATGCAGTAGAGAGTAGAGAATCGACATTAACAGGATTTGTAACAAGGGGAAGGATCCAGATGCGCGTTTCTTTTTCTTTTTCGTCAAAAAGTTTAAAATGGGGCCTCCGAAAGTCAGAAGAGCAAAACCAGTCACAAAGTTATTAAATTATACCTACTGAAATTTAAAAAAACGAGATGCGTATTTCACACAAACTGATTATAATGTTATTGTTTTCAATCAATCAAATTTTATCTGAATTTTATCGAACAGTCAATCAAGATTTATTTAGTTTACATAATATAGTGAACTTTACAAATTATTAATTTAAGACGTTCACAACATGAAAAATAAAAACAAAGAAAGAAACAGTATATTATACAAAAGTGCATAAGGCTTCGATATAACTACACGCGCACTGGTAGAGTATACGCTTCATAACTTTGCACTCCGGCTCTAAGATGACAATGATGTAATTTATTCAAAACATATTTTTTTACATAAATTATCTATTGATTTATTTATTAGTGCATATATTAATACAAGTCAATATCATTGGATCTAATTTTATGTGAAGTAATCAGGCAAAGGGGGTAGTGTGTAGTAAAAAGTGGAAAGTTATAAAGCATAATATACCCTAGGATTGCTTCATTATTGGTGAATTCCATAAATCCGGCTAAATAGCTGTTATAACGGTCAAAGTTTTTTCCACGGTATTTTAATAACTTTTAGAAATAATTAATAAAGTGTTTTACAAATTTAATATGTCTGATGAATCGCGCGCGCATATCAAAAAATATTAGGTATATCACTCACGAACCGCAGTTTCCCGATATCTGTTCTAGGGAAATCAATATAGCTATACCATTTTTTTTTTGTTTAATTTATCGATATAATTTCATTGAGAACATTCGTGCTTTTATAAATCATGGACACGTACTTATTACAACAACAAAAAAAACTTGCAGTCGACCTTTAGATATCTAATCTAATTATCAATCTACCACCTGCGTTGTTTGTCGAATTATAATCCGATCCATAGCTGTTTCGTGACAATCACCACACAACACCAAAAAAATCAATAATATTCTAGACTAGACATTAGACAGATAGAATGTATCATAATAATTAGTCACATACTATATAAGTTTTTACGTATGCCACAACTTTCTTGTTGCCCGTCTCGTAAGTGAGAGAAACTTCTACGATCGCCGGATCTGCGGATTTTTGCCCAAGGCCTGTCACTCGAGACATCTTTCACTTGGTGCAAGAAAAATGGACTGGTATCTAGGTACTTCATACTGGTGCATCTAGGCATGAAAGGTACCTATAATTACTATCGCATTACTATATGCCTATTAACGTAAGAAAGTTAATTTAGTTAGATATTATGGTTTACAGTTTACACTATATAAAATGAAGCAGTATGTGAGTATATGGTACAATTATAGAAATCAGACTGTTGGCTGATATTTTTTTTAAATATCAATTTTAAAACCATCTTACCTAGAGACGGCGCCAGAATAAATCAAAATGAAACTGAAAAAAAGGATTTCTACAAACAAATTTAATTAAAATTAACTGCAAGTAGTTTCGCGTTGCGGATTACCGCCATTGTCAAAAACTGCAAGCATCTCACTAAAACAGTAAATTTTATTAATTATAAAATATTGCCCTTAAAATTTAATTTGTTATGAATGGATAGTATCTATTGTTTCATTACTAATTAAAAACTTGCCAACACTGACTTATTTAGAACACGAGGTACGGTAATAAAATATCGATATTATAATGCAAACATAGTTATGACCATTATATACGTAGGTACGAGGGTGGGTCAATAATTCCTTAGAAAAAAGCATTAAAACAGTTTTTATTTTTGTATTTTTTTTTTATTTCTCAACATAATCTCCTTGGAGCTCAATACACTTGGTTAGACGTTTCTCAATTTTTTTTAAACCGTCAGAAAAATAAGTTTTCGGAAGGTCCTCAAAATAAGCATTTGTCCGATCGATGACTTTTTCATTTGAAAAAAAACGTTGTCCACTTAGCCATTTTTTTAAGTTTGGGAAAAGGAAAAAGTCACTGGGGGGGCTAAATCTGGCGAATACGGTGGGTGGTCGACCAATTCGAACTTCAATTCTTCAATTTTAGCCATTGATCGTAAACATGTGTGAACACGGGCATTGTCCTGATGAAAGAGGATTTTTTTCCTGTTTAGATGAGGCCGTTTTTCTTCAATTTTGTTTTTTAGCTGGTCCAATAAAGATGCATAATAATCCCCTGTTATTGTTTTTCCTTTTTCCAAATAGTCAACGAAAATAATTTCACGTGCATCCCAAAATACAGTAGCCATAACCTTACCAGCTGATTTTACGGTTTTCGCCTTCTTTGGACATGGTTTGCCTTCGCAATCCACTGCTTTGACTGTTCTTTCGTCTCGGGAGTATAGTGGTGTATCCATGTTTCATCTACAATCACAAAGCGACGAAAAAATTCATCCGGATTGCGTTGCATGAGCGACAACAGGGCTTTAGAGGCCACCACCCTATTGCGTTTATTGTCGACTGTGAGCAAACGCGGCACCCATCTTGCAGAAATATTTTTCATGTCCAATTTGTCATGTAAAATAGAAATGACGCTACCTTTTGAGATCCCTGTAGCCTCAATTATCACACTCAACTTTAATCTTCGGTCACTTAACACCATATCGTGGATTTTATTGATCATTTCTGGTGTAGTCACCTCTACAGGACGTCCTGAGCGTGGTTCATCCTTTGTTGATGTACGACCACGTTTAAATTCATTTAACCAGTTATAAATAGTTGCAAGTGAAGGAGCAGATATGCCGTGAACTAAATCCAACTCATTTTTTATTTCCTTTGCTGTTAACCCTTTTATATTAAAATGTTTAATAACAGCTCTAAGCTCAATTTTCTCCATTTTCTATTTTTCCATTTTCCACAAGCAAATTTTTTTTTTAAATGTACGAGAAACACACAACAACCCGACTTATCTGATTGAAACTTCGCAGCATACTGAATCGGTAGTGCCGCTGCATGAAAACAAACCGCTTACAGTACTAGTCGCGCCACCTGTCGGCTTTTCTAAGGACTTATTGACCCACCCTCGTATTATCTATTTACGATCTATCGATGTGACTCCTATGAAAAGACAGACCCCGTCAACTATTAATTATACATAATACATAATAATAATATAAGCAGCCAAATACACAGAACCATCGTTATTAAAACATGGACAAAGTGTGTGAAAAATAAAATTTAGTTTGCCAGAATCATTCCATAATTATTTGTTTATTCTTTTGTAATAAACATATGAAAGTGGCATAAAAATGAGCCCTACATGGATTGTAATAAGGATAAATTTCCAAACTGCGTTAATTTGTACAAGTATGTAAGACGTAGAGCAATTATTAATGTATTATTCTTATTTTTTCAAATAAAAGAAAATAAATAAATTCAGGAATATTTACAAAAAGAATTTAATACACATTGCATGTAGTTAAAACTGAACTCTACATACATTGCAATAAGGGTAATCCTTACAAATTTTTGTCAGAATATGTTTATACCATTTTATGGATTAAGTACCTACTCATTCTTCTATTCAGATATTGTATAGATATAATGATGCAGATATAGGTATGTTGCAGATATATCAATGGACTAGACCAGACATGTCCAAGGCGTCGATCGTAGAATGAATTTTGGTCGACCTCACAATAGATCCATAGCAATTGAGTTATGAAAGTATAAATTAACAAAAGGATGCCCATGTGGCCTCGTCGTAATACTTGATTGATGTATACTCACGGCCGCAGGAGTGTGAGAAAGAGAAAATGTGACAAACGCTTTAATTAAATTGAAGCATAGTTTCCCGTTACTGTCACGCAGTAGGCTCTCTGCATAATATGATGATAGTTTGACGATGAATGCAACGAGTGCCCAAAAGAAAGCGACAACTTATGATATTTTTAACGAATTTGAAATTATTGTTTAATTTGGATTTATTATCATCAGCCAAATTGAATACATTAGTAGTTTAAGTTGAAGGATGACAATGGGAGAGTGTGGTAGATCACTAACAGTTTTGATATTGGATAGTAGATCACAACCTACTTGAAGTTGGAAATGCCTGTGTAAGACTAATTAATGTAGAGCATTATTATTGTACCAAAAATCAGCTGCTAAATATGACAACCGAACAATGTTACGGTGTGAACACGGCGGGTGGCGCGGTCCGGTGCGGTGCGGTGCGGTGCAGCGACTTGTGGCAAAGTTGCAATCTCCCTGGCAATAATTGTGCAAGGCCAGCTGCTGACGTCTGACGGCCAATGGCGGCGAACTGCTCTTTCATACAGCCTCGATGCAACTGTTTCGGCACTCACACGATTGCAACACCTACCTATTATTATTAGACAGGTATAATATAGTATAAATACACACACGAAAGTATACTTTGTTGGTGGGTATAACAATAACACAATAAAAAAATTATGTGACGATATCACGGTATTCGTGTACGGGAAGAATACACGTGAGCTGGACATTTTTCATCGTTGCGATAGACTGACTACAAACGACTACTTTCTCAATTAAAGTGAATGATATTTAATATACGTACCTATTGAAAAGCATCAAAAAAAATGGAACGAGTAACGATAAAATCTAACATTATAAAATCGTGCGTATATTCAGTATTGAATAAACAAAAACAATGAATATTATTGCTTTTGAAGTAGGTACTTATGTATATTGTATTTTTAAAATACATTCGTGGAAAATTACCGATCTCAGTATAATTGTGTTGACGGAATTTTGTTTTAAGAAAAAAAAATATTGGTTTTGTGTACATTTTCTGTAACCCCTCATTAAAAATCACCACATTATATCAGAACCCCTATAGGGCGTGATGTCAGATATTGACGACCCCATAATCCATGAAGTGGAACATAGTTATATAACCCTTGAAATGAATGTCAATGTCCAGTTCATGGAGACATTACATTTTTTTTAATATTCACAAAGAAATCATTAATTATTATATTATTCAGAATACTCGCTACCTATGTAGTGAAAACATGTTATTGGGTCAAATTCATACTATCTAGTTACTGGTATCTATGTATAGGTATTGTTACTAAAATGTATTTATCTGCACATAGTCAACTTTACTAATTACGAATGTAAGACGTTCACAACATGACATCAAAATCAAATAAATAGTATTAAAACAGTATTAAATACAAAGAAATAAAAGCAAAACCAATAAAAGAGTAAAAGATACAAAAAATATCCTCACGTATGTGAATAATATCAGTTTGATTTGGTTGAACACCGTTGTTTTCCGCCCAATTGGCATTACCTAGTTCTAATAGGTTAGTTCTGCACCTTGGGAGAACAAACAACTGATGTTCCCGATTTATAAGATAATTAATTACTAGGGACACACAGGTCAACATTACCGAGAATGGCAGAGTTCGCATTTACACCGCGTATAATTACGTAGTCAAAATATAGATCTTCTCTGACTTTTAGACCACAGTATGTCAGCATACCTAAGAGAAAGTCAGTTGGATAAAACCACGGATAGTATCCATACAGCCTATAAGTAAGTATAGTTATTGTGAGTATTGTGACTGTATGCAAAAAAGTGCAGATATAGTATTACAGACCAGGTACATAAATTATAATGAGAGTGAATTTATTAATACAGATGAATTTTGTATTTAAAAAACTGAAAAAGAGTCAACAATGTTCCTAATAAATTCGTAATCAATTTGTACAGGTGAAAAACACTCCTGTAGCGTCTCGTATTAACATGTGAGTATTCAGTATGCATATACATCGCATGTTCATTCCATATGGCATAATATGCCAACGTATTGTTTACAAAATGCACTATCGCAAAATTACATTATTATCGTCAAACGATAAAAAAATGCAGTACAATAAAACTTAATAGGTAACCAGCTAAGTCGCGTTTGGTAATTTTATTTGAAAAAAATAATATGATAATTTAGATTAGCAGTGGCGAACACTGCCAGGTGGACGGATGTAAAAGATTATAACTTTACTAGCTGACCCGGCAAACGTTGTTCTGCCATATAAATTACTTCTAGTGAATATTTTGGTTGTTAAATAAAAAATAACGAATGTATCGTAAGTGTGTGGGGATGGGATCTATGACAGAAAGACTGTAGACGATGACCGCCGATAAAAACAAAAAAACACCAACCATTCATTTTCTCAATTCAAAATGAGTAATGATGTTCATAATGAATGAATTACCTGTGACAGGATCTCGTTGTTTAATGTTTATGCAATATCCGTCTTGTCTCTTCCAGAAAATTAGCGGATATTGGAGAGCGTCGTATGAACGGTGTGTGTCAGCAATGAACTCCAGATTATTGTTTCTTCTTCGAATCACGATTTCTCGCGTCAATGTGCGGTCGCCAATCATTATTCCAGCAATGTCGTCAACAACAGGCGCATTGAATCGACGCACGTGCTCGCCAGCTGGTGTTTTATCAGGATTGATGACAATAGCGTGATTGTCACTTTGCAATTCGTGCATGTGTGCTTTGAAGAATTTCAATAATTCATTGTGCTCATTCAATAGGGCATCCAGTTTGCCGACGATGCGCCTGGCATTAGGCGAATTGAGGTTATTGTAGCCGCAACGTATGCGCATCCACACGATTGATGTCCTCACCGCCCATGAAGTAGATTTGTGAAAAGTTATGTGGTTCGTTTGGCATTGGCAGCAATGAGCCTACTTTGTGGTATACTTGGCCTTTGATTTTGAACGTAGAATGGAATTGTTGACCATTTGCCGCAGTATTGTGAATTATTTATGTTGCTCCGAACGAAGTCATTTGGAAGCATGAATTGAATGTGCGAATGGACTTCAGAAACAGGTTTGAATCTGGAACCGTGCCGATGAGCAAGCCGTTCAATGGTTCTGGTGGTATCTCAATTTCTGGTAGTTGCACTTTTCCTGATGCGCAACACATTCCGGCTGACTCATGTTTGAATTTGAGCGCATGACAATGGGGACATTCTTTGTCCACCAATCAGCACTTTTGGATGAGCGGAATATTAAATATCTGGCTCGTACTCGAATGCGAGACGAAGGAACAAAGCGGATGTAAATGTTCGATGTACTTGTTGGCGTTGCCGGTCATTTGATCTGCGTGTGTTAACTACGAACCGGCGCGCTTGGCTCCGTTCTAATTGTCGTTGTTGATTTCGTTCAGCTCGTGCCTCTTGTGATTGAGATGCACGCAATTGCGACATGCTCACACGCACGTTTTTGTTATTTTGTTGGATTTGTTCGTCTGTTCTTTCTGCTCTACTATTTCGTATGTTTGTTGCTTTATTCGTCCGACGGCCCAAATGGCCCCCCTTGCGTCTTGCTGGCATTGTGCACTGTAACACACGCACACAAAAATAGGTAAATTAAAATAAATCGTACAAAATTTTGCACGCACTGCGTTGTGATATTCCGAATGAAATGTCACAATGACGTGACGCTTCTCTTGAATTCTTCTCGGATGTAGCGTCATCTGTCATTCAACAACATAAATAATTTCGTTCTGTTTGAAATACGAACGACGGTTAAATTTGTTCATACAAAAAAAAATCGCGATTAAAAAATGGGAGGGTGGGGGTAGGAGGGTGAAAATTTGGGGTTATAGGTATTTTTTGAAGCCAAATAATAAAAAAAATACAAAAAAAAATTAAAAAAAAAACAAAAGAAAATTTTTTTCTGGATAGAGATACCCTAATCACCTAGCGATATGAAATATACTTGTTGACTTATTCTCATACCTAACAAATATACATAAAAAAAATCATAAAAATTGGTCTAGCCATTTCGGAGGAGTGCGACCACAAACATCGTGACACGAGATTTTTATATATATAGAGATAACAAACGAAAAAAGAATAACCTTATCAAGAGATCGAGCGTTTATTTGGTTGCAATCCATGATAATTTAAGTGAGACAGGAAATGTCATCATCAGTACCATTACTCCAATATGGATCTTGATCGCCTCCGGGACGTCTCTTCTCCCATCTGTCTGGGGAAAGCCTTATGGATCATCTTATTAATCTAGCAAGATAATGATCAGTGTTTATACATACAGTAGATAGTAGGTACCTAACCTAACGCCAAATAACATAATATAGAAAATTATTCTGATACATTCGGCATACAAAACAGCAACTATTGAGTTTTTTTTTTAATTACTTAATTACTATTTGTGTACTTATAATAGCGTCGATACTTTCTTATTTCACCACAGCGTGAGGCTAGTTGCTTTCGCAAATTTTTTTTTAAAGTAGATATTAATAATAATAAATGGATGTTAGTCACTGCTTGACATATTAGCTCCGTGCTCTGGATGCAACACACACTTTGAAAAACAACATGTTAATTTTCCAGACCCTGGATTTGAACATGAGACCCACGACATCATGAGCGGCAGTGTTTCCAACCGTACTATAATTATAGTATTTGTAGATACTATAATTTTGGTCCGCGTACTATGTACGATATAAAACAGGTAGGTATAGTACGCCCAAAATACTATATATTTGAATATCGGAAAAATATGTAAAAAATAGTAAAATTTCGATATTTCCTTTCGATAAATTGGTGCAAAGTACTATCATTTTGCAATAAAAGAAGATTTGGAGAACTTGGAAAAAAATGCTCGAAAAACGTCCCTTTCCCTTGACTTGGTTTAAAATGAAATTTCTTGAATTCTTCGTTAAGCACTTTTGGTCGGAAGAGGTACCTAAATAAAAAGGGGTCTCGGAGTTTCTCAAATCCTCCGTTATTTTTTTCTGAGAAACAAAAAGCTATACATTTTAAACAGATGACAACGCGTACTATATTTTTCCCCCAAATACCTACTATAATTTTGGAGGGTCTGTACTATAATTCCTCTTTGAAAAGATGGCAACACTGATGAGCGGACACATTACCATTCGTCCATCGCGGATTGGAATTATAGACCAATAATTTACACACTTTAAAAAACTCATTGATTGTCACGTTTTAATTTCATTAGTTAGGTACTTGCAGATGAAATAAGAATTCAATGTATGTAATTTTAAGTATTTTTACGTCAAAGTATACGTTAACGGCTAAAGAATCGTCTAGCTATAAAAAAAATCAGAACCTGACTACACAATGCCCAAATATTACTTTTCCACGCATTTATGAAGAACCTGTAATACGAGGGTGGGTCAATAAGTCCTTAGAAAAGCCGACAGGTGGCGCGACTAGTACTGTAAGCGGTTTGTTTTCATGCAGCGGCACTACCGATTCAGTATGCTGCGAAGTTTCAATCAGATTGGTCGGGTTGTTGTGTGTTTCTCGTACATTTAAAAAAAAAATTTGCTTGTGGAAAATGGAAAAATGGAAAAAATTGAGTTTAGAGCTGTTATTAAACATTTTAATATAAAAGGGTTAACAGCAAAGGAAATAAAAAATGAGTTGGATTTAGTTCACGGCATATCTGCTCCTTCACTTGCAACTATTTATAACTGGTTAAATGAATTTAAACGTGGTCGTACATCAACAAAGGATGAACCACGCTCAGGACGTCCTGTAGAGGTGACTACACCAGAAATGATCAATAAAATCCACGATATGGTGTTAAGTGACCGAAGATTAAAGTTGAGTGAGATAATTGAGGTTACAGGGATCTCAAAAGGTAGCGTCATTTCTATTTTACATGACAAATTGGGCGTGAAAAAAGTTTCTGCAAGATGGGTGCCGCGTTTGCTCACAGTCGACAATAAACGCAATAGGGTGGTGGCCTCTAAAGCCCTGTTGTCGCTCATGCAACGCAATCCGGATGAATTTTTTCGTCGCTTTGTGACTGTAGATGAAACATGGATACACCACTATTTATACTCCCGAGACGAAAGAACAGTCAAAGCAGTGGATTGCGAAAGGCGAACCATGTTCAAAGAAGGCGAAAACCGTAAAATCAGCTGGTAAGGTTATGGCTACTGTATTTTGGGATGCACGTGGAATTATTTTCGTTGACTATTTGGAAAAAGGAAAAACAATAACAGGGGATTATTATGCATTTTTATTGGACCAGCTAAAAAACGAAATTGAAGAAAAACGGCCTCATTTAAACAGGAAAAAAAATCCTCTTTCATCAGGACAATGCCCGTGTTCACACATGTTTACGATCAATGGCTAAAATTGAAGAATTGAAGTTCGAATTGGTCGACCACCCACCGTATTCGCCAGATTTAGCCCCCAGTGACTTTTTCCTTTTCCCAAACTTAAAAAAATGGCTAAGTGGACAACGTTTTTTTTCAAATGAAGAAGTCATCGATCGGACAAATGCTTATTTTGAGGACCTTCCGAAAACTTATTTTTCTGACGGTTTAAAAAAAATTGAGAAACGTCTAACCAAGTGTATTGAGCTCCAAGGAGATTATGTTGAGAAATAAAAAAAAAATACAAAAATAAAAACTGTTTTAATGCTTTTTTCTAAGGAATTATTGACCCACCCTCGTACCTATCAGTATCCTTTATCGATCGATTCACGCAAATGACTACCTACCACGCTTATAATCTCAGCTGGGGCGGGTAATAAATTTAGTACCTACTGCTGACGCCATTACACCCCACGTGTCGTTAATCTGGATTAAATTTTAACTGCAGCATTAAATCTTCATCGCAGTACTTATGCTTTTTTAAGAGCCAAACGTTCAATGGGGATACGGAGTTTCTTTCTTGAAAAAAAAAGTCCATAAAACTTAGACAGTTACCACTTAGTTGCTTAACTACCCCTCATTTGTATTTGGTAACGTTGGTACTTTATATTCGGAACACTCAGAATCAATGTAATTAATTAACTCAAAATTTCGATTGTGTATATTATTATCTCTTACTGATATTTTTTTAAAAATGCATTAATTGAGCACACCACACAGTTAAGTTTCTTTTGTTGTCTTTCTGTCAAGCTAAATTTCGCATACTTCCCGTATCCCGGCACACTACACAAGTGTTTGCGCTGACAATACATTAAATTTCATTAAAATTTGGGGGAGATCCAAACTGAAGTCACCATACAATCATCGTTAACTATATTTTTTATTAATAACACTATCGACGTGAAACCGTCGCTAATAGATTCCTCACGAACGGTTTCCAGACAGAAATGTTTTAAAAATACGGGTGGCGTGACTTCGATATACTTTTCGAAATAATGGAACTTTTCTATTACGAAGGAGGTCATTTAGTTATAATATGTATTTTGTAAACAAACAAAATCACATCGAAATATTCGACGCGTTGCAGTCGGACGAGTTTAGACGTGCGAGAGTTTAATTATATCAAGGGCATACCTATTACCTACTACTAACCGAGCAATTCCGTTGACCGCCGTTATATAGAAGAAAACGGCTAGTATTGCGGAGAAACTTAGCTGCAGCGTGGTCATTAATTACTAAATTTAAATGGACACAGGTACACGAATAGTGGACTATCGGGGCATTATTGTTTTCCATCAAAGTGTATTGCATTTGCACTTAGTAACGTTGCATATACTTACCTAGTTACTTGCAAAATAAACCAATTAAATCGACAGTTGGAAACCGAGATCGGTCGATAAAAAATCGCATAAATATTCACCAACATAACAAAATTTATTGTTGCCAGGTGGTATATTGCAAATTGCAATTATTACATGCATGACCACTGACCAGTGACCGCAGACGTCATATGGTAGCGTCCCACAGTAGGAGAAAAGCCCAAAAACGTGGCCAAAACCCCAGAAATGAATTTTCGAAATGGGGATACTTGAGTAGTCAGTCAGGTAGAGGACTGCATTTCATTGTGAAAGGGGAAGCGTTTTGACCGTATACCTTCGTCGCTGCGTCAGTTGGAAGTTAGCCTTCGTGGAGAGTGTACGCGTTGCGTGCTAAACAGACGAAAATAACGGTGACTTTGAAAACCCATAAATTTCAAGTGAAGTGTTTAATTTCAATTCTGCGACATGAATACGACTTCTGGAGGTATGTAGAAAATATTTTTACATTGGTTGAGTCTAAACTTAATGCATAAATTATTGAAATGTAGTACAAATTTCTGCATAATTTCTGCATAATTTCTGCATAAATAATTTTGAAAACTTGCATTTTCAACTAGTCGAAAAGTTATATATTTTGTCACATTTTGCAAAGCTCATAGTCTAGGCCTTTAATTTATTGTATAACCTTGCGAAATTTACAAAAGTTACCTGCGGAATAGGTGCGTCTTGTGCTTGATAGGCCATTTTGTTTACTATAATTTAGCTTTTGAATGCGTAATCAGTGACCTTCAAAACCCGCATATACCAATTTTTGTCATGATCTGACACTTTTTTAACATCCATGTCCGCCATTTTAGATCGGCCATTTTGTTTACAATAATTTAGATTTCGGATTCGTAATCAGCGATACCCGTATATACCAATTTTTGTCAATATCTGGTACCTTTTTAACATCCATGTCCACCATATTGGATCGGCCATTTTGTTTACGATCATTTACATTTCGGATTCGTAATCAGCGACCTTGAAAACCCGTATATACCAATTTTTGACAAGATCTGGCACCTTTTTAACATCCATGTCCGCCATATTGGATCGGCCATTTTGTTTACGATAATTTGGCTTTCGGATTCGTAATCAGCGACCTTCAAAGCCTCTGGATGCCAATTTTTATTCAAATCAGAGGTCATTTCAGGTTTTGGCCACGATTTTGGGCTTTTCTCCTACTGTGCGTCCGTCTCATAGTTCATTTCGGAACAACAATAATGCTCCACGTTACTTGCTTGATCGGGTTGTTTATTATATTACAAATTATCAAGTACGAAGTATGATGACGAGGAAAATCGAATAATATGTAGATGTATCATAAATAATTAATGCGAGTACAAAGAGTTTTCATTATAAATTAAATGTCAGTTATTAATCATATTATTTTTAATCGTGCGTATTCAATGCGGTGCACTGTGAAAATCACTCAAGTAGTGTTACTGCACTAAGGGGGGTCGAAAGACCCAAACTACGAGAGTTCGGCCGTGTTGAGAGAGGCATATTACTTACATCCTTGAGGTAGTGGATGTTTCCTTGAGGCGATCAAAGCCCCACATTGGGTCGCAGTATCCAATGATGATAATGTAATTCAACATGTCACACAATTCGCCACCGTCGGCGAATTCGATAATCGTCAACGATTCTTGTCTCTTTGCTTGCGAGATACAAAATCTCTATATTTTCCAATATTAAAGTGAACCAGCTATAATATTATGTCAAAGATATGAATGCGAATTCGTTTTTCGTTCAGTTCATTTTTCAACTGAATACCTTAATAAATATTGCATTGTACAATTCAATATAGTTAGTTACTTAATATACCACAATCGTCTATTTTTATATGAATGAATTAAATTTGTGTGAAGTCGAAGGTCGGAGAGGATGAAGAGCGCTTTCCCATGCGGGTCAAATCATGGGTGCCGAGCCAGGGTTTTCAAAATCACCACAAGTCAATCACGAATGAATGGAGTGAAATAGTATAGTCCACAGAAGACATCCGAGTTATGATTAAGTTGGGTTTCGGGAATTTCCCGACGGGAATTCTCGAGATTTTCCATCCCGAATCTCGAGAATTGATTGTTAACATTTCGGGAAATCCCGAATCTCGATAATCTTTTCTCGGGATTCGGGATTTCTTTATTATCAAATATTAATTGAAAAACGATTTTCTATATGAAAAAAGTGGACAGAAAACACAAAACGTTCAAAGACTGATTAAACACAATTAAGTCAACGTCGACTCAAAATGAGCGCAATTTTTGCAACATAAGGGGATTTTGTGTCTCAAAAGCGTACGCGATTGTCAGACGCAGCGATTGACAGTCTATGTTTTTTGAAATTCTATTTTAATAAGTGATGTTTTCAATTATTTTTGTTTTCCTAATTCTATTTTGTTTGTCTTCTTACAGATCTTTAATCTTACAGTCTTCTTCATAAAAAATCATATTTTTTGGAATTTTTCTGTTTTTACACTGATTTTCACAAGTTTTTTTAAAATTTCCCGATATCTCGAGAATTCTTTTCTGGAAATCCCGAATCTCGAGAATTCAAAATTTCATCATTTCGGGATTGAGATTTTCTCGGGAAATACCCAACTCTAGATCCTCAGTCATGAAATTAAACTGTACTTACCTATAGTAAGTGTGCTTGGTGGAAATAAGTTTACATTAATTTGTCAATATGATCTGGAATTTCATTCTTAGTGTTACACGCGGATTGAACCTGGTGGATGTCGGTTATAAAAATACAAGAGATAGCCCATTTGCCAATTTCCCCGTTAGACTGTCCACACGCTGAATATCCGTTCTTCTACTGACGGTGTCTCAATGTTGTTACAAAATATAACTTCCAAACAGAGCTGTTCCAACCCCCATTTTTTTGATGTTCGCTTTTGGGTTCAGTTCCAGATAATTCCAATAGGGTTCGGTTCCATAACATCAAAAATTAGAAACCAGGTTTCGGCTCTTTAAAAAATCAATTGGGTACTTAAGTATACCTACCTACCCAGGGTACATAAGGGTACATAAAAAAGAATATTGTGTACGATTATACTATTTTGGAGCATAATATAGACATGGAAACGTATAGGTAGTCAACCACATTAGCATTTTTTTGTACAACATCATATCCGAATGTATTATTAGTATGTAGTTTAGCCATGGCCCCCACAAGGGGGGGGGGGGTTGACAGGGCTCTAGCTTGGGGGCCCGGCGTGTCGGATCGATCAGCCAACTGAGATAAACACATATCACAAATTTCACTAATAGTAAAAAAAACATTCGATATACATAAATATATAAAAATTATCGATATTCGACAACTCCATAATTCAAGTGGGTGGATTAAAAAATACAAAAAATCGCTATAAAATATCCTAACACTATTTGGAATACACAGCTGTAGATAGTCACACTGTCTCATTAGAGATAGGTAGAGGGCGCCGAATATTCTAGCCTGGGGGCCCGCTTCAAGATTTGGGGGCCATGAGTTTAGCTATAAGCATTTTTTAAACAATTAAACCTATGTGTTCAGCGTTTTCAAGATTCGGAATCAACGATTCAGGTTTCGGATCCAAACGAACCGGAACCGAACCACGAGAAGCCGTGGTTCGGTTCCGGTTCGATCTCCAGCTCTGCTTCCAACACGTTCCCCACTAGATCTACTTGATCGTTGAAATGCCGTCCATCCTCTCATCACAAAAACTAGTCGCTCGCCGGCGTCGGCTGTACTCCTGTAACCTACCGTCCGCTGCATATCGACTTCGCGGTCCTAAAAAGGTATCGCGAAATTCTTAGAAACAGAAACCGGTGACAATACGGCCGCTGATAAAAAGATGCAGCAAGTAACTGGAATAGACTCCGGAGTCACCTCACCGACAGGCGAGCAAGTTGACTGTTGTGTTATTATTATCAGCTAATAATCACTTCACTGCTAAGAAGTAACTTTTTTATTTATCGGTTACCAACAGATCTCCAGACTAGTGTGCTGTCTAGTTATAATACATGCATAACGTTGGAGTAGTTGTACTCTGAACCCGTGAGTGCGGGTTCAATCCCAAAATATTACGCATTGTTTATACAATGAACATTGGTCAAAAGGGGTGGACGAATGACAAACAGCCATTAGCCATAATAAAAGTAATGGTAATATGTAAATATTATTATTATATTCTCCACTCGGTAGAGGCGCATATGGTTACCATGCTTAGAAGCAAAAATGGTCACATAAAATAGGTTTAATTTAAAATACGTATTTAAATAAAATAAAATTCCACATCACAACCTTCCCGCAAGGCTTCAAATTGTTCTCATTACAACACTTGGCGCGTCTTGGCCTCTTCCAGAAACGTCTCTATTCTGGTCTATCCAGCGTCGCCGCCTTCAAATTACTTTGTCCATGCATCTTCGAATCCCATCCCCACAGAACAGATTAATAAATAGAATTCAGATAGGCTATACCCCAATACACTACATTTTGAAGTAGGGTTTTGAATGTGTGAGTGTCCTACGAAAATGAAATACACAATATAGACGTGCAATTAATTAATAGTGTGTGTTGCAACCTTCAAATACGCCAATATTGAATAAGCGTCGGTGCATAAACCGAGAGCAGTTATCAGAACGATGGACAAACTTAGAATGACGTATTCTTGACACGTGTTTAAGTTTGCCCATATTCTTCCACACTCGAGATCGGTCGCCTGTTACTCCACACCCGTTAGGTATTTCAGTTCCCATTAATTCTGTGTTCCCTGCCCATCCCCTATCTATGGAATGAAATCTCCTTCACATCGTTAGAACAGGACGTGTCCCACAGCGTAGTACAGTACGCTATTTAAAATGATAAGATACCTAAATTATATTAAATTCTACGATGTATATTTTTAAGTCGATAGCTATTTCGGTTGTAACACCATTATCAAGACTACTAGAAGTAGTACCTAATCAGTTGGTAGATATTTGTTACAGCGATCAAGAAAAATGCAAGGACCTCAGTGATGCCCGCATTAGGCATCTCGGAGTGAACTTATACAAATCAACTTCTTATTCTTATCATGCCATCTCCTATCGAAAGTTAGCCACCATCTAGCTAAATGATCTTTGTTCTATCATCTGCTACCCGGAACAGATCGGTGTAACTGCACACGTACCGATCACGGAGGTTCTTAAGCCACACAATGTGGGATCATCATCTGCTACGTTCACCGTTGATCTCTCCTTAGATAACGAGTTGGGGAATGCTGTATGTAATGGTATTCTCTTATATGGCCGAGGATCAGTAAATTGTTAAAACGCACAAAATTCATAAAATCGTTCGAATGTAATAGGTAAAATATATTTTTTTAGAATATTTTAGAATATAGAATACAATAATATTGTTTGGTATTTTTTAATTCATTGACATGTCAATGTTGCGTCCTTTACTCGCCCAGCGAGTGAAAGTGATTGTCTAAAATAATTGAAGTAAAAAAAAATTACAAGTAGGTACTTACCTACCTAATAACAGGCGTTCTGAAAATCGATATTGTACAAAATGATTATAGTCCATTGTGTAAGAGATTATAATATATTTCATACAAATTATTATTGTATGTAATAAACTGAAACATTTCAAATAAACATATTAATACTGATAGACAAAAATAGAATCTATCATGACAAGCGACAAGCACTAAAGTTGTGCGTATCTAACATTATAATAAATATTGGAGAAAGTAAATAGTAACAATGATATTTATAATACATAAGTTACTTTCAGAACAAGTCTAGAATCGAGTCAGTCTAGACCAGGGGTTCCCAACCCCGTGCCCGCGGGCACCATGGCGCCCGCGGAACGATTCGTATGTGCCCGCCACTATTCGACAGAGACAGAATTTTCACGCTAGCCTGACACACGCAGAAAACCCGACTTTATAACTTTTAACTTTATATCCTACCACTGTATTATCCACCAGGAAGCTCTGTGTTGTAAAAAATTGCCATTTGAACACGTTATGAAAATAGTTACAAAAATAATCAATTCTATTCGAGCAGCTCCTTTGCAACACCGACTTTTCAAGGCCCTGTTAGAAGATACTGAAGATAAAAAACATGATCTTATTCTGAATACTGAAGTACGTTGGCTCAGTAAAGGAAAGGTTCTTACAAGATTTGTGAGTTTAATTGAAGAAATAAAAACATTTATAAACGATAAAAAGGAAAATTATGATGAACTAGCTGACTCTCGCTGGCTGATTGATTTGGGATTTCTCACAGACATAATGGAAACATTGAATTCTTTAAATTTGGAGTTGCAGGGGAAAGACAAAAACATAGCTGAAATGATAAGCTCTGTAAAGTCATTTAAAGCTAAATTGGATTTGTTGATATCACATCTGCAGATCAATTCTCTCGTGCATTTCCCACATATGAATAAAATGCTAGGCAACAATTAATTAAACGGGTCATTATTTATTTAGCATCTTCAAGTGTTAAAAAAACAATTTGAAGAGAGATTTTTGCAGTTTACAGATATCGAGCCAATTGTTTCCTTCTGTATCAATCCTTTTACTTGCCAATTAAATGTAATGGAAATGGCCGCATGTATTGCAGATTTTGTTCAAGGTAAGACAGAAGAACTAGAGTTGGAAATTTTGGAGCTTAAAAATGATATTTTGCTTAAATCCTTAATATCAGAGGACTTTTGGAATACAGTGGACAGAGAAAAGTTCCCATTTTTGAAAAAAGCGGCATATAAAATTGAATCATTTTTCGGTTCGACATATTTATGCGAATCATTGTTTTCAAACACGAACTTAATAAAATCAAGATATAGATCTCGACTCACCGATGAACATCTTTATGATTGTTTGCTAACAGGATTATCGTCACACTTTCCTAATTATGAGGCAGTGGCCAATGATATGCAATGCCAAAGATCACATTGACATATTGATATTCTATTTTTTTATAAAATGTTTTCTTTGTATTTGTGTTTTTTGTTTACTTTGTTTACGTTTTGTAAATACATTTCTCTGTGTGTATGCAATTTGAATAATCGTTTTATTATTTTGAAACATTTTTGTTTATTATTTATTAATAAATTATGAATATAAGAAAATAAATTATGGGAAAATGAGAAGTTATGGAAGGAGTTTGTCGATTAAAAATAGGTGGTGCCCGCCACCCTACCGATATTTTAGAATGTGCTCTAGAGTACAAAAAGGTTGGGAACCCCTGGTCTAGACTATACTAACATTTTACAAAGAAAAAATCTAGAGGCAATGAAACTAGACACAGCTGTTAAGAAATAACTCAAATTAGCTATCATAGAATTAACAATCGAAAAAAAATGTTTTGAAATCATTATTACGGATTTCTATAACGTAAACGTCAAATCAGTTATGTCCCGTGGGGGTGGGTATGCAGCCCATGACGTGTTGCATAGGGGAAAAACATTATAAAGGTCAGAATTATTAGAGAAAGAATGGATACAAAAATATTACTTCTTTTGAGATCAATTGTGGTTTTCCATGATGCAGACGACACTGTCACATCAAAAAATAATCGAAGCATAAAAAATCCTGTCAACATAACTATTATAATATCGTATTGTAATACACATTTTAATGCCGGTTATTACACCAAGGGTGCCTCCAAACCCTACAGAGCCACAGACCTCCATGTACCTAAAACCACCCGTGTTTGAGTGTGTTTCGTGGAAATGCTTTAAATCTCAGTAGATGGTGTGAATGTCAATTAAAATATTTTTGTGTATTTGTCTATTTGAGACAGCCACAGATAAACATATACTTAGGTATGCCCAGGTAATTAGGCACATATCAAATTTTTAAACTAAAAATTGAATGGGACGGCATTCTACTTAGGGGCGGCACTTTGCCCACTGTGACAAATAAAATAAATATATTTTCGATTCGTATCTAAATATTAAAAATTCAGATCTTTAACGTGTAGTTAGGTTAAGTAGTAGCCACGTTAATATTTTGCAAGCAAGATAAAAGTCTAAAGTAGGTACCTAGGTAGGTAGGTACCCAATTTATGAGTCGTTTGAAAATCGAACGCGGAAAAATTTTATAACCGTTATAACACGAAAATAGACTTCAATAATAATTCACGACATGATAAAATAAAAGTCGTTGAAATACCTACTATGTAATAAATAATAATATAATTACCATTGAAATTCAGTATAATTAACTAAATAAATAACTACTTGTAGTAATTATTCGTATGCACTCTTATCAATACCTACTTAAAACTGTTGTCTGACATAAGTAGTTATGGAACATATTTTTTATAAATACAACCCTTCGGGGTTGGGCGTAACTTCGTACCTACGCCAAACGTAATGATTAAAATCAGCTGAAAACGTACTACGGGTATGTAGGCGGTGTTGTAATATTTTGACGACACTAAAACCGGCTACCTTATTCACGAACACCGTATTTATTCGGTAAATAACTCGGTTATGAGGATTTCCGAAAACCAGATGACTTCCTACATTGTACAGCACGTGTCACAAATCACAATCAATACGGTAAATTATTTTGTCGTGCGGTTGATTGTACGGGAAAGATAATACCGAGAAAACATTTCATTCAATCTGTGTTATGTACGTTATTTACTTTCCTATCAATGTATGATAATAATATATTTACAGGACACCGACATAAATACAAAAAGTATTATGTTATTCATTCTTTATAGTTTACAGTTTACACTATCTTTTTTCGGAGTACTTATATCAACATATTTCTGAATTTAACATCATTTGTAAGAAGAAGCAGCCAGTTACAATGATTTCATTCCGTTCATCGTACATAGTTTCTTACTACGTACATACTTTCTTTGCTGAGCAACCTTCGAAAACTGGCAACCGTAGCGGGCATAATGTGATGTGTATTATTATAACAATCTGGAAAGCTTGTATTGATTCACCGCAGAGCATTTAATCCAAATATTAAGTTGAATGTAACGCGCATTGTCAATTATATTTCATAAGACATACCTTAGAAGCAGGAAAACCAAGAAATCCTTTGCATCTGAAAATCTGCGAAATGTCGACTGTTTTCCACAAAACAACGAAAACAATTAATTATTGGTGACCATTTGAACACAGAATCTCAACACTTGATCAACAACACAAACACAGCACAACACGGAAGTTTTTATTTACCGTGAGACATTTTTACACACTAGCCGTACTCACAACATCAATAACCGTGAAATGAATCCTGCGTGCGATCACCGAGTCCGAGAAAATGCCATTGATATTGATGAACTGCGGGCATTCGCGAGATAAGCGGAAATAATATTGCGTATATCATTA
This sequence comes from Rhyacophila brunnea, assembly GCF_057557595.1. Lineage (NCBI taxonomy): Eukaryota > Metazoa > Arthropoda > Insecta > Trichoptera > Rhyacophilidae > Rhyacophila > Rhyacophila brunnea. The sequence continues at coordinate 46,835,231 of NW_028233361.1, read as the reverse complement.
TATCGGGTCCACTCAAACTCTGCGGCGAGGCGATTTCTAACAAAAAAAAGAAAGGAGAAAAGATCGAGTCGAAGAACTGACGTACCGGTGAATTAACACGATAAACAGTTGCCAGGGGTGGGAGGGGCAACACTCACGAGCGACGAGCAGCGCCGGCTCAACAACGAACAACCGACTCGCGCAACTCTCGTTTAATAAGAGTGAAACAGACTATTTTTATAGAGACAGAAAGATTTCAGTGCGGTCAACGACTGGAAAGGAGTATTGCCATTAAAATCGATATAATACCCAATTTATCATTGTCAAAAATGATATTAATTTACCGTTCCCGCAAAAATAAAATGTTTTTCGTTCCACACGAATTATTATTTTTCAGCTCAACAATTATTGAAATAAATTTGTTAAAATGAGCTCAACGATTTATAAATTTTTGAAAGAATAAAATATAAATAGGTAGGTACCTACATAATCCTTATCATTTCAAATGACAGCATAGATTCACTCAAAATTTTTCAATAGTGATTCGAAGAGCAAAATATTTAATTAAAATTCGTTTAAAAATCAATAAACCTATTCAATATAATAATATCCAGGTAATATCTCATTTATTATCATTCTTTTAGTGGTAAACTTCCGCATAAAATATAGAGGTACGATTATCAACCAATTTCTATTAGTACCTAAGTATTGTATTATTATTAAACACCCCAGTATATGTACCTACCTACTATTGAAATGGTAATAATAATTAAAAACAACATTTTGTTATAATATAAAAATTGAAAGGAGTTTTACCTACCAATAAAACTCTTATTATTCATGTTGACTTTGAAGTCCTCGAGATAGGGTTTGCTCTTTTTTCTTCGCGTGAGGTTATATTCTACTAATTTATTTTTCTTTTTCTTGTCGTTGGTCATTCCTCCCTTTTTATTTACTGGTCATACCCGCGCGTCTATTTTTTATGTAGGGAGTTTGGGACCCTTTTGTCTTCATTATGATATGTAGAATTTACCTGGACTTCAAAGTCAACATGAATAATAAGAGTTTTATTGGTAGGTAAAACTCCTTTCATTATTCGAATTTGACTTTGAAGTCCTTGAGATATCTGTTTGTTATCACCCGATGTTGGGTTTGTCAAATTCTTGTATGTGACAATGATTCATTGACGAGGTATAGACCATCGTGACTTTCAATGTATATGGTTGAATAGAGAAGTTAATGGGTTCTTTTCCCCTTCTGATGGTGGTGTGTCCATCGTTCTCTGGTAGTTGTCGTGAAATGTCGACTCACTACGCCAATTACCTCTCTATAAGATATCATCTATTGGGTATATTTACAGTTTAAGGAATCCACCACTGAACGGACACTGCCTGGTGGTTCTTGTATACCTGCTTCCAACAGTACTGACCTTATCCAATTCACTATAACTGTCCTGGTGGCTGGTTTTGGTGGTCCTCTTGAAGATATAATAATTCCGAAATATCCTTCCTCTCTCCTTGGGTTTGACATGCAGACGAGTTTCCGTAACCAGAATACTGGGTCGATGTTTTGACACGTGGAAGCGCTTAGCTTCCATTCCGATTGACGATGCTTGGCGGTATCTGTCTTTGCGCCAAATATTGGCCATACAATTATGTGGTCACCTTTATCCACTAATCCATTGTCTACTATTACTGAGTAGTGTGAGGTCATGAACTCTTCGTCTTGATGCGAGAAGCAGCCGAGTAGGTAGCTGTCCTTCGAGACGTTTCGAGTAGGTTGTACTCCACCGGTGTTGTTTTCCTAAGATGATCTACCACTCGTCCTGGATCCCAAACCGGTGGTTTGACGGGTTTCGTTTTGTGTACCGAAATTGCTTGTAACATATTGTGTTGTACTACCACGTTGATGCTGACATCTACAATGATGATCGGTTTGCAAAAATGTGGCTATGGCTGACTTATGCACCAGGATGGTGTTGTACGACAAACCCTCCATTTTTGTACCTGCGTTGTGTCAACTCTGAGGATCCTATCGCCTAGAGCCACCACATGATGTCCTGTTGGGCCTGTGGTGGGATTGTCATCAATTGGCGAGGATGGGACCTCGGCCATATTGATGACTGGAGCGTTGTAGCCGTCGGCAATGCAACCTTCCTCGTGGAGGTAGGATGTGAAGTTGAGTCGCCTCAGAAGGGATTGGATATGTGTCTGTCTGAGGGACCAACTGCCTTTTTGTACCTGCATTAGCAGATGGTGACGGAGTGCTACACACTTCTCCGGCGACAGAAACCTCCGCTTGTTGTGTGTGTCCCACGTGATGTCCAGGAACCCTCATTGTTGGCTTGGGTTCAGACAGGATCTTTTAATATATATTAACCACCCTAAAGACTGTAGGAAGGTTATCCTGTATTCCACCTGAACCGAGACTGTTTCTCGGATTGGTTGGCTACTAAGAAGTCGTCTGGTAAGTGAATATTCTCAGCCATTCTTTCGTAGGCGTTTGGCGACCCAATTGGTCAGGGATGCAAACATAATCGGAGCGGCTGACAGCAGGAACGGGAGACACATGAATTGTAGGAGCTCCCATTGGTAGGCTAGTCGAACGAATCGACGATGTTGAGAAGTCATGGGTACCTGGAGGTACGCCTGGCTTAGATCTATGATTACTAGCCAGTCTTCTATTTGTAAGACGGCTGGAACCTCATATTGGTGAATTAGTTTGAATGGGTTTGGTTCTAGGAACGCATTCAAACGCTTTCGGTTGAAAACAGGGCATAGGGTCCCTTCTTGTTTCTTGATCAGAAACAGGGTTGAGAGAAAACTGGGGATTGGACCTGCTTCTTCTAGAACCCCTGAGTTCTTTAAGTCCTGCTTTTAGAATATCCTCCTCACGGTCATTCAGATGTTGCGCCACAATCACTGATCACTTAACGTTCACTTAACGTTCGTTCAAAGATAAATTTTTGATAGTTAGAATGAACTGTCAGACGCAACATGTAAACAATAAGAAAGCCAAATCCAGAATGAAGACAAAAGGGTCCCAAACTCCCTACATAAAAAATAGACGCACGGGTATGACCAGTAAATAAAAAGGGGGGAATGACTAACGACAAGAAAAAGAAAAAGAAAAAGAAAAATAAATTAGTAGAACATAACCTCACGCGAAGAAGAAAGAGCAAACCCTATCTCGAGGACTTCAAAGTCAAATTCGAATAATTAAACAATAACTTATAGTTTGAAACATTTTAAAACACATTCAAAATATGTGGCGATACAAAGAGATTGAAAACTGGGAGGAGTCCAATCTCTTTGTGGCGATAACATTTCAATGAACAAAATGAGCAAGAAGAGAAGGGAAATGAGAAGATATCATTTTTAATAAGTATAAAAATGATTGATTTCAACGTAATAGGAAACTAGGTACCTACGTGAAAAAAAAAGAAAAATATATTTTGTGGACGGAAAATAAACACTAACCATAGTGAATAAGCTAAAGCCAAGTCTATAGGTAAACATAGGTAGGTAAGCGCATTATATTAAAAAAACTCCTAAAAATAAAAGATTGCCTATGGATTTAGGCATTGGTGCGTCGCCAACACCAAAAAAACGCTTTACCTTTGTAATCAGCTGTTTTTTTGCAGTTTTTTGCTAGGTCCGACTGTTTGTGATTACTGATTGCCGATTGCTGGGGCGTGACTACTCACTGCGAATTTCTGTCAAAAGCGCATTGCGGACGTGCACATATTGCAACGCAAAGTGATCACTGCAAATATAAATGTGACAAGTTCACTGAACATCGCTTAATTTTTCTACAATCCCGTGTCTCTATGATCAGTCTGGTGAGGCGCCGTCTTGTTTTAATAAAATAATTAATTCCGGAATTCTAAAATCAGTGATAATTATTATTATGGATATGTGACGCCGATATCAATTTTATGTGTACTTTGCTGCACTTCATGCTGTTTGTTTTGACAGAAAAACCTGTACCTCCTATCCGATCGTTGTGTTGTGAAACCTAATCTACATTCAAGATGCATTTTGCAAATTAATAAAATTGGCAACCATGATTTGAATACATGAATTAATAAATTAAAAGCAGTGATATTAAATGCATAATTTTCAAGATACAGACTACAAATCATTGTCGGCTGGAGTATGTTATGCGAGAATATTAATTAACCATCTCATCTTGTTTAATCTGATATGTCATTGAATTTTTTATTGTATTATACGCATCAAATCTTATCTATAAAAGTTCCAATTTTCTTATAATCAAAATTCATGAAAAGAATAATGTAATGTGAATCAGTATGCATTCGATTTCATGATAAATATGTTGGTAGTAATTATTGTTCATTTTTAGATCACTGTATAATACTACATCCAGTGACGTCCTTAAGCAGACCTAGAATATACCGTCCCTTTTATTTTTAGTTTCATACCTATTGCCTGCAATTCCTTACGTAGGTAAATGCTTACCTACCTATTTTATCATTTATTTTCAGCCATGTTAAATCGACAAATACACCAAAAATCTATAAATTTATTGTCATACACCATCTACTGAGAATTAAAAGAGTTTCCACAAACCTACTCTCAAACAGTGATGATTTTAGGTACGTGGAGGTCTGTGGCGCTGACAGGTTTTGAGGAACCTCGTGAAAAAAATTGTGCCTCAAAAATAAACCGCCAATACAATATGACGTATTACAATGGATAGGTGTCTATTGCAATTGTTACGCTGTCGGGAAAATTTTCAAAACCCATGCACGTTCAAGTGTTTGTGCATTGTGTTTTTGTTCTTAAAATAAATTAGGTAACGGTTTTACATGACGACACCAACCGCTATCAGATGTCATTATACGTTACTTACCTAAGTACTATATAAATATTATTTTTTATTTGTGTGTTAGCAGTTCATAAAAAGTTTCTCCTATTTTCAGTAGCATAAGTTCATAAACATTTGTTTCATTAAACATCTGCGGTTTCTTCTAACTACTGTACAACAACAAGAAATCGGTGATAAAAGGAAGTCCCTGTAGTCGCATATAGAAGATATCTCAGTGACGTACCTGTCATGGTGGCAACGCGTGCTAGAGGCGTATTTAAATAATCTATCGGCTCTCCTTTAAGATGAGACTATATCTTCTTCGTATTAATAATTCCAACATCACTCCTGATCGTTTTAGACATACTTTTATTATGAAAAGCTTCAAATTACGTAAATTACTAGATCAGTACACTACGGGAGCATAAACTGAAATGATAAATTTGGGGGCGTTCCGCATTTGAAAACGGAAGTGCCGTTAGCTGCACAGGAGGGGATTGTTAGTTCACAGTTTTAACACGTGGACAAGAAGTTCTTGTTTGACAATATATGACATATTTATTCAATGACCAGCGGCGGTGATTTTGCCAGTCATCCCATCCTCATATGAATCTTCAGTATAAATGTAATAATTTAGTGTTAATGAAATCCTGTCTAATGTAAACGCTCTTCACGTTTTAGGATTCCCAAAAGCGCACATACCTGGACGTGTACAAGATGGACTTAGCGGAGACGATGAAGAGCGTCCTGTCGAAAGGCGGTGGCGGGGGAGGCGGAGGGGGTGGCAGTTCTGGAAATTCGGGCAGTGCGGCATCAGCAGCGGCCAGTACGGCGGCGGGGGCGGAGGGTTATGTGACAGAGAAGCTCTATATGCTGCTACAGCTGTATCTGCAGAACAAAGGGTGGAACCCCAGTGTCGAGTTGCTGCAGTGCTTTACCGAGTTAAAGGAGTCTTCCATGTTGCCTAGCGCAGCTTATTTACAGTGAGTAACCATGGTACCTATCTTTACCTTTATGCCTATTTTATTCATTAAAGTCTCCGATGAAAAATTCATCGAATAATCGATATACTTACCATCATGATTGTAGTACAGTGGAACCTCAATTTTATGTATCTGGAATTCATGTTTTCCCGGTATTTGCGTTTGGTCCCGTTTTATTTTAGATCTGATCATTCTTCCTGAACTGTAGATCTAAACTGAAATGTATTACCACACAAACACATAATCCAATTATTTGGCATTTTGCTCCATCTTTGGCAATATTCAATGACCAAATTTTCTGATGATATTCCACTTTATAACGAGGAATCTTTCTCTATTTCTTAGACCATATCTGCTCCATAGTTAGAGCATATGGATACAATGCTGCGCGTCGAAAATTTTATTCCTCTCATGCCAATATCCCGTAGCTCTGCTATAAATTATCTTCTGTGGATGCCAAAATCCGGTTGGCTTGAAATAAAGGCAGGTCAAATTCAGACTTATGAGTCCAATGTTGCCTCATTTTCTTCAACGGGAGGCTGCGCGATCTGCTTTATTTATTTCTTCATTATGCCAGTATTCGTTGCAAGCATATTTTGTTCTTGAAGCTCAGTATAATATGGTTGCTCTGACCCTTTATAAGGTATCATGACGGCCATCGTAGACCAGTGTGTAAGCGTATCCGGAGATTCCAGATTTGATTCCCGATGAGGTTACAATCTAGTTCCCATAGAGTTCCCTCTAATTTTTCTATTCTGTGCGGATCATCAACGCATCTGAGCAGTTGCGTAACTACAGTTGGTGTCACCCGTCAGTGATGGGCCGTCACCCCTGTGCGATAAATTTACACCCCCTCCCCCCACAAACACACATACAATTTTTCATTAAAACTTATTGTTTAAGATATTGATTTCAGTGATTTTATATAATGATAACACTAACAATGATAATTTTTGAAATAAATAAAAAAATAGGAAATAAAGAAAAAAACTTGGCCTTCGCCTTCTGAGAAATGAGTCGATGAATTGTGCATGTGATGGTTTCCTGCATTCGAGCAAAACTAAATGGCAAAGGAAACTTTCTTTTACAATATTTGTGAGTGTGAGTGTGAGGACTGTGCAGGGGATGAAAACATGTGTGCAGACACATCTTGGTAGGTGTGCGCGTGTGGTATTGGTTACAATATATTTATGTGATTTTCTGAAAGCCTGTTTTTTTGTGATCGTTTCTCTAATATAACTGATTACACTACTGTCATTGCAGTGGTGAAGACTCCATACTAGGCGATTATTTAAAGCCTACATTCTTAAGAAAAATTTTATTTTCATATTGACGTATTTATATAATCACAAATAATAATATATTCAATATGCCCAAAGACATCTATCGTATAATTGTCATAATTTTACGATCTTTACCCATATTTCAATAAGCACCATCTATGGCATCAATCGAAAGTTTAAAAAAATAAAACACACCGCGTTTCGCTTCTCATATTGTATAGGATTATTTTGGCGTGAATCATCGGGTTTTTCAATATGAAGTTTTTTTGTCATATTTTCAAAATGTCTGGCGTCCCGCATACAAATCTACAAGTTGTTTCGTTAGCGCTTACATCGCTAGAACACATTTATTCAAAATAATTAATAAGAAGATAATTTAAAAAATAATTTCTATGGGATTCAATCACATAATTATGTATTGATTGTTGTTAAAAATATAAAATAATTTATCTCGTGATTTTTATTCATCTATTAGTTCACTCATAAGAGCCCATACGCCTATCGTTTTTTGTATGCAAAGTGCCTATACCATACGCACTACATCTCGGCGGTTTGGCTACCGCGGCGGTTGTCATGCACAACACGGCCTGCATGCGGTCTACCGCACCGCGGAGCGCTACGCACTAGGCGGTTAGACGACGGCTGACCGCTTTTGTTAAAAACTTATTCCGATATAGATTTCGACACGGAAAAATTTATACACGATGTAGAAAAACGACCTTGCATATTATGGAACATGAAATGGGCCGAATATTTAATTTAATTAATTTAAAAAAAATATATTAAATTAGTAGGTACTCACTAATAAAGGAGAAGAATTATAGTAAAGCAGTGGTTCCTGGAATCCTTTGGAATGAATGCCAAAATATTTTATTTCTGAAATTAATATTAAATGAGTGTACTAACAAACAAGGAGGGGAATAAAACATTTAAATCTCCGATAGATACGTTTAATTTTATAACTATTCTCAGTTGATTCGCCCCTCCTTTAAGTGTCCTAGTTCCAAAACTGTTCAGACAATTATTTATAATTTGATCTATCTGGGTTCTCAAACATCCTGAGCTAGCTAACAGAACTCCAAGATAAGTCACGTTCATTTTGAAACTAGCCGCTAACGTAACCGCTGTCCCCGCAGTCAGCCGCATTGCGGATAACCGCGAATATAACCGTGACTCGCGGTTAGCCGCTGTGGCTAGCCGCAAGGCGGCCTGCCGCTAGTGCGTATGAGCCCTTAGACAATTTATATATCTGATATTGTACCTACCTAAGTCTGTGTTTTCTTAAATATAGAAGTATTTTAAAATGTCTAGTTTTACGGGTTAAATTATAAATTGTTATGGAACATAATATTATATACACAACAATGGATATTTTCAAAGATGATAGGTAATATATTTTGAGCGTATGTTATGTTTATAAATGTTTAGGAAAATACATAAGTAATTCAAACTAATTGCTTATTTTTATAAACTAATTATAACAAACCAATTAAGCTTTTGAAATTTCATCGATTTAGCGTACCTATTCATCAGTACTAATATTGGGTTATCTTCTTATTTCCTGTAAATATATCTGACAAGCATGGTTACTCCCACAGCCTACCTCTTTCAAGAAGTCACCTTCGCCACTGTGTCATTGGGAGTAATGGCCTGTTGTAATGTTAAAAAGAATTCTTGCAGTCTACTTATATGTATTTTTCCTTTAAATTTTTCAGAGTAATGGCATCTAGAGTAGCACTGGACACTCAGGGCAGACTGATTCTTCGAGAGAATGGGAAAATAATTCTTCCGTATGAACACTTTGCCAATGCAGTAATGCTCAAACATATGAACGGCCCCCATGGATTGCATTTAGGAATCGAGGGAACTGTTCGAGCGGTGAGATATAAATTCAAATCATTTAATTTAGTTAAATTTAATTATACTACCTATATATTAAGTTCACTTCTGCTGTGGGTATATTATAATGATGACATATATAATATCATCACTCTATAATGGCTTTATAATGGTAAAAGATGAAGGTTCTTTAAAGATTTTAAAACCCAAAATTATCAATAATTATTACGTCTTAATCTTGAGATGTTTATAGCTCAGCCAAACATCAATGCGTTTTTGTGTAACCAAATATTTCTGAGAGAATATAATTTGCAACTATAAATTAAAATATCACATGGTTGACGCTAACATGTAATATTGTGAATCTACCCATTTTGAATAATAAATAATTAATAAAAAAATAGTTATTTGCGTCTGCGAGGGTGATGACCTCCACGCTAAAATCATGACTGGTAACTTTCTTTCAAGAATTGTTAGAATTCGTTGGTTGTTTTCATTTTCCAGGTAGTTGATTCTTATACGATAGGCAGAGATCATTTTGGCATGGAGAAGGAATTTATAATTGAAGTGGTTCAGAACTGTCCCAACCCCGCCTGCCGCTACTACAAGAGCCAACTGGAACTCACGCAGAAGTCCATACAGCAGCATTTATCCCAACAACCGACCTACATTCCGGGTATACCTTTTACCAAATAATGTCGGTTTTCTTAATCTTTAACTTTTCTTTTAAGAAATGATTCAATAATAACCATTATGCGAATATCTAAACTAAGCTAATTTTTCGAAATGCTTCATTGTTTTATTAATAGGTCACATGGAAAGGTTGAATATTGTTTTTCTTTTGCTTTAAATTGATTACAAAAGACACAACTTTTGCAAATTCTTGCTGAGGTGAATACCATGGTTTCACAGAATCTTTGTTTTGAATCACTGCCATAAAGTAATGATTGTGACAGTGTCGGTCGTTGCTATGTACCTCCAACATTTATTTTTACTTATCGTTCACTGTAAATACTTACCTTTATGTTTAAAATATTTGCCAAAGTGCTCATAAAATACATGCCACGTAATGGGCAGTAATAATTATTTTATTGTGAATGAATCGGTGTAGTTGATGAAATGCATTTGTAACAGAAGCGGGTGGTGCGTCACTGGCGGACAGTCAGGCCGTAGAACGATTATTGCGGGGAGCGTCTCTGCCGCAAGACTTTCAATTGCCACATCTTGCCGCTCTTGGTAAGATTATTTATAACGCTACTGCTGAAATGCTCATTTCATAACTGCTTGACAATAACAACGCCCATAGATTTTAAAATACTAACTCTTTAAAAAACAAATAAATATACATAGAATGTATACTGTTATTCACAATGATCAAAACACTATTTTCACAATAAGTCCAGTTTCCTCTCATTGTCGGTTGGTGTTTAGTAATGTATGGGGGGGTTATTTTTGATCTATAAACTATGGGTCGTATGCATGAGATTCCCAAAAACCTTATGCTATATACTGCACGTTTGTATGCATGAGTACAAACGTATTTCGTTGTTTAATGTGATGTCATCATGTGTCAGTGTATCCGTATAATGGCAATCTTATAAAATTTCATTCCCCGATCAATAATTCAAAATTTTGAAATTGTAAATGTGTCTGAAAGTGTGCGAATGGTACCATATAAATTTAATAATTATAAATGAATAATTATTATGAACTTTAAATAATTTATCAGTTATTTTATCACGTTTATTTTATAATTCTACTGTACGAAAGGATAAAGTATTGCCAGTAAATATTTCCATTTGGTGGCAATACTGAATACATACATTTATTATTATGACTAACTTCACTTCAATTATGAGATGTCAAAACAGAATAAGAATAAATGACAGAAATGCAAATGGGTTTAGATAATAATATGTAATGGTCTCTGTATAATATTATCATTTATACCAATCACCGTATGACACTAATGATGTATCCAGTGTATTTGAGAGTTGTGCCTTGTTTATTACAGTTATCTTACAATAATTAACTAGGTAGTTAGGTACCATAATATTTTGAAGAATGCAGAATGCTTCCAATTGCACATTTTAATGCCAGATACAGCAGTAGGTACCTATTTTTGCGGTCGTTTAGCGGAGATATTTTATCGTAATCTTACGTAAATCCATCTTATCTCTCTCCATGAGAAATATTGCGCTTTGACATTTGGCATTTGAAAGTGACAGATGAAGCAGTCATTTTGAATGGCATGTGACGTCAGATTGCTTACGTCACAAACAGTGCTATACGCTATATGATGAAAAATCGGTTAAATAGCTTATAAAGAATTTGGGAATCTCATACATACGACCGTCTTATATTTTGATGGTAAATCACACCTTATATTATTTTTACCTATTTACAATAAAACCCTGTTAATTCGAAATCGATAACATAAAATCGAATTATGATATTCAAAATGTATTACAAAAAACAGTAAAACTTGAAAAGAAAGTTTTTTTGTTGAAAGTTTCAATTGTTGTAAAATTCTTCGAAATCGCTATAAATAGATTTTATTAATTTTCGCGAAAATTTCAAATTAACTATGTTCATATTAATGGGATTTTATTGTACTTAAAAAAGCGAATGATTTATGTTTAGTACTATTTAAATGAGAATTAACCATATTCATTGTCAGTGTGCATTTGTCATCGGTCAGTCCCAAAAATAGTATAGAACTTAATTCAATTAGAAGTTAAATTCAAATTTCATCAAGTACCCACAATCAATAGTATTGTTTTTTTAAATTTTATTTGCAAACAAATTAAATGCATTGTGTTTCCCAATAAAATCTCAATTTTAAAGTGAACAAGTGAATGCGAGTTTGCAATATGCACCCTCATTGCAATGTATGTAAGTATAGTGGAACAACTTAACCTTCAAATTGCGCAGATTGGGATTTCTTCTACTGCTCACAAATTACTTGACTACTCTTAGAAGAAATCACAATATGCGCAATCACAAGGTTAAGTTGTTCCACTATAATTTTTCAACTACGTACAATATCCATTATATTTGAATGTTCCAATACACATCTGCTCACACATTAATAGATTACGACAATGCTGTAAAAACATGACTGTATATTCAGATATTACTTATATAATATCGTCTCTGTTCTGGCAGAACACACTAACTGGAGAATACTAGTTTTGAGTAATTTGACTTTGAAGTTGTTAAAATGTTTGAAATAATGATCTATCATGTGAGTTTATTAAGTAATCGTAAAAAGGATGACTTTAAATAAAGACTGTTTATTTATTAAGAAGGTTTCCAGACGGTACAGTTTGAAATAAGGAACATTTTGGTACTAACTCAATATGTCATTTTTTCGAATTAGTGTCTTCTGCCAGAACAGTGACGATATGTTGTCATTGATAGTATATTGGTTCGAGATTGAGCATGAATGTAGTTTCCATTATGCTTATCCATTCATGGGCTACCACAAGTACCTTTGTTATAAGTTTGTTTGGGCCTGGTACAGGATCGTATTGCATACCGTTAGCATGTGAGTCAATGTTGGTTTGGTACATTGCAGCGGCCAGTGGTATGGAACTCGGGCTGGAGTCAGCGAAAGGCAGTGGAGGCGGGAACTCTTCTCATGCAGCAGTGCACGCGGCTGCGGCGGCAGCTCTATTGGAGCGTGAGCAGAGGGCAAGGGATAAAGGACAGCAGCAGATCAGGGAGGCCATCATTCAACAGCAGAATAGGTGCTACATTTATTCTCTTATTCTTCTTATCGTGCCATCCTCAATCGGAGGTCAGCCACCACCGGGATGATCTTTGCTTTATCATCTGCCAACCGGAACATTTATACATAGGTGTATTTGTACCAATCACAGAGATTCTTATGCCGTGAAATGCGGCGTCGTCATTTCTTAATATTGATCTTTCCGTGCATAAGAAGTTGGGGAATGTTGTACTTTTGTCATCTCATAAAATGGCCGAGGTACTGTTCTCCCTATTTTATTATTACCTATGTTAATTGACGGTGATGCCCAAATTACTCTACCCCATTCAAGAAATGATGTCACTTTGAATCATATCATCGAGTTATATGTATGTGCGACTTTACTATGATGGTGACCGAAGTAATATTTAATGTTGTTATTTTATTAATATTTTCTTAAATTGCCAATCAAAACTATTACCGTAAACTGGGTAGTAGTTCAAAAAGGTTAAGAAACCGTGTATTAGTGTGTACTTACCATAATCACTTCAGTGCACATGGAGATGTGCATACTGTGCACCCTCGCAACTAAACTGCCACAATCCGAAAAACGTCAAGCAGAGACAATCAGCTTTGAAGTTTTTACCTTTCACATTTTTGTACTGTGTTTTTGAAATATAATATATATATTGAATGAATTTTTGACTTGAATTTGATGACTTAGAGAGAAATTTTCGGTACATATACTATGAACGATAGACAATGAAACGTAGTATTTAACTCAAAACACGTAAATTTGGACTTGTGGCGGTTTAGTTGCGGGGTACAATATAAGGACAAAACACATAATAATTGGTTAAGGGAATAAAGGAGGGTATATTATGATGTGATAGAGTTTGTGACAATCGCTGAACAAATCCAGCCTTCCGGGGTGGTATGCAAGAGGTAGAAAACACTTTGAAATGTTGAGACTCGACTCGAATCGTCAAAATAGTTGAGTTGTGTGAAAATAAATGGCACAGCAATGAGAGGAATTGAATCAGTTTGGAGTGGTCTTTATGTAACATATGTAGATTGATCATTCAGCGTACAGGATGATGGCATGGCATGGTCTGGTCTGGTCTGGTCTGGGTAAAAGAAAAAAAGATTAACGAGAATAAATTCTGAATTGCGTTTTGTGTTGTAGAGCAATCGCCCAGCAGAATATGGAGAAGTATGGGCTGGCCACTTTGGAGAAGCAGCGAGCGCTCCACCAACAAATTGAGACGATGAACATGAATATGAACCAACAGGCTAAACCCAAAGCTCCCAGCGGGATCACCACCAACCCCATCGCACACTACGAAGCCTCAGACCACAAGCTAAACGACTTTCTCAGGTAAATGATGTATCCCTATCAATATTAGTTATGAATATAGATCCAATAATTTCAGTAATGTGAAATAATAGTTGAATTGGCGGTATTTGTAGCAATTCCCTCGAAAGTGCCTATGTATTATGTTTAGAGAATTATCATATTTAAATACTTTTGATTAATCAATGTAAACATTAAATAATCGCTTAGTATCATAATCTAACAAAACATGTATTCTAACTACAATTTCACACTACATATTATTATTGAGAAAATCATATAAGTATATTGCGTCCTCACCAGAATCGAACCCGAAGCTCCGAAGGCCAGCGCCTTACGCACTGAACCACGAGAGCTGCCTACCGCTAATGTTGACGCAATTTAGAAAGTGCTTCAGAGAGAATAATTGTAAAATCTACTAGTCAATTTTGTCGCATTTAAATAGGACGCACATAGCTTAGTTGGTTTTCTAGTGGTTATATAATATTATTTCTCTAAGGTGTTTTCAAATTATGTATGATATTGAATAGTGGACATATTGGTTGTTGTAATTAGACGCCTCAATTATTCAATTTATGTGCAGTATTCATAATTTTGGCATTGTATATCAATTTAAAATTATTCAATAAGCTACAGTAAATATGATTTTTAAAGATGGCAGCACTTTCAAACGTCTGGCCGTAAGATTCACATAAATTTATTCTAACAATAAAGTAAGATTAGGAAACTGCTGCAGCTTATTACGAAAAATTGGATGCTTTATGTTTGTGATTGTTTCAGAGCGAACTTGGAAACGTTGGAAGGTCTGTCAGCCGGAGGTTTGGCATCGGCAGCTGCTGCAGCAACAGCCGGCGCAGAGAGGAGCAGTGCCGCGTCCAACTCGAGCGCTGCCGCCACTGGATTGGGTAGTGTGGCGGCCACTGCGGGAGGGGTGGGCGGAGGGGGCAGCGGTGGCCAAGAGCGGGTGGTAAGGGCATTTGCCGAGTTGGCTCGTAACCTGCACCGCATGCGGCCGTGCGTTCGACCCGCCATGTGCAAACCCTACGGCAAACAGAGTGAACAGCTGCAAAAGAGTAAGATAATCCGTTTGTTATTTCTAATGTTATAAAATGTAGTGCCTTATATCTAATGTAAATAATATGGACTGAGTTGATTACATATATAAATACACATTGATTTACTTATGCTGAGATGCATATTACATTACATCGAAATGAGATGCATAAATCAATAATGACAACGACCAAAATCTTAATTAATGATGTCACACTTCTTTCTGCAACTATAATAATTATTGTCATTTTTTAAATATTTTGATTATCCCATTATTATTAAACCATATTTATTTTTAATTAACATACAATACTAAAAATATGATAATGCCCATTATAAATTGAACAATCACAAATTAATTGTTATTTTGTCACAGTATTTTAATTGTAAATGCACACACAGTGATTGCATACCTACAGTGTCATGTGTAGATTTTCCTTCATTGACATGGCAAGAAATTCATATATCGTGCCCATGACGTGTCTGTTTATGAAAGAATATATCAACAAAGTTGATAATATAATAAGATGTATTTAATACTGCTAGTCTTTCGTATTTGTGTATATAAGTGAAACTAAAAATAATCATCCTTGGTCGGAAACAATTAAACATTAATAACTAATTATTTAATTTCTGGTTAAAAAGTGACAGTCAGACATGCATTATTCTTCATGCACGCACATCGTTTACGTGTATATACTCTAGAACTAACCGCAAATCTCCCGATAAATGGCTATATATTGTGTGGTGATTATTGAAACTCTATGCATCTCAGCCTAAGAAATAAAATTTATAAGAGATTATTAATTTTAATGTGACTATTTATTGCATGTTCATGCAGTCAGGGTATGATTGCCATAAAAGCAACACGTCTCTCTCTGTGCCATATGTTTCTATTCATTTGATTGAAAACTTTATAATATGTAGTACAATTTTTAAAATATAACTAAAAAACTCCTATGCTTGCAAAAAAATCATTTGAATTGACCCAGCACAAAGCTAACGACAAGAAAGTTTGTTTAATTTTAGTACTTTGATGATTATTTGAGACATCATAATGATTGCTTTAATTTGTACATTCGTGCATTTGTGACCTATTAAAGATTGTTTACCAACTAGTAGACAGCTTTTCTTCTTTATGTGGGTGCTAAATCATATCACTTCAGTATGATATCGTTTCTATGTTTTTTTTTTACTTTCAGTTTTGATGGACACCATCCAGTTGGTACAGTCTTTGCGAAGCTACTTGCCTCCCCCGCACATACAAGTCACCTCCTGGAAAAACGATGACAAACTCAGGTTAGCAAATACACACCTGTAAAATGTCATACGTAAACCAATACCTCAATTTGGAGAGCTGTCACCTGGACAGTCAAAAGATGTGAGGTTCGTGTTCCACTTGGTCGGCAAATATTTTCTAATTAATTCTTGTGGGATAATAATCGAATGATAAAATGTCTAATTCTGAAGCAGTGGCTATTTGTGCGTTTGAATTCTGTGTCTGGAAAATCTGTATGTCAGTGGTGGCGAACCTATGGCACGTGTGCCACCAGTGGCACGGAAGATGATTTTGCATGGCACGCATTTGAAGAGAAAAAAATACCTATAATAATAAATGACAGATCGCATTGTATAAAAAATAACATGCGAATACTTTTCAAGAATAAGCATTACATTTAATGTGAATATATAATTGCATAGGTCGTTCCTTAGGTCACATAAATTATTATGGCACTAACGTCATCAGGCGGCGGGGGATGCCGCCCCGCGAACCTCTAATTTTTATCGATTTACAATGGCTTGAGACCACTGTAGCGAGAAAATGCTTCATCTGATCGGAGCAATTCTGGTGTCAATTTGTGTGTAAAGAACCAAACTAATTAATACATTAACAAACAAACAATTTCATTTATACCCACTAAAAATGACCACCAAATGATGAATGCACCAAATAAGAAACAAAAACGTGGTGGAGCTACTAGTACATAGTAATTTTGGCAGACAGTTTCGAAATTGTTGGACCGAAATGTATGGCGTTATTGAAAAAAAGTGATAAAGCTATAAATATGTGTGCTATGTTCTGTGAGCGGAATCTAGAACATCATTTATTATATAGGATTCTTAAAAACTAGTTCTTCCCCATGACAAACTGCTCACCACGTCAAACAGTTGAAAAATAATATTTGGGAAATTTTGGCATGCGTACGTAAAAAGGTTCCTCAACCCTGCTATAAGTTGTATTTTCAATGTGTACTTGACCAATCATTTATTGTAGAAAAATGACGATGACAGCATAATAATTTAACATTTTCCGTTTCCAGATCTGGTAGTGTTGAGGATCTCACATCGGAGCCCAGGAAAATTGCGTCGGGAAACTAAATCAATTGAAAGTTTGCGCTTGGAGCTTTTTTAATGCAAAAGGCAGCATCCATGTATATCAAAACATTTTTTAATATTACGCCGTTGACATGTTCATGTTGCTGCAAAACAGTTTTCTTCTTCCGGTGATCTCTAGTTTTTCATTTCGGACGTAGTGTATTCTGTATCGCCCGGTGTGCATAATATTCTTTCTTCATAAGGTTCTAGTCGAAATTTGTTGTCCGCTAAGACGCGTACCATATATATTTGTACTAGGAGAATGACGAGTGAACGTTCTTCAGCTATTCTTCCGTTAGGACTAATTGTAAAAAATGGTATATCGTCCAGGTTTTATGATCGACAACTGTGATATTGTGAAAAAATAAAAAAAAAATTGAATCAAATCAAAATCTAATTTTGAGATAAATAAAAATGATCTTTTAGGTGAATATTGATTGAGAGTTCTGTGCGAATGTGTCCCACGTTTGTTTGATATACATAGCCCAATTACAGCTATGAGGAGTCATAACAGTTATTTTTTATTTAACACGCAACACTTGACTGACTATGCTGTGATATTTCATACAAAAAGCAATATCACAAATGCGTCTTTGTATAATCACATACAATAAAACCAAATTAGGTAATTCAAAATCGACGGGACAGAAAAAAAAATACAAAATGTATGGCAAAAAAACAGTAAAACTTAAATATGAATTTTCTCAAAAATGGCGATTTACGGTGAATTTCGAATTAAAGTGTTCATATTAACGGGGTTTTACTGTACTTGTTTCTAGTATTCGGTCAAGTTCATATTTTTTATGTATTTTTACTTTTTATATCGACTGTGTTTGTTATTCATCGGTGACAATCGGAGCTGTTAGAAACCCCTAAATTATTTAAAGATAAAACCGTACCGTCCAGTTCCAGTGGAAAGATTTAATGGGTTTACATCCAGTCAAAAGTCAGAACTTCGGCTCCAGGGTTGGATTGTGGTTATTTAAAGATTTTTTGAAAAAAATATATTTACATACGGCCCCCAAAAAATATTCAGTATTTAATTTGGCTTTCGTAAAAAAAAAGAATGGTAGCTCATTACTGATATAATGATTATGTATAAAACATTAGTGTGGCCACTACTTTTCCAGCCATAACTTTTTTTCCACTGAACTTTTTTTGAGTCTCTTAAAAAGTTGGTTTTTATAAATTCTGAATTCAGTCGATATCATAGTACCTAGTGCAAATTATATAATTTTTAATTTTCATTTATTTAAAGATCGCCGCCTGGGTATATTGCGGATTCAAATCCCACTGACTGGATAAGGTTCATGTTAATATTATTTATAATATTCTCTCCTTCCTTCTCTCTCAATTTGAGAATGAGCCGATTGGATACCGGCCAGATGGGCGACGGACATCTCGGCACTGCTATAGATAAATGAAATGCGTGAAGAAATTCACATATATTACCAGCAACTGGATGAGCAAGTCGATTGTAAAGTATCTACCTATAATAAAGTAAGATATATGGTTGCTGCAAACTACTAATATTGATGGTGTGCTTTCACTTTGTAATATTGCACCTACAGCGATATATAAACATGAGTCATTGCAACAAATATAAAAATTTCTTTATTCCCGGTTACATACTTTATATTAGTCTTGCTTGTCTAGTCTTTAACATGCATGGATTTCTTCGTGCATTTCTGTTTCTGTAGCGGAACTCAGATTTCTGTTACTCAGTCGGCGGCATCTTATTTGACCCCTCAAATGAGTTGAGTGACGCAATTCATATGTTCTGTTAACTTACATTATTAAAGTCCGTATATATGCTTAGTGTGGAAAAGGTATTTTTTTTTAATCATTAATGATGAATCAAATCATTTGGTAATGTACAAGTCTTGCTTTACATAGTTGTGTTTTCTCCTCATAGCTGTGATGTCACGGTAAATCGGCAACATTGGTTGTAGAATAATTTTTATGGTCTTGCCGAATATCAATCGGAGTAGTCAAGTATGATTTGTAGTGGATCGGAGAATCTCGTACCTACGTAATTTAGTGTCAACTTGTTGGAAAATATGAACGCGTGCGCAGGCATTTCACTAGCTCGACATGCGCATTCTAAACATGGGCTATTGACAATATTTTTTACAATGTCAGATAAAAAAAATATATATTGGCCTCTATAAATATATCCCTTTTCCTATTCTGGCAGATTAGAATCTAGATAATTAATTATTTCGCTTTTATTATTATTGCAGACATTGCAATAACGTAGGTTAAAATAATTTAGATAACATTTTGTTTATTGTGTTATTATAGTCTAAAATAATCTTACGATTGTTTGTACAATTTTTACTCATTTTTTTCGGGAATTAGATAATTTTTCTCATACTCATTATTATATTTACAATGAATGAATCTGGCAACTATTTTATGTATATAATTTTATTTTTATAAGGTAGAGTAAGTAGAGAAAGTCATGGCACTCGTGTGTTTTCTGATAAAAGCCAGTTGTTTCGTAATCTTTGGTATGTTTCCGCTTCTACAGTACAGTATCTACGAAAAGTAACTTCGCTGTAAATATTGTTAACATCAAAAGTAGGCACATGATAAAGAGTCTACCTGAGGAAATTCATTTATTTACATAAGCGAAAATGACAAATTATCAGTTTAAGACGATCAAAACATGAAAAATAAATAAAAATAAAAAAAATAAATAAAGAAAAATAAGTACTTGACGCTATTTAAATTTTTTTTTTCCCGACCATGTCCGATCCTGATAGGATCATATGGGTCTCTAGAGAGTAGAGGTTTGTATTAACAGATTTTGTTTTTTACGAGAAATGGATGTCAGCCACTTGCTCAACCCATTAGGTCCATACCCTGACTCACACACAAATTGAAAAACAATATGTGTACTTGCCAGACCCAGGATTCGAACCTGAGACCCACGGCGTGATAGTTCAACACTTAAGCCGCGCGGCCACCGTGGGTGTGAATTTTAATTAGAACACATTTAAAATTAAAAAATTATAAGAATAATTCAATAATTCTGGTTTTTTCTTCTTTAAAAAATGCAATAACGTTAGTGTAAATGCAAGACCACAAGACAGTCAATTTTTTTTGTTGCATTCTGTTAATGGCGAGACCTGTCGGTTGGTGTATTGAAATTTTTGAATCAACCTTCAACCAAATCAGTTTTCTTGTTATCGATTAAATCAAAACCAGTACACTGCTGCATGCGGGCCCCCCCTACCCATCGCTAGGGTTAAAGGCAGTGGGATGCTCTACACTGTAGATTCTACAGAATAGTTTTTTAAATGTTGTTTCAGGTAAAATTAAGGGTGTTCGGGTGTTTTTTGCGATTTTTTTGTATTGTTGAATAAATCCACTTGAATTATGGAGTTGTTGAATATCGACACACAATAATCAAAAATCACACAACTGACATTTTAAAATGTTTATATTCTCTAAGTAAAATACGAATTTTTTTCCCATTAAAGTAAATTTTGTGATGTGTGTTTATTTCACTTATCCGATTGACCCGTCAAGCCGGGCCCTCCCTGAACCCGGGCCCCCAGGCTAGAGCCCTCTCAATCCTCCCCTTATGGGGGCCATGATTTGCTGCAAACAATGCCGTGTATAAACTATATCGGTTGAAAAACTAAATTCGAATTACACGAAAACATGGCCGCGTAGTAATAATGAACATTTAAAAAAATGATTCTTTCACAATATTGCACTTACAATGACGATATTATTTTTCTCATGATGCATGCAACTGTGTAATTTAAAAGTTTTCTCTCTTGTCGGCGTAATGATATCATTGTTGATTTTACAAAATCATTTACGTGTTAAGATACATTGTAATATGGGTGTAGCAAGCTAATTCAACAATCAACAAGTAGCTGAACAATCTGATTTCATACTCCGTTTTCTGCAGAAGCCAAACGATGCCAAACGTTCGCGTAGTTTTGTTAACATACGAGTGCCACGACTGTTTGTACAAGCTTTACCTATCTGTATAGTATTTTTTTTTGGCCTGATTTAACATTTTTGTCTATGTATAAAAAGAGAGTAATGTTTTATCTGTTTATAGCCAGTAAAACCTTATGGATTTCATTTGGTACTATTTTTAATATCTTGTCTCTATACCAGTGCTATTATTTTTTATAATTTTATAGTACTAAGTACACACTACTATGTTTATATTTTTAAGTAGGTACCCTAGTTGTATGAATTTTGTTAATGATTTATTATAACACTATTTGATTACGTTCTGTACATTGTTTTCTTTTTTATGACAGATTTAGGAATCGAAATTCATTGCTCTGTTTTATTAAGAATAATAAAAACATTATCAATTTGTAGCGACAGAATTATAAGAAAATGTATTAGCGTAATACATTGTCATATCATTACTTTTTTATGCATGTATGTATGTATGTATATAAGAAATCCTGCAAATCAAATTTCATATTTTGTTTATGAATTCTATTAAATTTTTTATACATTCGAATTTTTTTTGTAGATGAAAAAGCCATCATGAAGAATTGTCTGTTGTATGTATCTACAATATTAATTTTAAAGCACAAATGCCATAATATTTAATTTTTAAAATGTCAGTGTCTTTTAACTGTCGCATTATTTCTTTTTGAAATTCAATAAGTTATATTTTGATTGTATGTAATTAGATAAATATTAACATCTTTTCTGAATTATCTGCAATTTTTCCCATAGATAATACATGTTACTTTTATTTTCATATCGGCTATGGACTGCCAATATCTACTCATTCTTCTTTTTAAGT
Source organism: Rhyacophila brunnea (assembly GCF_057557595.1). Classification (NCBI taxonomy): domain Eukaryota; kingdom Metazoa; phylum Arthropoda; class Insecta; order Trichoptera; family Rhyacophilidae; genus Rhyacophila; species Rhyacophila brunnea. Next base: position 46,813,027 of record NW_028233361.1, on the reverse strand, counting down.
GGGTCTTGTTAATTGGGCCAGTTCAATTTTAAAATCCTCTAAAATATTTTGAAAAACAAAATCAACCTATCACAAATCTGAATGATCGTAAATTATCTCTGTATCCAGTATGGATGGTCTAATAAAATCAATGTAGAATATTTTCAGTTGTTATTGATACAGTGTGTGGCTTTTCAAATTAACCGCTGCATGTTGAAAGTACATCAAAATTTAGGTTATATTAAAAACAGACATTATATTGCACCCTCGCAACTATATCTGCCACAAGTCTAGTATTATTGAAGTCAACCTTGCTGTAATTATAGTTTTTACTACATGGAAATATGACTTTGAAGAATTCAATATGATTACTATAGTTTTTATAGTTCTTTATAGGATTGTGTACTATAATAATTAGTAAAAAAGATGGTAACACTAGTTGAGTGTGTACTACATTAATTGATAGTTTATCATTCATAGTGTATGCAACAAAATTTTGAAATTCCAAAGTTGTCTTACACTTTACGAAAGGCAAGGTATTGGTTTTTAGATGTGACATATTGTAATGTATATATGTTTTTATCAAACAAAGGTTTTGAATTGCAACATTCATTAAATGCCGAATTTGTACGGTAGGTACTAATAATATGTACTACATTAATTGATAGTTTATCATTCATAGTGTATGCAACAAAATTTTGAAATTCCAAAGTTGTCTTACACTTTACGAAAGGCAAGGTATTGGTTTTTAGATGTGACATATTGTAATGTATATATGTTTTTATCAAACAAAGGTTTTGAATTACAACATTCATTAAATGCCGAATTTGTACGGTAGGTACTAATAATAAAATTACAAAATCTACCAAATCAATATTGACGAAACTTGCACAGTTGGTACCAACTGACTAGACTTTTTCTTCATTTAATTTTCTTTATGTATGAAATCGGATGTAATAATATGTGGATGAAATCAGTTAATTTTCTGTATTTTTGATGAATATTGACATCTGGCAGTTAAGTTGCGGGGGTCAAATCAGTACTGTGATGGCAAACAGTTATAACTGCTGTTTACACAATTTTACAGGAGAGCAAACACAAAGTGTTGATATCAGTCTGACAAGACTTAGTTTATAAGATATTTTGAAGTATTTTATATCAAAATAAGTGGAATTAGCATCCCAACAGAAACCTCAAATCATTTATTTAAAAAAAAATAAGTTTTATTTATCTTGCATTTTAAGCAGATATATCTTTTTGCCATATCAACTTTTTTCACATTTGATCAGATGCAGATATCTTTTAACATTACTTTGTGACCAATGTAGCTCTAATATTTAGCCACATCAAAGAATGTACAATTTGCAACATATTATGGAAGGAAACTAAAAAAGTGAAAAAAACAGCAGCTATAATCGTCTGCCGTCCCAGTACCGAAATATAGGAACTAGAATAGAATAGAGCACATGACTGCCTCTGAATTTTAATATGTACAGTGCATTGTCATCATATTGGGAGCTGTGTAGAAATGACAAGTTTCTAGATACACGGAGAGTGGGTAAAAAACTGTTGGCAGTTTAATGGGAAGATTTTTTTAGTTTAAAAAACATGCGGATTTTTCATTATCTTGTAAACTTAACTAAATCATGTATCAGGACTCAATGGTGGTTCAGCGTTGATAGTTTGCAATATGAAAGGATGGCTAACGATTCATATTAATATATTTGCTTGTCTATATTGTGCAATGTTAAATATTTATTATTATATGAATAATTTGCGAAAACCCCAGTATTAAATATTATATATATTTTTAGAAATTAGGCCGACTGATAATGTAATTGATAAGTTGTTGAACACCAACGTGTAGTCGCCCGCATGCTTCCTCTCGCTCGTAATGATAACGTTGTAAATTGTCAATACGGCAACATTTTGTGTCTTGTGGCAACATTTGGCAACATTTTGTGTCTTATGGCAACCTCGGCAACGTTTTGTGTCTTGTTGCCCCCAAGCAAAAAGTAGTGTCTAAAGTTATTCCAAGACTGTTTACTAGATAGCTTTACTATTCTATTTTACTCTGTCTGTAAGCTCTAGAGTCTATGAGAAAATAATGTTAGCGTTCAAATAATGTGAAATTGAATTTTTGTACATTATGTGTTTATTAGTGTAAGCAAAGGGAACAATATTTCACCTTTATAAAGCTTCCTTTGAACAATGCTCTTTCCCATATTTATTAAATATTAAGTTATTAATTTTACATACATACTTACCGTCATCTATTTTGGAATATTATCTATCTTTGTGGATGCATGATAGACGCAAATGCAAAATGTGATCATTTCTCCAAGAACCAGCTGTCATGTAATCCTTCAATAATTGACACAAACGAACTGATTGTCATTTCTGCTGACAATATAGGATCTTGGATGGATAATGTGTGCATTTCGACGTAGGTGTCGATTTCATATACACAGTTATCAGTTATCTATCAGTTATCAGTGGCGAAGACCCGTCAGTTGCAACAGTATATCTACTGTATTTAGTAATGCACGGCAATTTCTTCCATCATATTCGGCATAACTGTAAATTTCAAAATAAACTGAATATGATATTATCGTCAGTTATTATTAATATTATTTTTGTAGCAATCACAATTCCCAGTTACAATTACAAACCCAATAATTTCATAGTAAGTAGGTATTTAAAGGTGTCATTGCAAAATTCTCATGTTTAAATTATTTTCATGAGTCAATGTAAGCTTTAACTAATCGCATAGTGTTGAGTCTTCACCACTGGTATGTATACCATTATATCATACATGTGCATTGCATACGAGCCACTAGGCATGATGTGTTGGTTGTAAAATAGTTATCTCATTTTAAAGATGACGTTCTTTTCCAAAAAATAATTGTCTATTATTTATCTGTTGTTTGTGTTGTCTTTATGGTAACTCTTTTAGATAGCGTAGCAATGGGAAGGCTCGGTTTAAATGAAGCTTTTCGGCGATGTATAATTTTTTTTTGTGGTATAAGTGCATGCTTTTTGTTTAGTTAAATGTTTCAATAGTAATTACGATGGTAGGTAGCTGATCTGATTGCTGTTTTAGCAATAATAATGAGGAATAACGTTGATCTGATAACACTTGTTTTTATATCAATAATGAACAATCAATCAATGATGAGAATAATTTTACACTCGATGTTAGAATTTAAGCGCTCAACTCTGAACGGCCGATGCAATATGTGAGGTTAGTGGATATATGTTAAGCGGGTGGATGTATGGATTAAGAAATCGGAAGAACGGAGAATTAATATCATGACGATAGGATCTTTGACTTAAGTGTAATCGAGATATATTTTTTTTTTTTTTTTTTAAATTACTGCGTTTTTATTAAAATTAGTGATTTTTCTAAGTATTGGTTATGTAATTATTTAAAGTGATTCAGATTCACTGCGTAGTATTTTTTTTAACAAATGGAAATGACATTATAAGTTGTTAACGGCATATTTTGAGAGGCACTCAGTTATAAATGTTGACAATTAGACTGAAAATAGATGGAGCGGTTTTCTACTACAAATCTATATGTAAACCCTGACAAACAGGCGGAGGATGTTATCAAGTTGATACTTCATTGCACACTGGCAAGTGTGTGTTCAGACGTGAATAAGTACCAAAAAAATAAAAACTGACATTTTTATAGAAAAATGTTCTACATACCAACACCAATAACTTCAACTATAGTCTAAGTGCCTCAAGAAAGTCAAAAAAATACAGCAAAATAATTAAACCTGTCGACGTTGTAAGTCCGTTGGCGTGTTTTATTTATAATGGTGTAAGTAGCACTGTAGTGGTCAACGGCATTCAATATAAAATAGCTGACGATGGTGTGTTGACACTTGCGAGTTCTTAATACCTAAAATTATAGAACCTGCCGTGATTGCTTCACACTGTAAAACTACATTTTTCAAAAGGTCTGCTTCATGAAATTTTACTGCAATGACTCGGTATTTTGTAACTACAGGCAATACTACTTTTTGGTACTTAGAGCCTTATTTAATACACGTATTCATATGTGTATTGGTAACAAGTTCATTTGTTTGTCAGTGTTCTGATTTGAAATCTGTTGCCTTGTTTACATAACCTACATACTCATTTATCGGTGTTTTATGTGTCTTAAAAATAATGATTGACTAAAGTATTGATTTTGACGGCCTACGTAAAATTGACGAGGAAATATCTTTCCATAGATACTTATAGTTAGATTTCATATTCTTTGAATACAATATAATATGATAGGTGAGATTATTTTCAGAACTTGACGATTCAAAACAGTTTCTTGTACTAGCTGTTTGCCGGTTCACTCACAAACACCGTTAGACATCATTAAATCGATGGTTGCCCGTGTAAATTGTTGTTAGATATGAACGGTTGCTAATTTGTCGGCTCAACTTTTGACTCGAAAAGAACCACTCTGTCTATTTTTACCCCTACTCTTTCATAAAACTAATATAGAGATTACATCATTATAATGCATATGCTTTGGACGCTTATGTATGATTTTTACTTTGAGAATACACATTTTTTATACCCTTATTTGAAAATATTTCTGATGGTTATAATGAAATCTGGAAGTTTTTATGGGTATGTGCACTCATTGTTCTTTAATACAGTGTCTCTCAAACTGTGGTACACCTTACCCCTGGTTGTACGCGAAAGCTTTAAAGTGGTGTGCGGTTAAATTGTTTTTTCATAAAAAATATTTGACTTATCAGTGATTTGTGTATTATAGTCCGACAACAAGAAATTGGAACAGAACTTGAAATAACAGGAAGTCGCTGTAATCGCATGTAGAAGACTTCACGTGACGTATCTGTCAAGGCGGCAACGGATGCTAGAGGCGTGTTTAAATAATGCATCGGCTCTCCTTTTAGATGCTACTACTCTTCTTCTTCGCAATAAGCCAAAAGTTTACTAATAATAATTCTAATATCACTCCTGAACGTTTTAGACATATTTTTATTATAAAAAGTTTCCAATTATGTAAATTGACAGATCCATACACCATGGAAATGTAAATTGAATTGATAAATTTAGGGGCGTTCCTCATTTGAAAACGAATTGTGATTGTGCACTGGAGGGGATTGTTAGTTCACAGTTTTAACACGTAGACACGAAGTTCTTGTTCGACTGTCAACTGCCAACCGTAATTTTGGTTTGTATACATTGACATACTATGTACAATAGTAGCTGTCTGTATAGTACGCAAGAAATACTATAATTATTTAGTATTACCGAACTTATAATTTTGATGTAAATAATCGGATAAGTAACTTTAACTGTGAAGGAAGAATTCTCAATTTCTGGTTCGCTCCACAGAACTGGGATTTTTATAAAAAAATTTGCTGTTCAAACTGGGGGTACATAGCACGGTAAAATCTATGTCTCTATAGTCACCACAATACACTTCACTGTGGTTGTTTCCATTGTCTAAAGATTTTGAATGCGCGTGAATCGATGTCACTTCAAAATGTATTGTTGTTATGAAACAAAATAGACTGCTTAATAGATCTCAAGTTAGTAAGATGGTCGGTAAGGATTTGTAAGTATCGTAAAGAGGGCTTCTAATTAGATGATCATCTTCTTCAATAATAATTTCGTTAGCCGTAAGAGTATTTTAATGTTATGTGCAATTGATTGTCAGATCGGTAAGCTAGTTTTAGGAAGGTTAGTGTAAGGATAAGAATTTGAGATTGGTTAATGGTTAATGGTTAATCACATGCTGCAATCGGCCTCAGAGAAATAGTTAAGATATTTTTTATGATACATCACAAAGTGATATGCCTATATACAAGTTTTGTCTAATGTAAGAACTGCTTTTATGTGCAATAAATCAATCCTTGATAATGTTTCACTTCTTATTTACACCTACATCCAACCAACATTCCCGATGCATTCCTTATCACTATGTTCACTTCATATATCGATGGCGAAGACTGCCTTATAAAAGAAGGTAAACGATTCGTCACGGATCGGGATTCGCGTTTTCCTGTTAATTGGGTGTAGTTTCTGTAGTTCCTTTTCATTTTAGTAAAACATTCAACTTATTTGAACACATTCAATTCAATGCATATCATTCAAATGAATTCCAGATGCGTCAGTGCTAGATTATTGCGTTCTGTTGATAGATGTCATAAACAGCGGCGGCTCCTCTAATACCACCCAAGTGCTACGCACTGCCTGCATTTTTGAAGACATCACTCAACTTTTCATTGTTATTAATATGTGTATCACCCACTTCGCGAAGTAGAACATGTAGCAGTATTATGAACAATAAATTGTTCATGAGCGCAAAGTGATTGCGTTCCAAATGGATTTTCAGTTTGCACAGGATTATAATGAGGCCATTGTATACTTCTTAAACAGTAGTCCAATGTTTCTGTGGCAGCGTTTTGTGTAGCATTTTTTACACACTTTATATGATCGGCGCACGAAATTAGGACTCTAGAAACAAAAACGCCAGTTTCTGTTTTATAACAATGTTGGCGAGTTAATTTTTAACAATTTCACATTTAAGATTTAATGAATCGCCAAACTTTTACGAAAATACAAACTGCCGCATTTATTTCTAAACCACTCAAATACATTCAATATAATAAAAAAAAACACAGCAGCATTACATGAGTACTAGGTCGTAGCTGAATAATAAATAAGAATGATAATATAAGAGAAACATACTTTTAATGACATATAAATACATCAGAAATAAATCTGAGTTCGAAGGAACGCTGATTTACAATATAAATATTACCCACGCAATGTTAGTTTATTTTATAATTTCACTTAAATTAATAATAATGTGAAATTTAAGAAATAAACATACTGCTATAGCGTAAAGCCATACACAGTGACTATAAACAGTGACATTTATTATTCTTTATTGATATTAAATCATTCAAGTGTTTAAAAACTGTTTTAAGAAATAGAATAAATAAACAAAGACATATTTAATTTACCTTCTGAGAAGTGCGGACGTTACAGTCATTATTGTACACTAAGATATTATCTTAGCTTAATGACACGGTAGTCCTCGTTGATTAAGGTAATCATGAAGAGACGCTTTACGACCTTTACGTGGCTAGGACAAGTGTTCCTGATGCCGCCAAAGAGTGTGACACTTCATACCCTTATGGCACAGCCTCAAGGGTTCCGTTGCCATGGCCGGCCCTCCCTCACCCTGCAGCGGTGCTACAACAGCGACCTACGTGCTGCAGGTCTGACATAGCGGGAGGCGCAAGAGTTGGCGTTGGACCGAGGGAAGTGGCGCGAACTTGCGCTTGCCCTATGCTCCAATGGTGGGTATAGAAGGTAAACCATTGCGCACTACCAAAAGATGCTATTTTGAAGACCACCGGCCGCCACTGGTCATAAATACAGTTTTATTATTTAGGTTTGTTATTTTGTGTTTTTTTTAACAGGCGTTTGAATAAAATTAACATCCTTGAAAATGTGAAAGAACACAACATTAGTATGCTATGCTCCAAACCAATTTGTATGATTTTTAATAAAAGATAAATCCAACCAGCTTCTCTCGGGTAATTAGAATGTTACATTCTTAAATCTTATGAATTATTCGTTGAATAAAAAAATTAGTTAAGTTATTAAGAATACATTAACTTTTTTAAAAATAATTTCAATATCCCCCCAATTTAGGTTTTCTTTGTCAGTCTTTTCAAAAACATAAAATCACGGTTGTGACAAAGTGCACACATAAACTTTTATTTTGCAAGCCTATCTTTAGTTACTTTGAATGAACATTCTCATGCTAAGATGCAGTAACATACAAAAGGGCCATGCGGGTCACCCTGTATAGGAAAATATACAGTACGCGTGTTTGAGGGCACTGAATAATTGAAAGCTAAGAGCTCTCACAGACGGGATACCGGTGTCGAGCCAACGAAGAATCCAGCCACTCTACATTGCAGTAGCTATGGCAGCCACTGATTTCATATCGCACCATCGTAACTAAACCGCCACAAGTGCAAATAATGTGATTTGAGTTAATTATTACGTTTAACCGCTTCACCGCAGAACATTTAATTACCACATTTAAATAACATGCTAATTATATCTAATGGCCACCAAATGAGGATACAACAGCTGTGCTGTCAGCGCTGTAAGGATTAATAGTCTATCATTCATAGTAGGGGAAATGTGTTCAAAATGGCATAGTGGGGCAAAATAAACTTTTGCTCTACTGGCGAAATGTTGCAGTCTAACATGATGCAACTAGCTCAGGAACAATACATGACCCTTCTTTTAAATATTCAGCCATATTGAGTTCACTCAATACAGCCGTACAATAAGATCATACAGTGGAAAGATTTGTGAACCAAACGAATATTTTTGCAGCTTGTCGACAAAAGGTAATATTACATGTATTTTATATTATTAAATGTATATATATATATGTGTTGACACATATCAAACGTCGTAAAGTCCACTGAATGTCAAACTGAGAAAAATGCAGTTTTATCATATCTTGTAATACAAATGGTTGTAACATGTGAGATATTGTAAGATAATTGAATCTAATACCCACGATGGCTACAAGGATTTTTCTTCTTAGCTTCGGTGCTCGACCTCTTTCTGGCTTTGTCTGGATCCACAAAATCCACTTCTACATCCATTTTATGTTATAATTGTTTAGAAATTAAGGAAAATGATAGGTGCCATCGTTCACCTTTAGCTTGTGGACTTAAGGTGGTTTGAAAAAATATTGATCTTTCGAAACGTGATTTCATACGTAAACAGTGGACTTTTAGGGGTTTGCAGTATACCATAATGTGCAGATTTGCATACTCTATTAAACGTATATCAAAAGTCATTTTTTTCAATATGTGGACTTTACGGCGTTTGATATCCATCAACACATATAAAGCAGCTTAAGTAGCCGTTATTAGTGTTCATGTACGATGTAAATTTATTATAATTACTGAAGTGTAAACTGCATTTTTTTAACGAATTTGCCAAATTCATTTGATTGGGATAAAATGGCATACATTATGGTAGGCTAAAACGGCATATGTGATTTATGATTTTATTGTTTCTGAAAGATTATGTTCCGAAATTACCTACGTAAAACTTTGAAAAAGACATGGGATACAACGAAAATGAATCAGGCAGTTTTATCTGTGAAAATGGAATGGAAGCAAACAACTTTAAGAAGGCATTTTTTAAATAGAATAAAACAATAAAAACGGAGATAAACACCTTGGAAGATTTATGACTACTTTTCCAGTGGAAATTGAACGTCAAAATATGAAATTTTTATTTGATAATATATTTTTTTTCTATTTTTGATAAATATTTATGTTGTATGCCATTTTGTACACCCGGTGGGGTGAAATGATTGTTAACTACACGTTTTTACATTAGAAAGTCTAAAAGTAGTTTTACATTATATTCATGCTCCATTTTTATAATAAATTATACGTTTTGATATTCTTTTTTTCATTAAACTTAACACTATGCCATTTTGTACACCCTTCCCCTACATGTACCGAAAATTTCATATCTCTAAGTCATCAAAATAAGTCAAAAATTTGTTCAATTTCTAAATATATTTCGAAAACACTACAAAAATGTGAAAGGTAAAAACATTTTTGGGTTATGACGGTTTAGTTGTAATGGTGCAAATTTGATAACGATCATCTCATTAAAAAACACCGAATACAATAATATTATTCTTATTAAAAGTTCATTGCTCAATGCAGCAATAAAAAATAATTGTTTAGAAGCAATTGTAAACCATTTATTTTATACAATGCGTATAGAATACGTTTTTGAATAATTATATTATACCTAATAGCTTTTGCGCAGGTAGCTATAACTAATATAGATACATACGAATACCAACTAATATATACCTAAAGTAATAATATAACTAACTAAAATATATTAAACGTTAATTTATTTAGATTTAGAATATTCTATAGCTACTAATCCGAAATGCCACACTATACCACTTACCGTGATTAAATTAGTTATAAGACCTAAAGTAGATAAAATGTAGGCTAACGTTCATTCTAAAAGAACACACGCCCGTTCCATTCAATCATGTATTTAGGTATTACAGGAGCGAAGGGTGAAGGTAGGCTGTTAAGATCCGCCATAAATAGTGCACATTAAACTTTTGTAGTCATACGTATTTGTTTTTATTGAACAATTTACAGATATTATTCGTTAGTATTTAAAAATCAATTAAACCCTGCCTAAACCAAACGATAATAATTTTGGTATATTTTGGGCGATACGTTTTTGTTGGATTAAGAATAAATATCATTACACATATTGTTGGTTGTTTTTTTAAATTCACTAAGCCCTGTCTAAACCAAACTATAAAAGATTATTCTATCTATAAAATATTCAAAGTTATGTATGGTTTAATTGCATAATTTTAGATATTTTATAGATAGACGAGTATTTTTTGACTATTATCTATTATGGCTTAGTTTCGCGGGGTTTAATTGAATTTAAAAAACGAACCAACAGCATCTGTAAATTGTGGTGTTATTTCAATGAAAAAAAATACTAATACCTGATAAAGTTTAGTGTGCACTATTTATAGCCTACCTCCACCCTTCGCTACTGAGGTATTATTATTTGATTTAAATACATATAAAGTGGAAAGACACATGATTCATGACATACAACGGCAGGTACCTAGCTACATATTTCATTCAAAAAACAAAGTGGTTTATATGTTTTCTACTTTTTCCACATTTTATTTCATAATTTTGATATACAAGCGCTTTTATCCTAGCATTTTCAATTGGATAACAGTAAAAAATATAGGTACATATTATTGAATAAAAAAACAATTATGAACTAATACTAACTTGTTGGTGATATTTGTACTTATTTATTAAATTACTGATTTATATACATTATGAAATTGCCTAATATTATCACAGAAAAATTCACCTAACGTATGTTTCAAAAAAAAGGTTCCCTACCAAGGCCTGAACAAAAATGATGCATGAGTGCGAGTGAGAAAGTATTCGGCACCCTTTAATCTCTGCGACACGCGCTAGAGTAAGATAAAAGTTCTACAAATATGTTTAAGTTACTTTCCAAAAATATCGCCGACAAATCGTGGTGAATCGCTTCACGTAGCGTCGTAGCTCGTGTTGCTAAATTGCTATTTTTTGTGTTAAACATAAAGTCAGTGGTAAATATTTTTAGTTAATTAAGTAGGAAAGATGGTTCTGTGTGTTGTATATTATTATATATTTTAATATCAGTGACCTAGTGTTTCTTTAAAATAACTTAAATTATGGATATCTTTACATAATGGTTGCATTTTGACCGCCTAAAAATACTATATAACGTAAAAAAATAGAAAATTATATTTTAATTCTGAGCGTCTAGTGCGAGCACTTTGGGCGAGCACTACCGAAATGGTCTATGGTCTCGAACATTTGTAGACGAATGCGTTCGCTCGCCCACAAACCAAACGCATGGCACGCAGCTTCATTTAGCAATGCAACGGGTGGCGTCTAGACGTATCTATAGTCTATGTTCCCTACAATGACAAATTTTGCATAGTACGTTGTAGTTATCATCGCTTGATAAATACAAAAATTCATTATGCCCTTCCTAACCAAATAATAAAAAATATATTCCTATCTATAAAATATCCAAAGTTATGTACCTATAATTTAATCGCATAATTTTAGATATTTTTAGATAGATCAATGATAAATTCAAATTTACAAATAAATAATCGCACTCGTTCCAATAGCTAATTAGAACCTAGCACAGCACAGCCACAGTATCGCAAATATATTGAGAGAAAAATCTTATAAGTATTTATTTCTTTACATACCTACTTAAGTAGGTATTTTGAAGATGCTCGGGCCAAACTGATCTATTTGATTATAAACTATTGTCATTAATGAATTTCATCAAATCGATCATAAGAACTTTTCTGTTCAAATACCAGTGGCGTTAATCGCATAATTTTAGATATTTTTAGATAGACGAGTATTTTTTGACTATAAGCTATTATGGCTTGGTTTCGCAGGGTTTCATTGAATTTAAAAAACTAACCAACACCATCTGTAAATTGTAGTCTTTTTATTGAACACAGAATAATATTACATACGATTTAACAATAAACAAAAATGCAAAATGTACGATAACCGAATGTTAAAATAATATTTTTTTTTCATAATATTGATCAGTATAAAATAATGTTGTCATTTATGCATTTTATTTTGATGAAATTCATATTTAGCTAAAAAACATGCCTATTAATATTAATTATGAGTCAATGATAAATTCAATTTTACAAATAAATAATAGCATGGAGCATTGAATGAATGAACAATGGGTAATAAAAACCTCACTGGGAAAATAATAATGAGTTCCAGCATTGTGGTAGGCAAAGGAAAAGTGTGCGATTCTCATAAACACAAGTGTCTTCCATCTGAACGCTCCCATTTAGTTATGTGTAAATGCGGAATCTCAGCCACGCAGGTGGCTTAAAAAAAGTGCGATACGGGTGTCTTCCATCTGAATGCTCCCATTTCGTTAAGTGTAAATGCGGAATCGAGCCACGCCGGTGGCTCGAGACCGGTATCTCGTCTGAAAGCCCGCTATGACTTCCATGCCAGTCACCGGAATTAGGTTACAAGCTAACTTAATATGGTCCTCCAAGATGACAAAGTGTATTTTTGCATAATAATGATGAAAATTGCGGAACATGACGTGATGGTTGCATTCAGCTGTACCATTGATATGTTTAAATCTGATGACGCAGCCAATACGTGGTTGGGAAGAGTAGACTCATCTCTTGCATGGGCACGACAGAAGAAGAAGAATATAAAGATAAATAAAAACAACTATTTATTTTCACCAATTTATTAATATAAAGAATTAAATACACAATCATATTACAATAAGTCGAGAAACAGGAATATTAAAAGTTTATTACATCCAATAAGCAACACTTAATTTTAAACACACGCAAATATAGTTGATACAAAATATTCATGTCATTTTTTTAAAATCATGCATTATTCTCTCATTTATAAGTTTTATATTAATATATCAAGGCCATATCATGTACAGTTTATAATCATTTATTAAGAAGTAGAATACATAAACTAATATAATTAAGTGTTTTATCACTGTCATAGTTGAAAATCTCATATGATGAATCCAAATTTTGCAAGAAGACCTGACAAAGATTATATTGCACATTATGACAGCTAACTAACTGCCGAAATTTGGTAAGTCTCGAAATCATGTTATGGAGTATTAATTGCAATTTGAAGTTTGACATGTCCTCTAAAATCAGGCGTAATGCGAATTTCTTTGTGCATTATGTGGATGTTCTATATATTGGATGACCTTAATTTTTTTTTCTAGCATACTTATATATAGACACATAATCCATTGTTAACTCTAAATACCTAAATTATCGATCTAACAACTTTTCGCAGTAACTCGGTATGACAGATAAGGAACTAGGTCTACTCTCGGACATCTTGTGCAAAGCTATTGTATGCTGGAATGATTAGAATGAAAAAGAATAGTGAGTGACAGGGAAATTTAGATGGGTCATCGATGGTTTACTTAGTGCAAAGATATTGAACGTCCAGTTTTGTATGTTTTGAGAAAATCGATTTTTAAGATGATTTTGTCATACCTACAAGAAAAATGGACATATTATGTATTTTAAAGATTTAATAACTTCTCAAATATCCTATTTGGACGTAAGTACAATATTTTTATAGTATAAAGATACAATGCAAACCAACGTTTTGTGTATGTTAATTAAATTTTGACAAAAACTGGACATACAATATCTTTGCAATAAGACATTGGATTATACTCTATCTATGGAGCAGATATCTTTAAAAACAATGATAAATAGATAAGCCAAATGGATGCAATTAATTTTAAAGACCTTTATGAGAAATATTCATAGTGTCATGTTACATTAAAATGATGAAAATATAGAACTGGGTATGAGGCCAAAGACATTGGCCAGGATACCCTCATTTCTTGGCCAATTAAAAAGATGGAATAGAAAGTGTATCCATAGTACGGTGGACGGACGGCATCATGTAGCTGGGGGAAGTAAAGTAAAGAAAGATGGAACATAGAAGAGTGGATTAAAATGGGAGGACACCTTTCAACAGCAGAGGAAAAGTACTGAATGGTGACGAAGATAAATAATTGTTAGGGTCATATAATATTTACTTAATTGTTTATACAAAATTCTTCATCTATGACAATGATAATGTATTATATTTTTATAAACTGAAAATTTTCTGAATACAAATAAATAATACTTAAGAGCGTAGTTCAGTGAACGGCAAATAATTTTCAACAGTAGGTGCGGTGAAATTTCTCACTAGTTGCCAATTGAAGACAGACAGTCTGCACGTTGATTTGTTTTGTCATGGCGTCGGATGAAAATATTCTTAAATCGTGTAAAGATGACTAAAAAACTTTACTTATGTACTTAAAAAAGAAAACATGTCAATGAATATACTATTATTTAGTAATATAACAATAAACATAACATTAAATGGACGCATGTTGGATTTTTATGACACATTATATTTCGTTCGGCACACGTCATTTGCACAATCTGCGCATCGCCTAGCCACGATATTTTTAGACCATGCCTTAACTGAAGTATAGCCTTAACAGAACTGTAGAATATAATTTTTAGGAAGAGGCTGTTTCACCGGCACAAGTGTGAAGTTAGCAATTATTTATTTAAAAACCGCTTATTTTATTTAAATTCTTATAATGAAACACAAATTATAGGGGTTGTCCATATATGCCATAAAGACCTAATGCGAGGTCTAATATAATGTGATGATTTGCAATAAATGGGATAAGGATGGGTTTTAGAAAATATGTCACGAATGCAACAAACTCATTTTTTTTCTGAGAAAATGTTCCATGAACACACTGAAATTGATGATTTATATGACATTTAAATTTTTTAACATTTTTAACAAATGCACCTGTCCCGATTCAAAATTCCCCGATTAGCAACAGGTAAAATTTGGAGAGTCGACAGCTTTAAGCACCTGAGGGTGCACATCACAAAGAAAGCTCTCTATCTGAATGGGAATGGCTGGAGTAATATTCATTTCGATGTGGAATGTCTGGGCCTTGGACTTGTATCGGCCACATGTTATACATACATGCCTCAAGTCTGTTCTTTAAGCCGACCGGATTCCGGTGTCCTGGAAGACCGCTAACAACTATTCATAGGGTGTATATGGCAAATCTATGGAATGCTGTCATGACCCGGGGAACGCAAGACGGCTGGTGAGTGACAGGGATTCTTAGAGGTGCCGTGATGTGCGAAACGGACATGGACTAAGAAAAAGAAGAAGTATAAATGGGTGGGCGATGAAAATTTGACAATGCAAGGGGCAAAAACATCTAAAATCAGGTAAGGTCATGTATGGACGACCCCTTAGCAATAAAAATTTACAATTCATAATTAACTAAAACATTACACTATTATAGCATGAAGTGTTTTTCAAAAAGTTTATCACAATCAAAGCCAGACTTTGTACGATACACTGCTATATTTCAAAATATATAATATATGTATAATAGAATTTGACACAAGACAATATCGAGAATCCAAACAATGATATATAAAATACAATCTCTACACGTAAGCATCGAGTGAAACATTCTTTTAGTACAATAAGTAAAGCTTACGAAATGACTCTATATTGGCAGATAGATTTTTGTATCAAAACTTTTTTATCTTATAAATAAAGTGGTGTCGATAGTTAAAATATTTAATGCATTAAGGTGATTCAATAAATATACAGGCCCACTGGCACAACAATTATTTTAATTTTTTTTTTAATTTCATGACAGTTTTCACATCCTATTTTGCATTCAACATATGTAATCTACGCAGTAAAGTGCATATTATGACATAGTAGATTACGCATGTGCGCAGTCTGCATAAGCGAAAAAGACTTCATAGTAAATATACACATTGAATTACGGCATTCGTCGAACACAAAAGCAAAATTGTAATTTTTGGTAAGTAAGTACTACAATTAATAATATCTTACATGGAATGTTATGAAAATCATAAATTACATTTCATCGGATTCATTAGGAATGGTTTTAAATTTCGAAGTCCAAAATTATATCCTCTAATTTAATGATGCACTTGGGGGGTATTTTTTGGTGGCACACTAAGATTTTCAAGAACTATAGTATTTTCCAAATTTTTATACTCAATGAGACAGTTAATAATCTAACATCCCTGAGTTGCAAATTAGACATCAATTATTGATACAGTGGGCAATTGTCGAAAAATGGTGCGCACTACTGCTCAAATTTGTGACTAACGGGGAGTTATTTTAAGTGACTTTATTAATGATTAAACATCACACTTCCATTGCAGTGAAACACTGATTTTTCCCATTATTTGTTGTGTGATGAGAGAAAAATATTTCATAGTGCAATCAAACCTTCAGCCGGGTCGCACATTTAAACTAGTCTACAACACATCAATACGTCAATGTGATTTTGTTGGTATTCACAAAACACATGTAACTTAAACTTAATGTACCTCTGCGCACAGCTTGAATGTGACATTTTAGTTTAACCTTTTCTATGGCAGTATCTGACAGGCCGCAGATTTTTAACGACACATGTTGAATATAGAGCGAAGCAAACTACAATCGCTGTAATATTGATAATTTGTGGCTTAATGGATGTCACTGTGTATTTAATCTTTTAGATTATGCAAATCAATTGACAGTGGTTAGTAATTTGAGTTTAAAGTCGGATGAGATAACTCGCAAAATTTGTATGTGTGGCATACAAATTATATAACAGCAAAAAATTTCACTTGACATGGAGTTATAATACCAAAATGTCGCATCGGCACATGTGTAGAACCATTTTCATTTGTTTCGACTAGCTGCATGACATGTTCTCGCTTGTATGCCTGATTTTGATTATTGATTATAACCCAGTCTAGACGATTTTCAATGTGCGACTGGGCTTACACCAACACAACTCTTTTCATGGAATTTATTCAAATATTTGTACCACAATGTACAAGATAAGAATAAATATTCAAAATAGATTGACTAACCCAATGTTTCTTAACCTTTTTAATAATAAATATTTCCACCGGTTAAGAAACTATGGACTAACCTATTCATAGTAGTTACTTAGAGTAATAAAACAGGTAATTGTGTCGCCTCTCTAAGCCCTACCATTTCACATAATATATTATATAATTATATGCAGAGTCAGTATCAATAAAATGAACACAATCTTCCTTATGAATATATAGTATTTATTATATTTAGAGTTCTCTGTCCCCTGTACGCTCTATGGCTTAAGCCTTTGGCAACTCGCTACATGCAATTAGCATCATGATAAATTTTATACATAAGTGAAATACATATTGAAATTTACTTTGACTTAATTACTGGGGTCTTTACTGTATTGGCATATGAATTAATATTCTTTGACTGCATAGGTGTGCCACCGCTAAAATAAAATAAATAAGACAACGGTATATTTATTCTTCTTTTATTTATACTTACACGATTTTACATTGGCGAAGGGTGGAGGTAGGCTGTTAAGATACGACATAAATAGTGCACACTAAACGTCAGTCATATTTATTTGTTTTTATTGAAATAACAATACAAATTGCAGATGGCCCATAATAGATAATAGATAAAAAAATATTCTTCTATATATAAAATATTTTTTATCTACTACGGTTTGGTTAGGTAGAATTTTATTAAATTTAAAAAACCTAACCAACACCACCTACAATTTGTATTTTTAGTTCAACGAAAACAAAAAATAACTATGACTGACAAAATGTGCATTATTTTTGTCTGGGCTGGGTTTAAATGAATTTTAAAAACTAACCAATACCATCAGCAATTTGTATTCTTAGTTTACTGATAACTGATATGTATGACCGACAAAGTTAAGTGTACACTATTATGTCAGATCTGAACAGCGTACCTCCACCTTTCGCCACTGCGATTTTAAGAGAAAGGTTTTCGTGACGTATTAATATTTATTCAATTTCAATGGTGACGTATCCAACTCTTTGGAGTAAGCTATTTTATATAATAATATATTCTGTGGTTTTTCTATTATATAAAGTTTACACAAAATATTGGCAATTTTATTAGTGGTACTGAACAGGAATATTTATTAATTACCAATTAATTATTTGGACTGGCATTTAAACAGTAGAATTCCATTATAATGGTGGGAAACAAATTTATGTGTTTTGTGAAATATCATATCAGAAGTGTTGAAAGGTGTTCAATAATGATACAATAATTATAAATATTGTATTTGTTTTTTTGGGTTGTCACCGTGTGTTCTTCAGAGCAGAGACAGAGGTCATTCTCATGAGATAACAATATTCAAGTGTGATGCGAATGGGCCTGTAAGTCTATCAGTTTGGTTTAGCTGATAGGGATGACAGATGAAAAGGGGGTGTTTACACTGTTTTCCTGAATACAGTATAAGTTGTAACAGCGGATACCAGATATTGGATTTTGCTGAAGGAGTCGGACGCCATTACATTTTTAAACATATCTGGTCGTACCTATTAATATTGACAGTGTTCCGGTGAATTACATAATAATCAATTTGATGTACATTTGCAGCATTTCACGTCTGCTTCGATCATCTTGCAAGGATAGTAAACTGTCGGTTATAACCGACATGTCTGCAATGTTAGGACGAGATGCGTTAAATGATTATTATGCTAAATCTAAGTACTTAACGTCAAAAGCCATTTATATATCCAAATATAATAATGATTAGATAATATAATGATTGCTTTGTCGTAATTAGAAACATTGAATGTAACATTCTATATTGAATATACATAACTTAGATAAGATGCACATCACTCATTAGGACATTGGCGCGAATTCAGTGGATGCGGGTTTGAGTCCCGCCGGGCGTTGTATTTTCTTTTCAAAGATTTTTCTAGTGAATATATCCGAGGTGTTTTCAAATAATTACACACGCACATAATATTGATTTTCTTATAAATATGTAAATTTGGATGGATACATGCGAATTATTTGATGGTTACGAACTGTCAGTTTAAAACAGGGGTAGTCAACCTGGTCCCTACCGCCCACTAGTGGGCGTTCCAGCTTGAATGGTGGGCGGTTGGGGTTTTAAAAACATTTTCATTATGAATCAGCCTCAGGGATCTCATTAATAATTTGATAAGTTTGATGAAAAAATGGGTTTTGGTCTTCAGTACATATGTTACGCCGAATGTGCGAAATTGAATATTACATGAAATGGGCAAAATTTTGCCTAAATCATGAAAAATGCAAGCCCGTTGCCTTATTCATGAATTAGACAAAATATCTGAAGAGTGCGTGAATTCGGCAGTAATTTTTCTGCCTAGTACATGTATTGGACAAATTAGATAGTAGCGCTACGGTGGTATTTTTTGCAACTAAACTAAATGTATCAAATGCTCATGCATTGGTCAAAATGTACATATATTATCTATGGTCAAAATAGATGATCGCGCTCCGGTGGTGTTTTTTGCAACTAATCAAACTAAACAAATGTGTCAAATATCATTGATTATAATATAAAAATATACCAATCAAAAACTACAATGACGTTCGAATATCCATTTACTATGCGCAAAAAAAATCTAGAACTATAATAATTATGAAAACAGAAGAATTTTATTGAAAAGTATTTTCGCGATTTGATTCGTGCTTGGGTATCAATCGTGCAATGGTCGATTGAATGTTTGTGATAGTTTGTTGACACTTGATAGCTAACCTCAAAATGGACATTCAGTTGAATAATTTAATTCAGAATTACAAAACCTAACCTAACCTAACCTAATAATAATAATATTATATTATGTCCAATTATAACTAATAAAATCATCCGTATTAAATTTACTTTTTCTTCTGTCATGTTGACAGTTCAAGAATTCCATACCCTGGCGAATTCATGTACTCAGCAGAAAATTTACCTAATTCATGAATAAGGCAACAGGCTTGACTATTACATGAATTAGCCAAAATTTTGCCCATTTCATGTAATAGTTAATTTCGCACATTCGGTGTAACACATATATCAGATTTCCATTGTCTTCAACGTTCATTACTAAAAGAAAATTTCAGAATTAACATAAATTTGTTTCTTACGGTGTCTAATAACTACAATTATTTTACTTACAACTATATTTTTGAGGCAATATCAGTTACACCAATTAATAATTTAGCTTTCAGGCTCAAGCTTATTAAAACACTTCACAATTCAGTACACAATTTGTGATTTTTTTATACCGACAATGGCGCATATTATATCTTTTTTCGACCCTCCTTGGTCACATATTTAGACGATACTTATTCATTATTAAATTTATCTTTTTTTTTAGTAACTATACCATTAATAATGTTATAAATTGACAAAAATTAAACTTCTCTATGAACTGAATATAGTAGAATCTCACTAATCCGGCACTTTATGAAATCTGATGGTGCCGGATAACTAGAATGTACGAAAAACTGGAAAATAAAATGTGTTAGTACTAGTAGTAGCAGTTTTATTTAAATCAGTAGCAAAAAGATATAGTAGCAACAAAATAATTGTTAAAATGTGTGTGTAAAAATGTTATCATATGTCGAGAGACACCATCAACCGCCTCCCTCCGGCTTAGATAGTGCCGTATTACTGATCATGGCAGATTTGTGAGATTCTACCATAGTCAAAACTGAATATAAAATGTTAAGAATGTAACATTCTGTTTTTGAAAAGCCTCAGAAGCATAACTATTAGAAAAATTTTAGAGAAAATCTCAAACCAAGTGGGATCATTCACGTTAATGGTATTAACTTACTGTCAATTCTTGTTGAAAAGATAATTTTCATCCGCTTCAATAGGACATTCTCTATTGATGACTTTGTTGACAAAACATCTTTTACTTCCCAGGTGACTGCTTAACAGCTAATAATTAATTACCGTTTTAAATATTCTTCTAGTCAATAATTCCTTATAACTATGCTATCTGAGATATTTCAATTTCCATTAAGAAATGGTTACCATCTTTGTTATATTATAAATCAAGGTAATGGACATTATTAACTCGATTTACAGATGGCGTCAGGACTGATCTAAATTTAAATTTTGACGTCCTTTGAATAGACACCGACAACTATAACTGGTTGAACTAGTGTCGCGGCACAAGTATTGCCGATGTATTGCGAGTTCTTATTTCTCCAAACCGTCGCACATCAAGTTATAGTTGTCGGTATCTGGTATTTATCTATTCAAGCATTTGGAAGCGGCAAAGTCTACAAAAGCCGCAATCAGAACATGTCGAGGATGCTAAGCCAAGGCGTAAGGTACATTTTGGTTAAAATTAGTTATTTATGCGGCTAGATTATTTTGACATCTTCACTGTCTCGAAAGTTCACCAGTGAATGTTATTTTGACAAAATTAAAACTATTTTTGCTAGGATGGCTGATGAAAAGTATCATGTCCGGAAATTTGTACGTATGCAGTTCGCCGTATCACAATTCACTGTGAAATGTTGTATCGGAAATATATGGTCGTATATTAAAGACCGTCCAACCTCTTTGGGTCATATAGTACTGAGGTAAAATTCATGTCTAAATAAAACACGGTTCTTGCCGGTTTACAGGAAGCTAGCGGCAAACAAATTTTGAAAATAGCTGATATACTGGATTATTTGTTAGGTTAGGCTTTCATTCTTGAAGGAACATTATTATTTGCAATGCTCCATGAACAATGCATAATTTTTCATCTCGGTGCTATAGAGATGACCGTATGGTATACGGTCATCTCTTTTCGATAAGAAAGCTCACGGCGAGCTTTGCTACGGTAAAATGTAATACGTACAATTTATGCGTAACTGAAAAGTATAAGTACAAAGAAATCAATCAAATTGGTATTTTATGTTGTAAATTGTCAATTATGACCTTTTGGCTTAACAAACTCAATATTTATTACAGTTATAAAATTGGCTATATAGTTTGTGGTCATAATTTTATCATAAGCTAAGATTAATCGCAAAAGGCTTTGGCTCGGATTTAGGCATTCATTTAGAATCACAAGGATTTTAAAGGAAGATATATGTTTATAAAATATATTTGCAACTACACACATATTGTTTAGTTTTCTAATTCGTTTATGTAAGCTTTGTAGCAGAAATATAGATAAGTAACAATAATATTTTTTTCTTGTTACGCTTTGAGCAGGATTATGTGCGGTCTTTGGCCAGTGTTTAGCAGTAATTAACCTAATGGGGCATTAATTTACACATGCAGAGATTTATTGTCACCAACTTAAACTTTCTCGACAAAAGTTAACTTCGTGTATTTTACGGATGCATGTCGCGACAGTAAGTGTTCACATGTTATGCATTTTTTGTCGCGACAATAAGTTTTGTCGACAATAAATCTACGCATGTGTAAAGCCCCTATAAATGCTAGAAGACACTTTTGCAGCGTTTAAACAACTAAACGTTTTCACATTACGACAATACTTACTACAAAACTGGTTGAATTAAGGAAAAGCTTATATTTTATGCATCAATTATCAGTGTGTAATAATGATGCATTTGTTTATCAAGCATTTGCTTATACCGGGACACCTACTCCGATATAAAATAATAATGTTAAAGTGGACACGTTAGCAGAATAGGTCAAATACATGAACGCAAATTTTTTATAATTACGCTTATTGCAGTGTAGTTCGACTATATACAAATAAGGTGGTGTGAATTATAGTCCAATAGGCCAAGTGACATGCAACGAAGATAAAATTACGAACTGTATGCTTTGTAAAGGGACGGACCCGTAAATTGTTTGCCGCCTCAAATGGCTGGGCAATGTACATAGGATGGACGAGTTACGCATGACAAAGAAATAGACATTCGGGAAGGCAACCTGGTCAACGAATGGTCCTGGAATGATGAAACCATAGAGTAAATTTGTCACCATGACAGCACATAACGTGATGATAGTGTATTTGAAGCATTCTGTCAATAAATGTCAGGTAACATTTTATCGAATCTAAAGCTTTTTACTGTTTTTAAATAATATGCAATCTGTGAAATAAGCCACAGTTCAAAAATGCTCTCCAGTATGTACTGTTGGTTGCTGCCATAGATGTTACAGTGTACCAAAAGTAGTACTGTCTGCACTGGGCCTTATTATAAAATAAAAATAAAACAATATGTTATGTGTATTCCATACCAAAATATTATATACATCTAAACGCAAACAAATTACACAATTTTATTATGTGCAAACGTTTGCTATTATACAAACATGTTTTTGAAACTCAGTGCATGTCCACATCTGCAAACTATCAAATTAAACTTAGTTTCGACAATCCACATCGTAAAAAGATCTGTTTTTTAATCAAGAGACTACGCCTCCCGCTACTTATGGTAATAGAGTAAACATTTTTATACAAATGTTTGATTACAGTTTTTGTACAGCTGTTATACATTTTGTTTGTGCGCAGATGTATGTAGGTAGGTATGTAATAGGCTTAATTAATTAAAAATAATTTGCATAGCGATAGCAAAATAACCCAAGATAATAAATATACATCTTAATAGATATCATCGAACGGTCACGTGCTGTTGTTAATCGTGAAATTGGGATTCTTCTTGAAGACAAAGATGGCGTCATCGAGCCAATAGTAGGACTGGTTGATATCCCCCTCGCAGAGATACGGAACTCGGCTCCACCTGACTATGTCCAGACCGATGTCGTCCCGGACGTACTCAAGGAACGAGGAAACTTGCTCTTCAAAGGTGCTACCTTTAATCGGCATGCGTTCGGTGGGATAGTGGTCGGTTGTATCTGAAAATAATAACATATATCATTAGGTTAGGTTACGTTAGGTTTTCTTTCTGTTTGTTCTATGTTTGCTGACTAAGTCTACAAATATACACAGAAAAAAATAACGGCTCAAGCCCAGGGGCGGCTCTACCTTAAGTGTTCATAGGGACCATCCCGACATTGTTATCATGTCAAAAATACACATACGATATTTTTATCATTGTCATAATATACCCACTTAATTACATGATTAACCCTTAGACTGCTACGCAACGATATATCATTGTTTTTGATATTGGCCACAACGATCGTCGTTTTGCATTTGATGCCTGAAATGTTAAGTTAATTTTGGAACATACTACTGCTTCAGCGGTATGAAACATTTAGTTTTATTTGATATATTTAGTTTTATTGTTGTATAATATAACTTGATTTATATATGTATTGTGACTGGGTAGGGTTAGAACTTATAACAATTGTATTTTTTTTCATCGCATCAGCATTTTTATAATAAAAGCATTAATTTCAAATACAAATTTCAGTTTACAATATAAACAAATTTCATTTTTTATTTGTTTACAGTCAAATTCTGGGTGGAATGACAATTTTTTATTTAATAATATACATTTGAAACAGTGGGAAAAGTATTTTAGAACAGTGTTTCCCTAAAAATACTAAAGATTATACTAACTAAATTAATACTAACTTACTTATTTCTAATTTACTAAAGAAAACTACACGGATCGTGACTCCCTGAAGGGACCGTAGATTTTCTATTAAATTGAAGTGGATTTATACTATATAAAAACAATTTCATTTATAAAAAAAATAATGAAATAAAAATCATTTGCAATATTTTAAATGTTCCGATAAGCAAACACCATGAAGACCTTTTTCACAACCAATTGTTTTCAATAGCTGTTAAAAATAAAAACTGGTATAACGCTGGCACACGTGGTCGTCAGTATGATAGAGCGAGAAAGAGAATTTCAATTAATTTTAAAGGCAGACGAAGCGGGGAATATCTAATAGCCTCATTATCTATTCAAAACGAAAAACTAATTACAAAATGTGTTTTCATAATATTCCGATTTCGCAGAATCAATTAGAGTGGTAAGGTGTCTAAAAATAATACAATACTTTAATTTATCGACAATTATTGGTAGCCATCTTCGACCGGATTTTGCACAACATCGTAGCAGCCAAAGGGTTAAATGAACTATTTAATTTATTTCATCCATCTAAACCCATCGCAATTTCATTGAGATATTTATTATTATTATGCAAATAAATAAAGCAATGGTTGTAAATTTTGTAATAACATAATGATGATTACGCGGTATTAAAATATTTAATTAAATTAAATACTCTCTATTGCACGGTGACACATATGTACGAATTAAGAAAGATATGGCGTCTATTTGTTGCTAACCGAGGCACTCAGTTTCATACCATCGCCGCGGTACAAATCTCGTTCTACAAAGGATATGAATACATTAGTGTTAGTATATGCATACTGGGGAGCAAATCAAATAACCCCTAAGTGAGTAAAAACGCTCATTGTATGTCATTGTTCAAAGTTGATAATGGGTCTAATAATTATTATTATTGATTAAGTTATTATTTTTAAGCACGCTTTTTAGATGTGAATAAGTAACGACTAAGATAGGCACTTAATCATATTATTTATTCTGAAAAGTTACTCATTTTCTCATTAATAAAATCATATTATTATAAGTAGCTTGGTACATTATGTATAATATGAGAAAGTAGTGTTACACCGCCGAATGGTCCCCATTTGGAGATGTCTCTGTGTATCTGGAGAGGCCCGAGTCGGTATCAAATCCAACAAATAGTAAGGGCTGATTACGAAAATAAATAATAATAATAGAGCCGGCAATGCCGTAGATTATGACCGTTGAAAAATATTTGCAACGTCGCCGTTTTTCGACAACGCTCTCGTTGAAAGCGAAACACAAGATGGCGGGGAATCCGTTGCAAACAGCCAAACAGTATACACACACATTTCGTCCTCCGTAAAATAAATTATTAAAAATGTAACTATTATATAATATTAACGTAAATATACCTTGCCGTTTCCAAAACAATTCCGGTGTGTTATTTGTTCACCTCCAAGTCCTAAATCCAGACGAAAATCCATACAACAAAATAAAAGTGACAGCATGTTTTCACTTTCGAAAATGGAGGGAAATGACAGTAGGTAGGTAGGTATATTTAATAATTAATGGTTAAAAAAACCCCACCACCTAGAAAATCGTCGAGCTCGCTCAAGCCAGTCCATGGCAGGCCTCAGCACTGTTAACACAGTCACAAGTTTATATTATAATTAGCCCAAATAAATGAATATCAGAAGTATTTACACGTGTTCCAATGGCACCCTACAAACAATCGCACATATTTGTTGTACATTTGTCAGATGCACCACTGCTAATATGCAAGCCTCCATTACCTAAGTAATAATTTATTTTCTTAAATACTTACACTCCACGTAAGGTTTGAACGGTAGAACCAGTGCGACTATTATCAGGCCGTCATCTTCCAGAGACTCCCTAGCAGTCAGCATCATGGTGCGGGGCTCCGAGCACCTGTCCAGCAAGTTCAGCATGGTGATAACATTGTACTTCTTTCCCAGCCACCAGTTTTCAAAGTCGAGCACCCTGAAATAATTCGAAGAATTTCTTATAGACAATTGATTAAGAAGAGAAATATACTTACTTACCTAAAGGGGGCACAACACTTTACACCTACCCTTCAATTATGTGTTTTATTAATAATCGTATTGGTGTTTAATCGACTTTGATGGAAATCCAGAATCACGGGACATCGGGATTATGTTTTTTTGTTTTTGAATGATGTGTGCTTTATTATAATTAATACCTTACAAATATTTTAAGTGTGTTGTACATTAGAGAAAAATCAATAAACGAAATTTTAATACAAACCATAACCACAAAATAATCTGTAATAATAAGATAGGTAGCCATTAACGAATTCACATTTTGTAACGTTTTTTTAATTGTAAGTTTATCATTGATTTAAAAAAAAATATTTTTATATTTTAGTAATTACATTTTAAAAAGTAAATTATCAAAAAATGTCTCAAGGTTCGTATTTTTCCGCTAGGTGCTTCACCTTAACTATTTCTATTAATGAGACTTAAAAGAACTATGTAATTGTTTTTGAATTCTGGTTGACTTCAATATCACCAATCATTTTGATCTGCAGAATTTAACGGCAAATTATTTCAAAAAGGGCTTCCAGATTAGGTACAACAAAATCTGTAGACAGGCAGAGACCCTGAGGTCTAATAAAAATGATAATATTCCTTTTTGTAAAAAAAAATATAGACGGAATAATATTATTAAAACACATATTTTTTGAATATCCAGTACCTAATCATAACGTTGAAAAAATGGTTCCCATTGAAAACCTCCAGTATTCGCAATTCCGAAATCTGGTCACTCTATCCAAGACTGTTTGAGTTAGAAAGGTTTTATGGTTTATTTATAAACTGTTCTCAAGAAAAATATCCTTGTTATACTACCATTATATTAATAGGAAACTCCCGTTGAAATAAACAATTATAATTTAATATTACTCACTGGAATCCTTTGGTCTCCAACATTTTCCTCATTGAAGCGCTGATTTCTGTGGCGTACAGGTGAGAGAAAAGCGACGCCCATCTCTTTGTGACCTCTCCATCACCAGCACCAAGATCCAGAAGAGTTCCCAACGTCCAGGGTTTGGCGTAGCCCCTATTCGTCAGGCTCCTGGATCCCGTCACCGGAGAGATCAGCTCGGTCAGCTGGTCTGATGACAGGACGAACATGGATCCACGGCCCAGCCATCTGTGGATAAGAAATGTTTTTATATTAGCTATCGATGTCGTGTAGGTATAAGAAATCAATAGGTTGCAACCTCAATTAGACGCCCACCTGTCATGAATGTAAAGGTCGAAAATGAAGATTTTTGGTATCTTTAAAAGCTAAGTCTGAACAATCTGTAGACTGTAGGAAAGGGGTGCCGGACGAAATCCCGAAGGCCGAAATCCCGAAGGCCGAAATCCCGAATGCCGAAATCCCGAATGGACGAAATCCCGAACGGCCGAAATCCCGAATGGCCGAAATCCCGAATGGCCGGAATCCCGAAGGCCGAAATCCCGAAAAATAAAAAAATATAAACAATAATAATTTTCAACCAGCGGTACGCAAATAGGCGGCGCTTTTTCGAGAGTGTGTAATTTTACAAGATAATAAAAATAGTTTTATAAAAACTATTATTAATTATGGATTGAAGCATAAAAATAATTTTAAACCAGCGGTACCCAAATAGACGGCTCTTTTTCTTGCGTGTGTAATTTACCATGATAATAAAAATAGTTTTATAAAAACTATTATTAATTATGGATTGAAGCATAAAAATAATTTTAAACCAGCGGTACCCAAATAGGCGGCTCTTTTCCTTGCGTGTGTAATTTACCAAAATAATAAAAATAGTTTTATAAAAACTATTATTATTTATGGATTGAAGCATAAAAATAATTTTCAAGCAGCGTTACCCAAATAGGCGGCTCTTTTTCTTGCATGTGTAATTTACCAATATAATAAAAATAGTTTTATAAAAACTATTATTAATTATGGTATGAAGCACAAAAATAATTTTCAACCAGCGGTATCCAAATAGGCGGCGCTTTTTCTTGAGTGTGTAATTTACCATGATAATAAAAATAGTTTTATAAAAACTATTATAAATTATGGATTGAAGCATAAAAATAATTTTAAACCAGCGGTACCCAAATAGGCGGCGCTTTTTCTTGAGTGTGTAATTTTACAAGATAATAAAAATAGTTTTATAAAAACTATTATTAATTATGGTATGAAGCATAAAAAGAATTTTCAACCAGCGGTACCCAAATAGGCGGCGCTTTTTCTTGAGTGTGTAATTTTACAAGATATTAAAAATAGTTTTATAAAAACTATTATTAATTATGGATTGAAGCATAAAAATAATTTTCAACCAGCGGTATCCAAATAGGCGGCGCTTTTTCTTGAGTGTGTAATTTACCAAGATAATAAAACAGTTTTATCAAAACTATTATTAATTATGGAATGAAGCACAAAAATAATTTTCAACCAGTGGTATCCAAATAGGCGGCGCTTTTTCTTGAGTGTGTAATTTACCAAGATAATAAAAATAGTTTTATAAAAACTATTATTAATTATGGATTGAAGCATAAAAACAATTTTCAACCAGCGGTACCCAAAAAGGCGGCGCTTTTTCTTGCGTGTGTAATTTACCAAGATAATAAAAATAGTTTTATAAAAACTATTATTAATTATGGATTGAAGCATAAAAATATTTTTAAACTAGCGGTACCCAAATAGGCGGCTCTTTTTCTTGCGTGTGTAATTTACCATGATAATAAAAATAGTTTTATAAAAACTATTATTAATTATGGATTGAAGCATAAAAATAATTTTAAACCAGCGGTACCCAAATAGGCAGCTCTTTTTCTTGAGTGTGTAATTTACCAAAATAATAAAAATAGTTTTATAAAAACTATTATTAATTATGGATTGAAGCATAAAAACAATTTTAAACCAGCGGTACCCAAATAGGCGGCTCTTTTTCTTGCGTGTGTAATTTACCGAGATAATAAAAACAGTTTTATAAAAACTATTATTAATTATGGAATGAAGCATAAAAATAATTTTAAACCAGCGGTACCCAAATAGGCGGCTCTTTTTCTTGCGTGTGTAATTTACCGAAATTTAAAAACAGTTTTATAAAAACTATTATAAATTATGGAATAAAGCACAAAAATAATTTTTAACCAGCGGTACCTAAATAAGCGGCGCTTTTTCTTGCGTGTGTAATTTACCAAGATAATAAAAATAGTTTTATAAAAACTATTATTAATTATGGATTGAAGCATAAAAATAATTTTCAAGCAGCGGTACCCAAATAGGCGGCTCTTTTTCTTGAGTGTGTAATTTACCAAGATAATAAAAATAGTTTTATAAAAACTATTATTAATTATGGATTGAAGCATAAAAACAATTTTCAACCAGCGGTACCCAAAAAGGCGGCGCTTTTTTTTGCGTGTGTAATTTACCAAGATAATAAAAATAGTTTTATAAAAACTATTATTATTTATGGATTGAAGCATAAAAATAATTTTCAAGCAGCGGTACCCAAATAGGCGGCTCTTTTTCTTGAGTGTGTAATTTACCAAGATAATAAAAATAGTTTTATAAAAACTATTATTAATTATGGATTGAAGCATAAAAACAATTTTCAACCAGCGGTACCCAAAAAGGCGGCGCTTTTTCTTGCGTGTGTAATTTACCAAGATAATAAAACAGTTTTATCAAAACTATTATTAATTATGGAATGAAGCACAAAAATAATTTTCAACCAGTGGTATCCAAATAGGCGGCGCTTTTTCTTGAGTGTGTAATTTACCAAGATAATAAAAATAGTTTTATAAAAACTATTATTAATTATGGATTGAAGCATAAAAACAATTTTCAACCAGCGGTACCCAAAAAGGCGGCGCTTTTTCTTGCGTGTGTAATTTACCAAGATAATAAAAATAGTTTTATAAAAACTATTATTAATTATGGATTGAAGCATAAAAATAATTTTAAACTAGCGGTACCCAAATAGGCGGCTCTTTTTCTTGCGTGTGTAATTTACCATGATAATAAAAATAGTATTATAAAAACTATTATTAATTATGGATTGAAGCATAAAAATAATTTTAAACCAGCGGTACCCAAATAGGCAGCTCTTTTTCTTGAGTGTGTAATTTACCAAAATAATAAAAATAGTTTTATAAAAACTATTATTAATTATGGATTGAAGCATAAAAATAATTTTAAACCAGCGGTACCCAAATAGGCGGCTCTTTTTCTTGCGTGTGTAATTTACCGAGATAATAAAAATAGTTTTATAAAAACTATTATTAATTATGGATTGAAGCATAAAAATAATTTTAAACTAGCGGTACCCAAATAGGCGGCTCTTTTTCTTGCGTGTGTAATTTACCATGATAATAAAAATAGTTTTATAAAAACTATTATTAATTATGGATTGAAGCATAAAAATAATTTTAAACCAGCGGTACCCAAATAGGCAGCTCTTTTTCTTGAGTGTGTAATTTACCAAAATAATAAAAATAGTTTTATAAAAACTATTATTAATTATGGATTGAAGCATAAAAATAATTTTAAGCCAGCGGTACCCAAATAGGCGGCTCTTTTTCTTGCGTGTGTAATTTACCGAGATAATAAAAACAGTTTTATAAAGACTATTATTAATTATGGAATGAAGCATAAAAATAATTTTAAACCAGCGGTACCCAAATAGGCGGCTCTTTTTCTTGCGTGTGTTATTTACCGAAATTTAAAAACAGTTTTATAAAAACTATTATAAATTATGGAATAAAGCACAAAAATAATTTTTAACCAGCGGTACCTAAATAAGCGGCGCTTTTTCTTGAGTGTGTAATTTACCAAGATAATAAAAATAGTTTTATAAAAACTATTATTAATTATGGATTGAAGCATAAAAACAATTTTCAACCAGCGGTACCCAAAAAGGCGGCGCTTTTTCTTGCGTGTGTAATTTACCATGATAATAAAAATAGTTTTATAAAAACTATTATTAATTATGGATTGAAGCATAAAAATAATTTTAAACCAGCGGTACCCAAATAGGCAGCTCTTTTTCTTGAGTGTGTAATTTACCAAAATAATAAAAATAGTTGTTTTTTTATTTTTATTTATTATCTTTTTTTTATACTTTATATATATATATTTATACTTTTTATTTATTTTAAACATTTGATGACTGCATAAAGTATTTTTATTACATAAAATAGTATTCTTTTAAACCTCTCGCTCTAATGTTTTAGAATATAGTCATATTTCAGTACATAAATGTGCAGTGGTGTTAAGATTTTTTACATTTATTAATTTTTAAACGCATTTATAAAACCACCAGTATAATTTATGTCGACATTATTATAGTGAAATATTTACGATAAAAAATTATATTGATAATCTCTGTGATCCCAAATTTGACAAGAATGAAATTATCGAATCGCCCATAGTATGTATATTTCCCAAAACGTAGTATGGCTTGCTTATAATAGGCATGGTTTAATAATTTATGTTGGATCTTAACAGTACCTCCACCCTTTGCTACTGCTAGGTAGATACTGATTTAAATGAATGCATGTATGTAATTTCTAGTAAATTCCATACATATACGTTTATTGACAGGGTGCAGAAGTAGACTCATTTACAGCCACTGAGTAGGTATGTGAAACGCTGATGGATTACCAATTGAATGTCGGTTTTCCACGTACCCGTCAGGAGTTCGTGCCACCAGGATATAAATCACAAAAGTTGCGCCAATAACGATTCGCCAGACACAAAATAACAAATTTACCAGACACCACCGTCTGGATTGTATTTATAAGAAAAAAGAAGAAAACATTTGAACGAAATGTATCGTTACGCGGTACAGTTAAATTTAATATCGGATATGATTGGAAAAATACAGTTTAAAAACGCGGCCAGACATTCGACGAGCATATTATTTATGTAAATAATAAAATCCGATAGAATGTACGTAGGCACCAATTTAGAATTGGATGTTTAGGTATCCTACGATCTATGTTTTGTTATTGTTAACACTACAACTAGGGATCCCGAGCTATTTTCGATACCTATGAATCCCGGGATTAATAAACATAACCTCGAAACATTCGGGATTGATTTTTTTATCAATTTTTATGGAAAATAAAATAAAAACGAAAATATAACAGAAAAAATAATAATAACAAATAACTACATAAGAAATAAACTGAGTTTGAATGAAGTTTCATTTATACCCATGTGTAAGTTGCTGATTCATTTTATTTTTTCACTGAAATGAGAAAGATTGGAAAAAACAATGCTTCGCACTATTAACAAAGTAATTCCACCATGATCTCATACGTTTTACAGCAGTTTCATATTTGGCTGACTAATTAGATTTATGAAGCGAAAAGGCCATAAACCATGATTTACTTTACTATTTTAAATCTCGCTAACCCATTCATTAAATCTTTACTATCAGAAACAGCAACTCATATTAAAATCACATTATTATTTATATTACAATATTATTTACCCCATTAAACTTATGTATTTCCAAGATTGAACGTATACAATATTAACAATAAATTTCTTAAATTATACTAGATTTATTTTTGACCGATTTTATCAATGTTATTTGTAAATATAAAAATGTTATATTAACAATGGAAGAACATGCCAATCTCGGGACCAGTCCCGGGATCCCGGGATTGTCAAATTGTAATCCCGAAATCCCGGGATCAGAATTTTCTGCTCGGGATTGGATTCCCTAACTACAACAGATCACGATATCGAGTGACAGTAGTGTAGTAGTAACAGTGAAACAATACCCAGGCTTTGTGAAAATCGCATATTTAAAATTTATAAAAATAAGCCAGCAATGTTAAGATAAAATTGTCATGATAGCAGTGGCGAAGGGTGGAGGCAGGCTGTTAAGATTCGACATAAATAGTACCTACACACTAAACTTCGTCAGCTATACTTATTTGGTTTCATTGAAATAAAAATGCAATTAGCATAATATGTTGCTGGTTAGTTTTTAAAATTCAATTAAACCCTTCCTAGACTAAACCACAATAGTTTGTGTGACCTATGGGAGATCCGACAAAAATAGTGCACACTTTTTCAGTCATAGTTATTTGTTTTCGTTGAATTAGTAATATATATTTTTACAGATGTTATTAGTTAGTTTGAAAATAACCATTTAGCCCTGCCTGAACCAAACCATAATCGATAAAAAAATATTCTTCTATCTATAAACAATCTAAAACTATGTATGGTTTATTGACCTAATTTTAGATATTTTATAGATAAACGAATATTTTTTGACTATTTTACTGGGTTTAATCGAATTTTCAAAAACTAACAAACACTGTCTACAAATTGTAGTCTTAGTTCAATGAAAACAAAAAAGTTTGACTGACAAAGTTTAGTGTGCACTATTTATGTCGGATCCTAACAGCTTACCTCCACCCTTCGCCACTGGGTACAGTATGTATTTGTGATCTCATCGGCCGATTCGAATCCGGAACCCCCGGATGGCAAAACGGTGGCTTACGCATTGGACTACTCCTTATGATTGATGCTGTCACCGTCATAATAATTTGAAAAATTTCGCGGGGTTTTTCGTTACGAGAAAATTTGAGAAAAAAATAATAGGTGTAGTTCCAGCCTTGGCAACCTGGCATTATGTCAGCTAAATGGCCAGTCACTTTTGAGATCAGTCGTTAACACAATTAAATATATGTAGTTAAAAAATGTAACCCTGCCAATTTTCTTTGTTTTGTAAGCTACTAGGGATATGGAATCACCCTTCTAGCCAACTTTCCTTGATTGTGTTGTAATGTTTAATTAAATTTTGAAAATAAATAAGGTGTGATTTATGCTACAAATTTAGGTGAAGAACAATGGCTGACAGCTAATTCAATGATTAGTCTTAGTAAACTTCATTTTCATATACGTAGGTATATGTCAGTGGCGGAGAATCCATACTAGGCGATTATTTGAAGCCTACCTTCATAAGAAAAATATTTTTTAATTGCATATTGACATATTGATATAATCACTCTATAAAAATAATTTAATTTACCAACGACATATTATGTCGTATAATTTGTTGGAATGTATTATACAGATTATAAAACAATGAATAAATGTCGGATTATTTCTCAAGGAATTGTGATATTTTTTCGTATGGATTTCACGTCACGTAACCTCAGTCAATCTATCGAATTGTATGAAATATGGTAGGCTCCTATCGCAGAGCCTAAAACCTTCGCTAATAATATTGTTGTCATAACTGCACTTGTCCAAAATAATTATTAATTAGATACTTAATTAAAAAAAATATATAAATATGGCGTTTAATCGCATATTAATAAATATAAATTGTTTTTAAAAATAAAAATAAATTTTATCTAATGATTTTTGATGTGTATAAATGTTTTGAAAAATATGTAATTTAAACTCATCCCTCAATTTTATGTCGTCAGTGAGTTTTTGAAGTTTCATTGAATTAGTGTGTCGTTGTCATTAGTGTGTACCTATTAATTAGTAGTAATATCGTATTATCTTCTTATTTCCCGTAAGTACCTATACTTGACAAGTGTGCTCTTGTTCTCAGATCTCCACAGCCTACCTCTTTCCAAAAGTCACCCTTCGCCACTGGTATATGTATATAAATGCTCCGTATCAAAAGGTTTTTTTTTATTCAACGTAAACGCTTCAGTTGCATGACTATTAGTTAATTTCATCGTGATTAGGTATGGCGCAGGTGACTCAATTGGTAAAGTGCGTTGTTTGCAATCTGATAGATGTAGTTTCAAGTCCTGTCCAGCGCTATATTCTATTCAACATTTTTTTCTAATTTGTTGTTGAGGTTTTTTCTTGAATATAATTCCACCTGCGTTT
This sequence comes from Rhyacophila brunnea, assembly GCF_057557595.1. NCBI lineage: Eukaryota > Metazoa > Arthropoda > Insecta > Trichoptera > Rhyacophilidae > Rhyacophila > Rhyacophila brunnea. Next base: position 46,777,544 of record NW_028233361.1, on the reverse strand, counting down.
TTCACAATACCGATAAAAAATCTCAATATAATTTTCGATAGAATAAGCGAGATTCGTCTAGTTTTCCTCGATGTGACATTTTTCCAACCGTTTTCAGGTTCAAGGTGTCCCGGCATTGCATTTTTATCGACAGAAGCATCCTCGGTCGTCGCAGCCATTGTTATTTTATGGTTTTCAGCTCGACTCGACGCGACGGGTCAATGGCGCGAACCGCGTTCACTTTCCACGTCTGTTTGAATGCCATAAAACAATACATACACGCCACACACACCATAGAATCATAACAAGTATCCACATCGCATAGACCAGAAAAGGTGCGAACTTTCGCTGTCTTCAAATGGCAACACTGGAAGCTGCTAAAAAGGTCCAATAGTGATTTTCAGATTGATATTTGAAAAGAAAATGTTATCTGATGCATTAGGATTAGAAAATTGTTTCAATAACACGATATCTTAAAGGCGCACAGGCAAAATTTGGGGTGTTTTTATGATTTAAGCTTGAATAATCTATATACCTCGTAGGTCATTACGACGTCCTTTCCTTTCTTAATTCAGAAATCAATATTTCATGATCGAATAAAATATTTTTAATAACGAAAAAGATTATTAAGTAGGTACTTATTGTAAACGCCATCAATTTAAAATTGAGCGTAAACTGTAAAGCCATTCAGATATCTGTGGTTATGGTATGGTACCTACATTTCAAAATTATTATTTTGTTAATGCGCGCATTATACATTTATTTGCATTTTCATAATAAATAATATTAATACATACATATTATTAGAATGTACATAATTTTGAAAACACTTCTGACGTCGGTTAGTAATTAAAATAATACCTACTTTGATTTAAAATACAAAAGCCGATCGCCAATAGTAGCTCAATTTGGTAAGCGCTTCAGAGAGTATTAAGAACCGTTAGTTAAAATTTGTCGCAATTAAGTACGGCGCCTTTAACATAGTGGTATATGTGCGTGGGCGCGAAACCCGACAGATGCAGGTTCGATTCCTGTGGGGTGTCTTTGTTTTTGTGAAAAGATTTTTTCTATTGGTTATAATTTATAATATATTCTCTCAGAAGTGTTTTCAAATTTATGTATGTTCAATAATTAGAATGTTACATTCTTAAATCTTGTGAATTATTCGTTGAATAAAAAAATATATTATTAGTATTAGACGCTCTATACGGTAACCTTTCTATTGGAGTTTGCAATTGACTCGTAATTTTGGAGAAATTACTACCCTTTAAGTTGTGTACATATTTAAGTAAAGTAAATTACCATGTCCTATCCTAAAAAAAAGAAAATATGAGTTTATCATGTTACGTGGGGTTACACGTAAATTGTACGGATTGCATTTCACCGTAGCACGGTTAGCCGTGAGCTTTCTTATTGGACAGATCAAAAAAATATGCGTTGTTTGTGGATCATTGCAAACAATAATTTTAGTAGATTAAACAAGAACATTAATTTGATATTGATTGTTGTAACGCTGTCATTATTATCAGATACCACCAACCAGAATTTTATATAAATCATACGACATAATTGTATTTTTAATTTACTTACTAATCTACTTATTTTCTTCTGTCTTTATCTTGTACCTATTCCTGTTTAATCACGTATGATATGAATTTCATCTCAATACTATACGTCAATCTATTTCCGTTACAATATCTCAGTGAACTTTGATACGCCCAACTGCATACGTACAAATTTCCGGACACTGCATTAATGTTTAGTATTGGGTATTGATATTTGACTGATGTGTTAAAATTTAAGTTCAATAGATGATGGCGTATTATACCGATTGGATTATAACAACCATTTACAATTAACCACTACAATCTAATAATAGTATTATTATCATGAGATAAAAAGTTGTACATGAACAGGTATTAATAATATTACGTGAGAGAAGTTTGACGGATGGGATGGCCATAAAGGGAAGGGTACCGCCGAGTTGAGATCAACGCATTTATTAAAAAAAAAGAAGTCGGATCTCAGTTTGACGTCTGCGTGTAATCCAACAATGCAATCGTTCAAATGAATTATTGTAATCACACTTACAAAGTATTCCACAGACAATAAAAGTAATGGCCTGCAATATGCGCAGGCCGGCGATCACTCTTTCCCGCGCGAAAATAAAATGATTGTCAGTCAGGGTTGCCATTATGCATAAATTATATTCGCAACGTCACTGCGTCGAATAAAGCGCGCGCCAAAGCTTTTGCCGCGTGCAGAGATTCCCAGTTTTTTTATTATTATTATTATTGTCATTTCGCGAATGACAACACTGCAGCTGTTCGATAATCAGATCTAATAGTAATAAAATTGCTAGAGATTTTCAGGGCAATTTCGTATATATGTATTATTTTTATTTTTTATTTAGTATTTGGATTGCTATAATAGTGTTCTTCCTTTTTTATATATACTTACCTATATTATTCCTTCTTCAACGATATTATGTTACAGTATACGCCCCTAGACAAAATGCCGCCCCTAGATAGCGCCAAAACGCCGCCCCATTTTTTTAATAAAGTATTTTGTATCATACGTGCACGTGTCGTTTCTGGCCACCAAGGAGTCGTCGAAGGGCAACGAAAGTAAACTAGACATCGCGAACACGACAAAAAAATACAGTCCCGTTAAACCTTGTATGTTAATTTAATGCACTTTATTTCCAACCAGTGAGCTGGATTTCTTAATGGAAAGATATTTTCGTTATTACTAAGTTTAAGTAGCTATTTCTATATATACCAAACAGTTCTCCTCGATTTGCCACTTTTCGAGTAACTGCCGCCCCCAAGCGACGCTCAATCTGCCTACGTCCACGGGACGACACTGCAGTATACAGTATAGTGTACTTTCAAACAGGTCATCGTTGGTTTTGATCAATCATGGAGATGTCTCTTACTGGATAAATCACTAGCCACGTGCAATGTTTATTAATTACAATATATATTAGAAAGGCCTCCAGTTTAGTCAACATACAATTGTTGAAGTATGATTATTTCAAAGGAAAATAGTGTCATTGCAAGTGCGATAAACTTTTAAACAATGGGTCTGGGTTCGAATTAAACTTATTGGGTAAACGTCATACGTTGTTATTTCAATCAATGTGTATATTTTAAAAATACTCCCTGCTATACGTTGCGACCGCGTATATTACCTTACCGCGCCTTGTTGCTTCCACGGCGGACCCGCGTGCATTTTTCATATCCACGACAACAGTTAAAATCGCTAGTGAATATTTGCAGATGTTGCGTAGGAATTAGGCAGAGGTGATGGTGATTATTGTTACGGTTGATATTCTTGAGTTACTTGACTGTACTTAAATAATAATTATTAGAAGAAATACACTGATATTTTTTACCAGATTCGTCGCTAGTTTTTGAGTTTATGGTTTTTTATTTTATTTTTATCGTGGGGTCCTCAAAAAGAGTCAGTGCCTCAGGCCTCCAAGTGCCTAAACCCGCCACTGAATACATGCCATTGCCATGTTATATGTATCTGGGTGAGTGGGCGATTTCATGCTGCAGTTTTGCCTCAATGGTTGAATGAAGAAAGGTAAGTAAGAAAATAATTCTATTTGACGAAGTGCATATTAAAAATCCCATAAAACAGCATTTTAAGAGCCCACAAGGGCGTGGCGCTCGCACGAAAACAAGAATGCAATTGTTGGTAGGTACCTAACTAATTGAAACAATGTATGGAAGGCTACTATTCTTGTTTCACTTGCAATAATACTTATTTTGAAGTAGGCATGCTATTCATTTCTCAGTTCCGCTTATCAAAAGTTGTTATAGAATGAATAATTTAAAAAAAAGAGATTATAAGGGGTCGCCATCAATGACAAGACATGATTTACGGCATATTGACCTCCTGTCCTTATTTCTTTTTTTTTATTATAATTTTTTTTTATTAAGGAAAACAAACATTTACATTGATTACAAATATAATATATAAATAACAATGGATTAAAGAAAAGATATTGCAACCAGCAAAGTTGCCATATATAAATTATAATAATATACATAGTTGTTATAAGTTATAATCATCATACTTTGGTCACAAAATCTTTTCCAAATTATGCCACATTTTTAACACCCTCCTATGAAAATGGTCGATTTCACTAATCATCACATTACATAAAACCGCTTCCCCCGTACGGCGTGCTGTTATATATGGACGACCCCTAAGCATACCTATCAATCAACCTAAAATTGTACACATAAACATAATTGGTATTTCCAATAAAAAATAACTAGGTAGGTACTTATATTGATAAATTCATAATTAAACAATTACATTAGCTAGTGGGTATAAGGACGAAACAATTAAATTATAAGTAATCCTGACGACATCTATGAATCAAGATTTCGAAGGAGTTTTAACATACTTGATTGCATAATTAAGGCGGTCAGAGCAGAAGTGGCGTAACAACGAATTCTAAACGGAGTTAACCATTGGAAGATGTTCCAGAGGTAATAGGCAACCTCTTCCAATGGTTAACTCCATTTAGAAATTTTTGCGGGTTACGCCACCTCTGCTCTGACCGCCTGAATTATTAGAGGCATGATTTACTTCGGCTCATAATGCGGGGATATGTAGAGGGCAGCAAAAGCGTTTGCTACCTCCGTAAGGATAATGAGGTGTACTGAAACTTGGCCACCAACCTTCGATAGAAGATGGCACCACAAAAAGAAGAAGATCTGCAAAGTTAGTGCTTGGATCGGCGGTTTATTATGATAAGTGATAAGACTGACAAGGCTTGTCATTGTATGAGAGAAAAGAAAGATGACACAAATATGTATTGTTAATGGAATTAATTTTAATTATAGACTATTACTAAACTTTGGGAGGCAGTATTGTTTATTTTATTATAAATAAGTGTAGGTATACTTGAATACTGTATCCAATAATATTTATCATTAAAACTAATTCAGTAGATATGTAGGCAAATATACCTATTTTTAGAGAGGCTATTGGTTATTATTCTATTATTGTATTATATGTAATGTTATGATGAGGCACCAAGACCAAAATGCCATTTATTGTCGCCATGTAGGACTCGTGATTGTATACGTATACTCGAATACATAATGAAGAGCTCATGGTCCTCAATAATATTCATCTTTATACCGCTTTGATAGGAAAATACTAATTGTCACGAATCGTCAAAATAGCCCCGATAAAATAATGGATGGTAATAATTAGTACCTAAATGTACTTGAGGTTTTCACGCGGGAAACGATGCGTGATGCCGGTCAGCCTGGGAACTGGTAAATACAATATACATTGTAGAAAATTGTAAGGAATTTGGACCTCTGGTACCTAATAGGTACTGTTGTAAATATTTTTATGTAATATAAAATGACGTTCCTACAGCGCTCGAAATGGAAAATTTTACGAACCGGAGCGCTTGGTAATTTAACGAAAATATTAACACTGTTACTTTTCTAATTCTATACATATATGTATTTAAAAAAAAACGATTTTGTTAGATTTTTTTATAATATGACATAACTTGCACAGACGGTCAAATTAATATGTACACGAGACGGAGCGATAATTTTGGGGATTGTATGAACCGGAACGGCGCTCCGGTGCGTTCCGGTCCATTTCGAGCCCTGCGTTCCTAACACGCTACTATTATGCGCAGTGACGTTCCTAGACAAAATGCCGCCCCTAGGCAGCGCCAAAATGCCACCCTATTTTTTTATGCAGTATTTTTTATCATCCTTTCATGACACCAATATCTAAGAAATGTGTTGTGTGGATATTTTACTAACAAGATATATACCACTAAATCTAATTTAAATACCATTTCTACTTCAAATATACAATATTACGAGTCCACGGTTTCAGATAGGTACATTAAAAATATATCTGAGAACTTTCAAAATACGCGAGTGACTGGCAAAAATATTCGGATAAATTAATTAGGTAAGTATGTATTTACCTATAATTAAAATATAATTCGCAATTCTGCATGTGTCATTGCTGGTCATCAAGGACGTTACGTCCAAGGAAAACGGAAGTAAACTAGATATCGCAAACCCGACAAAAAAAATACAGCCCTGTTAAACCCTGCATGTTGATTAATACACTTTGTTTCCAACCAGTGAGGTGATTTTTTTAAGGGGGGACATGCTCGTCGAAGGTCAAAATTGAGTTTTTATTGTATTTTCAAACCATGATCCTAGACACTCCTTAAACGTTGTAGATAATCTATTTATATAATTTTGAAGCCTTATTATCCTTTATAATTATTTTTAACATTTGATGACTGCATTAAGTATTTTTGTTACATAAAATAGTATTCTTTTAAACCTCTCGCTCTAATGTTTTAGAATATAGTCATATTTCGGTACATAACTGTGCAGTGGTGTTAAGATTTTTTACATTTATTAATTTTTAAACGCATTTATAAAACCATTAGCATAATTTATTACGAGATAATTTTTGTAAAATATTCACGATAAAAAATTATATTGATAATCTCTGTGATCGCAAATTTGACAAGAATTAGGCATTATATTATTCAAAAAATCGGCAAGATTAACACATTTGAAGATGATTTTAAAGATATTTATTATAAGCTATGTCTTTGACCATTCAAGTGTGATAAACATATTATGAATAATAATTGATTTATAATAATTATTGACCTAAGAATAAGGTAGTGTTTTTTTGAAATACGCCATTTCTTTTGTCATTCCCCAGTGGTTAAGCTACAACATACGGCCGTAGCCATAAATTGACAAACTATAATTAAAGTAGGGAGTAAAATGATATTAACGCGCGTGTTTGAACATGTACCGTTTAAAAAAAAAATAAAAAAAAAATTGGTTAGGTACATGTTCAAACACGCGCGTTAACATAATTTTACTCCCTACTTTAATTATAGTTTGTCAATTTATGGCTACGGCCGTATGTTGTAGCTTAACTACTGGGGAATGACAAAAGAAATGGCGTATTTCAAAAAAACACTACCTTATTCTTAGGTCAATAATTATTATAAAGCAATCATTATTCATAAGATGTTTATCACACTTGAATGGTCAAAAACATAGCTTATAATAAATATCTTTAGAATCATCTTCAAATTTGTTAATCTTGCCGATTTTTTGAATAATAAAATGCCTAATTCTTGTCAAATTTGGGATCACAGAGATTATCAATATAATTGTTTATCGTGAATATTTTACAAAAATTATCTCATAATAAATTATGCTAATGGTTTTATAAATGCGTTTAAAAATTAATAAATGTAAAAAATCTTAACACCAATGCACAGTTATGTACCGAAATATGACTATATTCTAAAACATTAGAGCGAGAGGTTTAAAAGAATACTATTTTATGTAACAAAAATACTTTATGCAGTCATCAAATGTTTAAAATAATTATAAAGGATAATAAGGCTTCAAAATTATATAAATAGATTATCTACAACGTTTAAGGAGTGTCCAGGATCATGGTTTGAAAATACATCAAAAACTCAATTTTGACCTTCGACGAGCATGTCCCCCCTTAATGGAAAGATATTTCCGTTATTACTAAGTTTAGGTAGCTATTATCTATATTATATACCTAATGATTCTTCTCGATTTGCCGCCCTTCGAGTAACTGCCGCCCCCAAGTGATGTTCAATCTGCCTACCCCCACGGGACGTCACTGATTATGCGTGTATTACGAATAGCTTATAGAATTGTATTAAGCAGTAGTTGGTAATAAGTTATTTTTTCGATAAGCAAAGTGGGATTTTATACATTCATTGATAAACTAATATTTAATTCATCAAATTAGTTTTTTAGATATTTCGATTATCATATCATTATAAAATGTGGATGATAACTTGGAACTGATATTGAGGACTCCGACGATAAAAAAAACAATTTCGTGTCCATGAAATTTACTAATAAAGATGTAGGTATACAATATTTGTAATTTCTGCCTTAATTTGCTGTCTCTTAGTAAGTAACGCACAAGCTGCTTACTCTCACGGAAGATCACAGATTTTAACATTGTTGAATAGTTGAGCGCTTGTTCTGTGAAATCTAAATCGATATTACATTATATATAAAGAAAATATCCACTGTCGAAATATATTTCCGTGAATAGTAACTAAATATAAATTTGAATTTTATCTTATTGTCCGTCAAGAAGAAATCGGCGATAACAGGAAATCGCTTGTAGAAGATTTCTCAATGACGTACCTGTCATGGCGGCAACGCGTGCTAGAGAAGTTTTTATACATTTTATCGGCTCTACTTTTAGATGCGACTCCTTTTCTTCTTCGCAATAAACGAAAAGTTTATTAATAAAAATACCAACACCACTCCTGATCGTCTTAGATGTATTGTTATTATAAACAGATTCAAATTACGTAAATTGATAGATCCGTACACCACGGGAGCGTAAAATGAAATGATAAATTTGTGCGCGTTCCTCATTTGAAAACGGAAGTGCGATTAGCTGCACTGGAAGAGTTTGTTAGTTCACAGTTTTAACACGTGGACAAGAAGAAAATGGACGCAGTAATCGTATATATAATATTTTTAATTATATTAATATCTAATATTAAACTATTTCACTTACATCACTGATAAATAATATATGATTGCTATTTGCTTATTTACAATAAAAGTATTTGTGCTACGTCACGAATTTGATTGTAATTATAATCCTACTTAAGAAAACACATAAAAGAAAATTGTAATTGTAATTTTGCTTATACTATAAAACATTCCAATCGATATTTGTCTCAGTACGAAAATAGCGATAATAACTGCTATTTGTTTGAATTTGAGATACAAAAAATAAATAAGAAACCATTTTTAACACTGTATCTGCGACACCACCCTAGGAGTGACTAGACTACCGATCATTTTGCGATTAGGGAGGAGCCTTGCTAACATTTGTAGAGGTTTTGTATAACACTACAAACTGTCATGTTGTTGTCTGTGGTCATTGATAGACTACAGGCAACGCAACGGAAATCAAACAGTTACATTTTGGCCTTTCAATAATGTAGTCAACAATGCGTCCTTGTTCCGCATCTCACTTAATCTAAATTCCAAATTATAATAATATAATATTTCAACTCAACCAATATAGATGTGACAGTCATTTACTCTGTGCCGTGTTTATAGTAAATTTATTCTACAATATAAAACCATGAAAATACAATCTCTGTGTGTTATTCATCAGCTACCGAAACACTATGTAACGCACACATCCGCAACCTACAGAACAGATATTCATAACCCTCTTTTGAAACAAAAATGTAAAAGAAGGCTATGATTTGATAAGAGTTTTCAGCTGCTTCGGGAGGCCAGGACCCACAAAGTGTCCACGACTGTGTGTAGGGTTAATGAGGGACGGTAAACGGTGAAGATGAAACGCCGTCCACAATCGAACATAACAAAATAAAAGAACGGCGGTTATGTAAAACCACAATAATTATGAAGATGCGAATGCAACCCCAAGCAGCGTAACCGAGAAACCAAGCGAGCGATATAATAATATATTGTATCACGACAGGGGTATAAGTTTTAATAACCAATAAATCGCTTACTCTGCATATTGAACGTAGAAGTGCTACGCCGTAGATAGAGATTTCAACTATATATTGAACATGTAGAACCAAGAAGCTCTGAGTACTCTATGACAACATCTTCTTGGCTACGTGTTAAAACTGTGAACTAACATGCACCTCCCATTTTTAACCACACTTCCATTATAAACTAATAAACTCCTCCCATTTAGTCGACAACAGCGCCTTCCTTCACGTAGCCAAGAAGATGTTGTCGTACAATAGTATTAAAACTAAAAAAATACAGTACCTCGGCCACATTATGAGAAAACAAAGGTATAGCATTATTCAGGTCACGGCATACGTGGCAATTGAATCCACGTGATCTGTTCGACTGTAGGTCTATCGTACTGTCCTAAGCAGAAGTCAATAAAGATCGACCTGATGGTGGCCGACTATCGATAAAAAATGGTACGAGAAGAGGAAGACACATCGTAACTAAGCATTATTATCGTCATCATCATCATAAGTGACCCACCAACCCAGGGCAGGTCCTAGCCTACTCAAAGTACAATTTCTCTATATCCTAGGATAGTGTCCTCTAGGTGAGTGCTTCTCAAACTTTTTCATACCTCCAAGGCTCCTCTCCCCAAAATTTTTAGTCTTTAGTAACCAACAGTAAGTACTTTATTTACCATTGATTATTATAATAGGTACTTTTTATTAAAAATAATAGTTCATTATTTATAATATAATAAATAATTCATTTACTTGCTGTAAAGCAAAAGTTAAAAAAAAAACTTTAAATTTATTACCAGCCTGCAAACACAATTTAATGAGAGGGGAATTCATATTTTTACATAATAAATCAATATCCGGTACAATGTTTGAAATGATAATTTGCAGGGTTTGCTCCGAAGTCACCGTTGAAAGACACCCACTGTGTTTTTTTTTTTTACCAGTAATGATGAAAAAGCTGTTTCGCATGGGTGCGAGTATGTTGTCGCAATTAGGTCAATATAAATTTTGTATACCTACATAATATTTTGTTTAACTAAAAAATCAAAATAATTTATATTAGTAGATTATTTATCCAAATCGGAAAAAGTATTGTGATCGCGTGAAAATTCGACCTCGTATCGTCCAGTGATCACATTTTTATGATTTTTTTTTCAAATACTGAAATATTTTTCGACTCCCTGGCAGCAGGAACCTGGGGCCGCGCCCCCAGTTTGAGAAGTATTGCTCTAGGTGTCTGCGCCGGCCGCTTTAGAATTACCGTTGACACCATCTAACCACCTGGGTCTGGGCCTGCCAATTGACCTCCAACCGTCCGGTCTGGTATCCAGGATTCCTCTCGGTGGTTGAGCACTGTCCACTTGCTACATGTCCCGCAAATCGGAGCTTACCAAGTATAATAAAAGTGAAGATACATTCTTCTTGGAAGAATTTGTAGAGTTCCAGGTTATGCCGAATACGCCATTCTTCTTCTTCTAGTATAGGCCCATATGATGTCCTACGCAGCAGTTTCCTCTCGAATATATCGAGCGCACGCTCATCGCCTTGGTGATAGTCCAACATTCCGACCCGTAGGTTAGTATTGGTCAGACCACCGTCTTGTACCTATATATAAATAAAAAAGTATAACGGGAGAGAGTGCAAGACTTAATTAAAACATCACAATAAATAAAAGAAAACTGCGTAGGTAAGTAAGTACCTAGTATTTATTCATAGACACCATAAAAAATGTTTTTTCCGTTATTTTTAGAAGTTATGTGGCTTTTCACATGGATCAAAATTTAATATAATTGATCCATATCATTTTCGTTAACCGCAAGATTATGCTGTAGTCTGATTAAATATTTTATAGTACACAAAATGACGAGTATTAATGTTTAAGATAATTCAAGAGAGAACTGGTATCAGGTCAGTTGTTTCACCATGTATTGTATTTCGACGATGTTAATTATTGAACAATAACTGGATTTATATATCCAAAATAGATGTACATAATTTCACCTTCGAAATGAACATAATAACATATCTTCTTTAAAACTACGATATTATGCTAAAGCTACAATAAATAAAATGGAAAGCCTCAGTATTGTAGTGACAAAGTGTTGGGATATGCTTAATCCATGAAATAAAGCCATGTTTTTTGAAGTTATACTTCTTTAGGCGCGTTTGGAAAATCAGATCAGAGTGTATTTTTGGCATGTGACATGTAACACATAATTTATTTTTTCAAACAAAAATAAACGCACTCGATTAGATTTGAACCGATCGATCAGCCGAACGCATTACCATTACGCCACAGTATGATACTCCAATCGTGTCGTTTTGTTTTGTTACGCCAAAGAAGTATAATTTCTAACGCGCGTACATAAGTACACACACCGATTTTTTTTTCTGATTCCCACCAAAATTGATATGTGTGTTCAGTATTGTTTCGAAAATCATTATGGAAAGATACGCAGTTCTACAGCATATACAAATTATTGTTAAAATTTATTACAACAATAATGAATCTATTGAAGATATTACGTGAAATTTAAGGTCAAAATAATTTACCTACATAGCTTACTATTTGTAATTTAATTGGAAAATGCGAAAATGTTTGTGATGTTAAGAATCCAATCCGTCAAAAACATAAACGTATTGCTGAAAATATCGATGTTCTAATCAAAGTGTGGATGAAAATTACACCTCGTTCTCAAAAACTTGAACTTTCTTGAATAGTCTTCATAGAAATTATTCGTACACAATCGGGGTCCCGGAGAACGAGTTTATTTATATTAAAACATTACAACGAAAATTGGCGAGGTTACATTGTTTTAAAAATCTGTTTAATTATCACATGGACGAGAGTGTGACAAAGTGGAGACTGATCTGCAAAGGTCCAGCTGAGCTAAACCCGACCGTCCGAAGTCGAACGACGCCTATTGGTTTGTATTTGCCGGCTCCCACATCACAACTCGTCTCGCCTCCAACGTGTCGAATACGTCGATGTGACGTTATTGTTTCACAAAACACACGTTGCCAAATGGAGCTCCGCAGACTGGTCGAATGCGACTGTTAAGTTTGAAAAAAACATCTGCTGTTGCAATCAACAAGTTGCATACTTCTCGGTCTCGGAGTCGAAGACGCCATGTCGCATACAAACACCTACGAATTGGTCATTCTTATATATCCAAACATCTGTACGTTTCGAAGGTTACGTGCGACTGTCGCTAGATAGATGTGCGCGATCTTCATATGCAACACCGGATCGACGTTCTAGGAAGGTTTGATTTATTGCTGTGCGGCAGACGAGTTTAGATGTGAGGGCCGGCTAAAGCCTTCTAGTGACAAATTCCCATGAATATTCTAGAAATAAACTGTTTAAGTCAAACAATTATCATGATCGTAATGCTCTAGTTTATACGTATCACGAAGGTGACAGTACCTAAGTATTGGGAAAAATCTAAAAAAAATCTTGGATTTGGTGGGTTTCAAATACACATCTACTGCTTGCCGGGCGAGTTATTTAATCGATAAAATTAGTAACTACAAATAGTTACTTACTTCTTAAGAATAACTAAAACGTGAGTTATTACATAAGCATAAGTACGTAACCGTCATTATTGTCAAATATTTAATTCGAATGTTGTCTAGTGGAACTTGTTTTCAAAAAATCTCGTACATATTGTGTCAAATAATTGCTAAATAGTTATTTCTGAAATTTCCACAAATTACCGTTTCGGAAAATAACTAATATACGAAAATCCATTCGGCTCTAATGCTTTTCTGTCATTTGTGAATACCTAGATCTGATGGTTTCGGTCAATCTTGCTTCGTCCAAATTACCGAACACAGATAAAAATATTTCAAAATTCTTTAGTTAGATTATGATTAATAGATTACTAGTTTACTAGCTAAGTCTGTTAGCACGGTTATAAATGTAGTTGAAAAGAAATAATGTCATAGACAAAAACAACTTCTATTCTTGAGGTAATAATCTACCCGGTAAATGTAAATCCGTGAGTGATCCTCTATCAGGATTTTAATGACTGCCGTTTACTTTGAAGGTTTCACACCTCGCATCGCTACGAGAGTATGTCCATCGGTATATTGTTTAGTGCCGCAGTAAAATCTCCGAGGAGGAATTTCGGCCATTAAATTCGATCGCCTTCCCGTCATTTTATTATGCATTCAACAATTTTCATTCACGACGGACCACGGACGTCACTGACACCATATAAACCGAGCAACGATCTCGAAGATTGAAGATTCAGAATGTTCTAGTAAGGAGAACTTTATGTAGGTACCTAAGTGAACTCATGGCAGTATCGGAGCAAGGCTGTTGGATAGGGTAACCAGTAAACGAATATAGCAATTAATTATATACCTACAGTAGATAATAATACCTAATAATTTAAGTTATATGTACTTCTTTTGGGGCGTTTGGTAGAGAGTGAAATTGAGAACTGCGCGCGCACACCGTTACGAAAGTAATCGACAGTATGAAGTAAGCTGCGAATCAGTCAGCTGTACACAAACGCAAGTTTGATAGTAGAATTGTTCCGTTGCATAGGCAACGAATTTAATATTTTCGGCCATTTGCAATTCCTTTCGTAAACAAACCATTAAACGTCAGAGTGACAGTTGTTACTTTAAAAATAAAAACAACGATAAATAATTATATGATTTAGTAATATAAGTTAAAGTGTATAGAAAATAAGCCAACGGCGCTCCAATAGGCGGCCCTTTTTCTTGAGTGTGTAATTTAACAAGATACATAATTAACAGCTAGTCGAAGAATCTAGGTTATCACAAGTTTTGTTTTTGTTTTGTTACGCCAAAGAAGTGTAACTTCTAACGCGCGTACATAAGTAGATACACGCAACGATTTTAAAAAAAAATAATAAGTATACATCTACAATGATGAAATGTGTTTTATTGAAATATATGAAAATTGATTTTGAACGTTTAAAATAGTTGCATTTTCATTCCGGTGGGTGGGTAAAGCTGAAGAGGGCAGTGAGTTGCGTTGGGACGGGTTGGTGTAAATTGTACGTATTAAAGTTCACTAGGTACTAAAAAAAGATGCAATATAGCATTGCGATACGAAATACTCATTGTCCATGGAGTATTGCAGACAGTAATGTTACAGTTTTATTGGATTCAATAAGAACATTAATTTGATATTGATTGGTAATATCTGATAATAACGCTGTTCATTATTATCAGATATTTGATAGGCACGACTTGATACTTATGGGCATCTACTTGCTAATCTACTTTTGAATCATTCTGAATTTTATATAAATATGTACGATAAGATTTTATTTGTAATTTACCTATACGTATTGTTTTGTCTTTCGGTGGTTTTTCAATGCCATCGCTTACCAATATAACATTTTACAGTGAACTTCAAACGCACAGTTTTGACACGGTTGGGACGACCCTCTTGGCCCTTTTACATGGATCTTTACACAACTCATCTGTAAACAATCAATACTCATAGCACATATTAATGATCAATCAGTGGCGAAGGGTGGAGGTAGGCTGTTAAGATCCACCATAAATGGTGCAAACTAAACTTTGTCAGTCATACGTATCTGTTTTCATTGAAATAAGACTACAATTAACATGGTGTTGGTTAGTTTTTAAAATTCAATTAAACCCTGTGAAAACCAAGTCATAATAGATAATAGTCAAAAAATATTAGTCTATCTAAAAAATTTCTAAAATTATGCAATTAAATCATACATAACTTTGGATATATTATAGATAGAATAATATTTTTATCTATTATGGTTTGGATAGGCAGGGCTAAATGATTTAAAAAAATGAAGCAACAATATGTGTAATATTATGAATTCTTAAGGCTATACCTCAGCAGAGGCATGGTCTAAAAAGATCGTGACTAGTGTTTATTGTTATATTACTAATAATAATAGTATTATATTCATTGACATGTTTTCCTTTTCAAGTACATGCGGAACGTTTTTTAGTCAACTTTACACGATATAAGAATATATTCCTCCGACGCCATTACAAAACAAATTGACGTGCTCACAGGTCTACAATCGCTAACTCGCAATCTCACATCTCGCAACGCGGCCGAAATGACGTCCCACATACTGTTGACAATTATTTGCCGTTTCACTTATGTACGCTCTTAATCCAACGAAAACAAATAAGTATGAATGAAAAAGTGTGAACAATTTCGTCGTATCGCCCAAAATATACCAAAACTATTATGGCTTGGTTTAGGCAGGGTTTAATTGATTTTTAAAAACGAACCAATATCATCTGTAAATTGTAATTTTAGTTCAATAAAAACAAATACATGTGACTAACAAAGTTTAATGTGGACTATTTATGGCGGACTTTCACTACTGTGATTTACATTACATTTCGGAGTGCATATGATGAAACATTTTAAGATAAACTTAGCTTTCTAATATGATTATAGATCTTCTCTAGTGGATTATGTCGGTGTCTTAATACTTATAATCTGAATGTAGTTATTCTCAAATTCGTGCTCTTTCCGGATTGCGGTCTTTTATCAAGCTGTCAGTCGGTCTGACGAGTTACAAAATGAAATATATGTGTGAACATTTTTTTACATTATTGTCCTTCTACGCAGAGGAATGCGACTGGTAATTAGTTGGGACCAGGTGAGTGACACGAGAATGTCTTGCGATGTAATTGAAGCCGGATAGACGGATATAAATACATAATAATAATATGTAGATCTATCTCTTTCGTTATGGACGGGATACTTTAATTAAATATTACAATAAAAGCACCAAAAGAAGGTTTAAGATTTGATTTTTTTTCGATACTATTTAATGCTGGTTAATATTATCTATCTGGGACAAAACAGTATCTATAGATGGAAGTATATTTGATGAAGTTGTTCGCAGAGTTAAGCTAGGCTGGAGTGCTTTTGGCCGCCTGAATAATGTCTTAAAAGTGACCTCCCACTGTGCCTAAAGCGCAAAGTGTTCAACCAGTGTGTGCTTCCCGTGATCACATATGCGTGTCAAACACGGACCCTAAGTAAAAGAGAGATCCAGAAATGTAGAGTAGCACAACGTGGTATGGAGAGGTGCATGCTGGGCATAACGCGAAAAGACAAAAAGAGGAATGCGTGGATAAGGGAACTTAAATGGAAATGGGCTGGACACATATATCGAAGAAAGGGCAATCGTTGGACAAATTCAGTCATCCAGTGGTATCCAAGAGGTACAAAACCTCCCCATGATAAAGTACTGCGGAAGTACGTGGCAGAGCAACGCACAGGACCGAGAGAAGCGGAATCAGCTTGGAGAGGCCTTCATTCAGCAGTGGATAGATTCAGGCTGATGATGAATATTATCTATCATCATAATATGCACATGTTATGAATCGATTATTTATTTATATTAGGTATATGAAAGTTTACGATGCTCGTGCAGCTAACGTCGGCTTATAGTGTCGTGGATCCCAGGTTAGAATCCTGGGTCTGGGCGAATACAAACATTCTTTTTCAATGTGTGTTTGGAGACAGAGTATTGTTGAGCAAGTGGCTAATACCAATTTCTCGTAAAAACAAAAATCTGTTCATACAAAACCTCCACTATATAGAGGCCCGCATGATCTTCTTAGGATCGGCCATGGTAAAAAAAAAGAGTTTAGAAAGTGATTTTGAAATTATCGTTAAATGACGATAATGGAGTTATTGAAGTGGCGAAGGGTGGAGGCAGGCTGTTAAGATCCAGCATAAATAGTGCATACTAAACTTTGTCAGTCATACGTATTTGTTTATTCTATTCTATTATGTTTATTAATAAACACAAAAAAAAATACACTGAATACTCTTACTTTAACATCGAACACTATTTGGAAAACGCTACTATAGAGCGACACACTGCCTTTAACCTTAGTGATAGGTAGGGGGCCCGCCAACGATCCTAGTCTTGAGACCCACTTCAGGATGTGGGGGCCATGTCCTCGAGTAAGTACCTACTGTGTAAGGTAATTTATATTTTATGGGATATGTGAAGAATTTTCAATCTAGAATTGCAATAAAACAATCTTGGACACATAGGTATATAAGTAAGTATCGTATTAAAATAAAGAGTTTAAAATAAATAACTTGGTTTATTGGACTGGTTCATGGGAAAGTTACTAGTTACCTACCACAATATTCAATGTCAGTAGTTGATTACTACCTAATTATTATTACGAACCATTTTACGCTTGACTAAGTAAGAATAGGATATTAGTTGTTTATGTGAAGTTCGTTAGTTATAGCAAACAATAAATAATGGGTTGAGACGGCAGTAAGTTTGTGAGAAGATATCTACCGCCGAAACCGCAGACCTGTGCAAGAGATAATTGCATTGAAAAGCGTCTGTAATGCAGGTGGTAATTGTTCCATCCAGATATATCATCGGCAGATACGGATTCAGTTATAGGTGATTATTTAAATGACGGTGCACTTACCTACCAACAGTTTAGTTTGCGACTAAATGATTTTCTGATTATCGGTTCACAGTTCATAGCACATGTTAATAATTATGTTGTAAGATGGCAAAACATCATACGTATGTTCGTTTTTATTGGCAAATTGAGTTACCGTCGCCAAGGCTATAATACCTCAGTTGAGGCACGGTCTAAAAAGATCGTGGCTAGGCGATGCGCGTATTGTGGGTAGTGGGTAGCGGGTGCAAATGACGCATGCCGAACAAAATATACTTTGTCATATAAATCCAACATGCGTCCATTTAATGTTCTGTTTATTGTTCTATTAGTAACAAAATTTCTTTCTTAACTTTATTATTTAAGCACTGCGGTGCATGGTTGCAGCATCAGTCGCGTGCGGCTTAACCGCGGGACGGAATGAGCACTTAAAATCACTTCTTTCAGACACGTTTAAAGCGTCATAGAAAGCGGCCATGCATATCCACGGCTGTGCATATATGACGGGTGGTGGTGGGAACTGTTCTATTAGTAACAATAATAATATATTCATTGACATGTTTTCTTTTTCAAGTAAATGGGTAACGTATTTAGTCATCTTTACACGATTGAAGAATTAATACCCCCGTCGCCATCATGAAACAAATTGACGTGTTCCCAGCTCGACGTTCTCTCTCCGAATGCCAGCGAGTCCAAAATTTCGTCGCGCTCATAGTTGAAAATTATTTGCCGTTTCACTGAAGTATCGTCTTAATATTGGTTTGTCCAAGGCGACAATGTGTGAAATGTTCAGGAGATGGAAAACAAAGTTAATTATCTCATATTTCAATATTTGAAGATCTTTCATATTTATTTATTTTACATAGTGAGAGATACATTATATTGGAATACATTAAAAGAGTAATCCAGCGATATTACTCATTTAATTATGAATAATTTGTAATTATTCAGAAGAGACTGCACTTTAGCAGTGATATATTTTCGATACAACATTTTACGGTGAAGTGCGATATGGCGAACTGCATACGTACAAATTTCCGGACATGCTGTTTTGGATAATATCTTCCTTTCAAAGATGTCTAGTTTCCTCTAATATATATTATTGATAAAGCTCAGTATTGATCTAAGGACGGTTTTATATAACTTTCTTTTAGTTTTTCGGCGGACATATTATCGTAAAAATAAATGCTTGAAAAGAGATTAGAAAGTTACAATAATCCATATTTCATAGTAATATGAAATCCTTCACTGTTGCCCGTAAAATTTTAATAGTTAACCCTGCCCGTACAATACCGACTGGACACCTTGACTTGACAGAGAAGCGAGACCCAAGCGCCGGATGAGGTTAACCACAATGGCGATCGGAATAGCATCCACCATCCACCCCAATCGAAAGTAATTTTGAAGATTTAATGGGCTGAATAATCATAATTAACGGGGGATGGAATGAGTTATAATACTTGTAAATAAATATTATTTGATCTTCAATGCTTTTAATGTAGTTTTAATTTGGTTTTGAACTAAGTTTTTGATTGCATAGGTATGATCGTAAATAGTATAGGTATCAAGTTATTAATTCAAGTGGAAGGACTCCACTCCATTCTAATAATTTTTAAACATGTTATTTGTTGTTGAGGTGTCGGATAGAACTCTGCTTTATCGATTTAGTTACCTGTACCTGTAGATATTTTTACCAAGGTACCAATGATAGGTACTTACTTACCTTGATTTATAGCCAGCGTCAGGATCTATCGAAATTGCACTCGTTAATAATTAAATATAACCACTAGTTTTTATTCAACGAATAATTTAAAATATTTATATTTTGTTGGTTTTGTGACGTCACCTTTTCTACAACCTCTGCTGTCCCATTCGCCAGAAATATTATACACATTATAATAATACTCCTCCCTTTAATAAGTGACGTCATATATGGACGACCCTTAATAATAGTTTTGGTGGTATGAACATTAGGCAGTAGCGAAGGATGGAGGTAGGCTGTTGAGATCCGCCCAAATAGTGCACACTAAACTTTATCAGTCATAGGTATTTGTTTTCATTGAAATAAGACTACAATTTACATATGGTGTTGGTTAGTTTTAAAAATTCAATTAATCCCTGCAAAAACCATGTCATAATAGATAATAGGTACCTACAGAGTAAAAAATACTCATGTATCTATAAAATATCTAAAATTATGCAATTAATTAATACATAACTTTGAATATTTTATAGATATAATAATATTTTTTATCTATTATAGTTTGGTTTAGGTAGCGATTAATGAAGTAAAAAAAATAAAACGACAATATGTATTCTTAATCCAACGAAAACAAATAAGTATGAATGAAAAAGTGTGCACAATTTTGTCGTATCGCACAAAATATACCAGAACAATTATGGTTTGGTTTAGGCAGGGTTTAATTGATTTTTAAAAACTAACCATCTGTAAATTGTAGTCTTAGTTCAATAAAAACAAATAAGTATGACTAACAAAGTATAATGTGTACTATTTATGTCAAATCTTAATAGCCTATTTCCACCCTTCGCCACTGACATTAAGTAGGTATATGGTAAAAAACTTAATTAAGAAATTTCTTAAGAAATACCTATAAAATAAATAATAACTTGTGATAACTGACTTTACAACTAATACCCTCATATTATAGGTACCTATGTAGATCAATAAAAATCTGATTCCTCAATGGGTTGGGTAATTTCACTGCAAGAAAGATGCTTGCATCGATAATTTTATTTGTACCGCATCGGTTATTTGTGGTTTTAAGCTTAGGTACTCACCAACATAATATTATTATTGGCATCGGTAGGTATCACAAAAGTTAATCATTATGAGATAAGTACATAACTAAACCTGTTCAATATACCTAATATGCAGGCGTGTCCAAGACTCCATACTAAGCTATTATTTAAAGATTTTAAAGCCTACTTTCTTGAGAAAAATATTTTTAATTGCTCATAAATAATAACTTCAATATTTTATATTATACAAAAATAATATAATTCGTCAACGACATCTGTTTGTATGAATTGTAGGTCCTATAAAATAATTGTTCGCTTGCCTAACGAGACCGATACGTACGTGACACTTATAAGTAACCAGCTATGGCACTAACATATTAAAAAATGCTCTACGTGATTTAGAATATTTCACGCATACAACACATACATACGGTTACATACATATTGTAAAAATATACACACGATGTCAAAACCGGTGTCATATTATGACGTGGCTTGAGGTTGTAGGTTTTTAAAACGAACAGGTTAACAGCGATATTTTTTTAAAGATATAATATAATTCATTAATTGGGCTGGACTCGATGCTAAAAAGTGTAGCGATTAAAATGCCCAAATATCGTAAATTTTCTAGCCCGAGTTTGAACGCGGTTGGCGTTTACTTTTTAATATCTGTTATAAGAAGGTAAAATATAATATTTTTTGTTAATTAAATTACTGAGTAAAAACAGAATTCAAATTCAAATCCTGTGAATATGGCTGTCCTAGAATTATACTACAACCTACAACATGTACTCTTTGCTACCGTACATTATCAAAACTAGTAGTGACCTATCATACCCTTACATTGTTATTATTTAACTTAAACAAACGCATTATAGGTATTTGGCTGAGGACACTGAGACGTTACGAATTAAACATCAATATTATGTACCTACTCGTTTTTTACCATCACAAAGAAATACCTACTCAATTTCACATTCGTCGTAAAATTATAAATTTTGTTGTTCTTTGAGCACTCATTGCAATTATCAACAAACTATTATCCTAGTGTGTAAAGAGCCTGCTGCGCGACGATAAAGAAAAACTACCTCTCAGTTTAAAACGAGAGGATTCATATCTTCTCTTTCTCTCACATCTGCGGCAGGTTGTGAGTGTTATCAATACGAATTAAGTGACACAACAAAGTCACGCGAGATTCTTTATGATTAAGTTAATGGTAGGTTCCCCTACAAAATAGCAATGGAATCACAACTGTACGTACACGTTTTTTATATTCCTATATAATCCTATGGCGATATGCAGCGATCGACCAAAATCCATTCCGAGATTGATGCGTCGGACATGCCTGTAATATGATGAGAAAAAGAGATTCGCCACTCCATTTAAATTTAAATGTATATAATTTTTGAAATTATTTACGTATTCCCGATGTGCGTTAAAATTATTCTGAGATCATAATTGTACCTATCTATTCAATAAGCTAAGATATCTCTTAGCATAGAATATTTTTATTTAAGTTCGACATTTTTTTTCCAAAACTGTGGAAAAACTCGACTCATGAACGTGAAGTTACCTGTAAAGTTTAGTTCAACCCTTTTTGTGTAATATAATATTACTTACATAATTGTTTTTTTTTTGTAAAACAGTAAAGTTTGCACCAGAATCCCATGCGTATGTCTAATTTATATGCAGACAGCGAAGTCTCGGGTTATGCATTACAGATTATAATTTATAATAAAGCCTCGCTAACTAATCTTGCGGTTGTCTTTATGGATTCTCACAGTTCAACTATGTACAGGAAAACTGTAATGAAATTGATAAACCAGTAGTGGAAGAAGTAGGTAATAAATCGTACGATTGATTTATTTAAATTACGGTAATCTTTTACTAAAGAAAATAATTTGTATTTTTTATGATAGATACTAATTTATTCAATGAATAATACAGTGTTTCATAAATGTATCATTTGCAATTGAACGTACATAATTAATCGGAATAGGTACTTCATGAATACATCTATTATAAGTAATTTACCCGTCGTAATAAGTCAGATAGATAAATAAAATATAGGTACTGTCCCTGTATTCTGACGTATCGTCGCCTTAGGATTGGTTTGTGGAAAGCATATAACAGATTAATAAATATAATTCAGATAGGCTATATAACCCAACCAATACACAACATTTTGAAGCAGGGTTTTGATGCGTGAGTGTCCTACGAAAATGAAACACACATTATAGACGTGCAATAGTGTGTGTTGCAACCTTCATATACACCAATATTGAATGAGCATCAGTGTATAAACCGAAAGCAGTAGTAAGGACTAGGGAATCCAATACCGAGCCAAAATTCTGATCCCGGGATTTCGGGATTACAATTTGACAATCCCGGGATTGGCATTTTTTCCATAGTTAATATATTTTTTTTATATTTACAAATAATATTGATAAAATCGGTCAAAAATAAATCTAGTATAATTTATACTGTTTAAAACATTTTTATTGTTAATATTGTGTACGTTCAATCATGAAAATACATAAGTTTAATGGAGTAAATAATATTGAAATATAAATAATAATGTGAATTTAATAAGAGATTGCTGTTTCTGATAGTAAATACTTAATGAATGGGTTAGCGAGATTTAAAATAGTAAAGCAAATCGTGGTGTATGGCCTTTCCGCTTCATAAATTTAATTAGTCAGCCAAATATGAAACTGCCGTAAAGTTAGTTTTTGTTATTAAAAGTATTTTTTCTGTTATATTTTCGTTTTTATTTTATTTTCCAATAAAGATTGATAAAAAGTCAATCCTGAAATCTTCGGGATTATGTTTACCAATCCCGGGATTCATAGGTATCGAAAATAGCTCGGGATCCCGGGATTGGAATCCCTAGTCAGGACGAAAGACAATCTTAGAATGACGTATTCTTGACACTTCTCATCTTCTTCCACACTCAAGATCGGTTACCTGTTACTCCACACCCGATAGGTATTTCAGTTCCAATTAATTCTGTGTTCTCTGGTATAAAGCGACAATATTATGTGAAATGTTCAGGAGATGAAAAACAAAGTTCATCATCTTATATTTTGATGCTTGAAGCGCATTCATATTTATTTATATTACATAGTGAGACATACCTACATTATATTCGAATATAATATTAAAAGACTAACATTATATCTACGTATTTTTTAAGTATTTAACATATTATATAAATATATCAGTAAATCACGTAGTTGAACTATGAATAGGTACACGACACAGTCCTTTAATAATTTGTTTTTTTCTTAATTGATGTCGAGTATAACAATATATTTATACAGGGAGGGGCTATATCAGCGGTACTCAACCTGCGGCCCTTTAAGCTTTTATGTGCGGCCCGAAACACATTTATTATCAGGAATTTCGTATATCTTGAGATTCGTTTCGATTTTGACGCACCGATAGTGCATAATAGCACACGATTAATTTAAAAAAATAATAAAAACGCATAATTTTTAAAATCTCAAAAATGTTTTGTAAAAAAGGGGGGGTTTCATGATTTTTTTCGTCACACCAGTAGTGATGCGGCCCGCGTTACTTTACAAATATATGTATTTGGCCCGAAGAAAAAAAAGGTTGAGTATCATTGGACTATATAGAGGGTATAAAAATCGATGTTTTTTAAAATAGATATAAAAAAAATATTAAAACTATGAATTAGTCAAAAATCTCTTATATAAAACATAGAAAACTTAATAAACTAAATTTTATTAATAAATATGTCCATAAAATAATATGTAATAATAATATGGGAACCTTTAACACTAATTCACATTTTATAACATTTTTTTACAATTGTAAGTTTATCTTTGACTTAACATAAAAAATATATTTCTTTTTAATGTTTTCAGATAGTTACATATTAATTAATAAATACCTACAGTTTAAATCGTAAATTACCAAAAAATGCCTCAAATTGCAAGCTTCGTATTTTCCCGCCATAAGGTATCGCCTAAACGTTAAATTATGTTTTTTTATTAAATCTAAAAACCATATTCTAAACATTTTAGGTATCTCTACGAACACCCTGTGCGTATAATTACGAGCGTTTCATCGGCAAACCTTTCCCGCACACCTTTAGCGGTAATTACGCGCGTTTAATTTAGTATTGTTACGTTGGAGCGTGTTGAGGTTTTGCAAATGGCGTGTCGTTGGAGCCATCAACTACTCTTAGACTTAAAGACGGCCGGAGATTTACGGGGTTACCACAACCTCGTGGATGATGGATGACATGGTGCAACTGCAACAATCGGTGATACTTTTAAAGTTATTGGGTGGCACCGGAAGATGACAGATAGCAAAATGACGCGTAGTTGGAATTGACTAGGAGGCTATCCATAGACAGAAATCACATGTGGTTTTGTAGCATGTAACATGATAAACGTGGTTACATGTAAATTGTACGTAAAACTTTCACCGTGGCACAGTTCGCCGTGAGATTTATTATCGGAAAGAGATGATCGTGTACTATACAGTCTCCAATTTTATTAGAATCAATATGAACATTAATTCAATTTTCACTGCTGATTTTGGCGAAATTCATGAATTCAAGATTAAAAACCTAACCTAACCTTACAAATAATCCAGTATATCGGCTATTTTCAAAATTTGTTTGCTGCTGGTTTCCTGTAAAGTGTAAACCGGTAATAACCGTGTTTTATTTAGACATGAATTTTATGTTAGTACTATACGACTGTATTACTATATTTCCGATACAACATTTCATGGTCAAGTTTGATACGGCGAACTGCATACGTACAAGTTTCCTCCGGGCACGGATAAACGTACGGTTCCTATTTCTATACATGGAAATTTATTTTCACCTAGTATGTATTCACGTAATGCCATAGGTATTTTCAGTAAGTTACTTATAAAAAGTTATTTGGAAGTATCTTGCTTTGGTAATTTAATTAACGACAGAGCCGAGTTTACCAGAGGTTTAAGCCCAGAACCCTCAAATTAGTAACTACGAGATTATTGTATCGAATATTAGTCACAGATGGTAGATAATATATTAATATGTAAACTTCTATAAAAAAACAAATTCTAAGTACGTTCCCAAACGTTCGAATTGCTATACGCTATCTCAATCTGCAATTAATTGCTAAGACGAAAGGTCATTTTCCACATTGTCACAGAATTATTTACGCAAAATTATTGGCCAAAATCTAAATTTCAGTAATCTTCATGCCAATAGAGACTGAAATGTTCAAAATAATAAATGTTGTTAAAAAGCTATGCAGCATATTATGTTTCTTTCTTTTGAAGTTACGTATTAATAAGTTGGGTTTTAGAGGTCCCTAATCCGGATAAACTCACGGTCATTTCAAGTGTAAATCCAGTCCTGATTATGGACCAACGGTATTTAAAAATGTACGTGATTTATTATACATTTGCGTGATAGTCTCTAGTCATATAAATATTTTATTATTAACATTTATTTGCAAGCCGGTCCTGTTGTGAGGTTTTTTTTATATAATTTATTATGTATGACGTATTGTTCGTTCATATAAATATTCTAAATAACCCTTGTACATATAACGCTTATAGCACTAATAAGTGACGTTCGATGGGGGTAAGCAGGTCATACGTTTCTTACGGGCGGCAAATGTAGGAACGAATGAGAATATAACAACTTTTGAAAGCAGTGGCGGTTTTCTATAAAGCCGTCGCTTCGTTAGAACGTGTCGACATCGGCTGACAATGACGGATTATCGTACAGACAAAATTTTCAGAAGGAGGCCTCCAAACCTGTCAGCTCGTCAAACCTTCGCGTAAGTACACAAAGACAACTATCTTTGAGAGCACCTAGGTTTCGTGGAAATGCTCTAATTGTGAGTAGATGTTAGTATTTAGTAGTTAGTAGACATACATAAGTATCTTTAAAATTTGAGGTTAAACATGGAAGGGGTACGCATGCTAAGTCTTCTTTACGGCTGCACTTTACCTAGGTACGTCACTGGCACTAATGTAAAACGTATTTTATCTCAGTTAGGGAATCCAATCCCGGGATCCCGAGCTATTTTCGACACCTATGAATCCCGGGATTGATAAACATAATCCCGGGATTTCGGGATTGATTTTTTTATCAATTTTTATGGAAAATATAACAGAAAAAATAATTTTAATACAAAATAACTACATTAGAAATAAACTGAGTTTGAATGAAGTTTGATGTGTAGGTTGCCGATTCATTTTATTTTTTCACATAAATTATTAAAAATGAGAAAGATTGGTAAAAAAACAATGCTTCGCACTTTTAACAAAGTAATTACACCATGATATCATACGTTTTACGGCAGTTTCATATTTGGCTGACTAATTAGATTTATGAAGCGGAAAGGCCATAAGTACGCCATGCTTATTTGCTTTACTATTTTAAATCTCGCTGATCCATTCATTATGTCTTTACTATCAGAAACAGCAATCTCATATTAAATTCACATTATTATTTATATTACAATATTATTTACTCCATTAAACTTGTGTATTTCCAAGATCGAACGTATACAATATTAACAATAAATGTCTTAAATAGTAAAAATTATACTAGATTTATTTTTGACCAATTTTATCAATGTTATTTGTAAATATAATAATTTTATATTAACAATGGAAAAAATGCCAATCCCGGGACCAGTCCCGGGATCCCGGGATTGTCAAATTGTAATCCCGGAATCCCGGGATCAGAATTTTGGCTCGGGATTGGATTCCCTAATCTCAGTGTGACAACATGTCAAATATATCACAAAGCACAAGTATGAAGTACCTATGCACAGAAAAGATTAATAAATAGAATTATTAAGATTGGCTATATCCCAATACACTGAATTTTGAATGTGTGATAGTCCTACGAAAATGAAACACGCAAATGTGCAAAATGTGCAATAGTGTGTTGCAACCTACAAATACACCAATATTGAATGAGCGTCAGTGCATAGACCGAGAGCAGTTGTAAGAACGAAGGACAAGCTTAGAAAGACGTATTATTGACACGTGTTTGAGTTTATCCCATATTATAACACACTCGAGATCGGTTGCCTGTTGAACACCCGTTATGACGTATTTCAGTTCCGATTAATTTTGTGTTCCCTGGCTGACAAGGCTCTAGCCTGGGGGCCCGGCGTGGCGGATTCACCAGATAAGTGAGATAAATATACATGACAAATTTGCTCTATTAGTAAAAAAGTCGCCTGTGGAGCAATTTCACTTTGGAATATGTAGTTGCGCGATGCAATTTTTGATTTTTGTATGTCGATACTCAACTAGGTACTCTATATTTCAAATGGATGTATTATAAAAAATACAAAAACATCTTTAAACATACACTGAATAGGCTTAATTTTACCTCGAACACCATTTGAAAAACGCTACTTGTGAGTCACGTTGCGTTTGACCTTAGCGATAGGTATGGGGGGCCGCCAAAGATCCTAGCCTGGGGGCCCACTTCAAGATGTGGGGGTCATGTCTGGAAGTATGCTAAAAAATAATTTGCAATGTGAAATATTTGCAGGTAATTTAACCATTGGCTTGTACTCCATGTGAAACATTTTTCGACTCCGGTTTCATACACGTGATAATGAACATTAATATTATAACGGTTCCTCGTGATGATGTTCATATAAAAAGGATTTTCTTTGATATTTATTGTATAAACATATGTAGATAATAATAATATAACAATGACAATGCTACTTACTTATATTATGGAATTCGATTACTGAACGAAATAAAAAGCTCAAAAAACAAAATCGATCTCGCCAGCCAGCCGGGAGTGTATTATTAAAGATCGTGGTAGTTGCGCTGTCTCGCTCTGTCTCGGCGAGAGATACATTTTTCGCGATACACCCCCGCTGCTCTAACGCGGACAATAATAACTTAGCGACGATGCAATATTGTGCAGTGTAGGTGTCGTCAATCGGTGGGCGGAAAAAAATACGTTTTTTTCTATCGAGCAGAATCGTCCACTCGACGACTCTCACCGACTGTCCGGCCCGATCTAGAAATGTAATTTTGAATAGTTTCGACGTGTCGCGAGCTTAAACCGGATGTACCTAATGGTCCGATGTGAGAAAAATATATTGCTGGTTAATGCGTGTGTGCTACCTATGCTTATGTATCATTATGAAACGATTTATCCAACGGCGATTACCATTGACGCAATCGATTAGTCACAGAATTCAAAGGGGGGTCTCCAAACAGTTCAAACCAGTCAAACATATATTAAATTATACAAAAATCTTAAAATATGCTTTTTTTTCTCATACATTGAGTTTAAAATAATATTACCCAAAGCATAATAAAATCCCTTCAACTAACATCGAAGAGGGCTATAAGATAAACACCTGAAAAAATACGTACTTTTACACAGGAAACAAATCACTAATACTATAATGCGACATCACAGTTATCTCAAAAATAATTATTTTTATTTAAAGGATGGGAATTATAGTTTTTATTGTATTTTCTTATCAGTCAGTTCGACGGGCGTATAAGTCCATAAACCTGCCACTGGATGTATCTGCCAAATTGTGTAAGTACACTGGTACGACCGCGTCATGAACACTCGAGCACGTCGGTTCCTGATGATGGATGTAATCACGAAAGGGCGCTTCACATAGCTGGGTCTTGTACGGCGGATGCAGAGAGTGCTACACGAGTTTTTGTGTCAAGGATTTTGTCTTCGTAACCGACTCTTCTTCACCCTACAATAACAGATATGTAAGTGCTGCAGTCCTGACACGGCAAGATGTGCGGAAGTTGGCGTTACCTTCTGCTTTCTCTATACTCCGAAACTAGAATATGATAAGATGAAATACAAATAAATTTTACTAACTATAATATCTGCACAAAAATAAATGATAGGTAACTGTAAGAGTTGAGAAACCAAGATGAAATAAATAAATAACGAGGACAAAATTATGCCGACAAATTAGGATAAAGTTCTGAAAATAATAGATTAATGTGCGATGTTTACACGAAAAATAAGTTAAAAAAATAAATGATATAAAAAAGTCGTGGTCATCATCACGTTTCTTGAGGAATTTACTTGAAAAAGCCCGCTCGGGTAAGTTGCACAATGCACAAGGAATGCAACAAGAAAACAAAAGGAAAATATTATCATACATTTTAGGATTTTTCGAAAGAATTATAAATAAAAATTCTTCTGTTTATTGACACCTGTTTCTTTTTGTAGACATGTATTAAAAATTTTAATCTCAGGTGTTTCCATTACCAATTAATTGATTAGCACAACAAGTAAATACGATACGCTGTCCAAACATTGTATTATGAAGGTTTTCCCAAAGTTTAATGAACAATTTGGCTTTCACGTAGAATTTTCTCCTCTAAGTTGCACGATCATATAAGTCTTATAATTGACATGTCACTACACATAATCCTATGCATATAATATATTTATAAACCATTTACCATATAAGTTATGAGGGGATGAGGAGTATAGACTCTAGAGAGAAAGTCTCTTCGGAGTTGTTTGGATAAATCGAGGAGAGAGTTTATTTACTCACACAATAATAAAAGAATACAATTGTTAAAACGACAGGAACGAAATTATGACGGAAGGTACTAGTATAATGGTATTACTGACTATATTGAAAGGCCTGGGATGTACCGAGATATTACGATCGAGTGCTGAGTGACGAGTGAAGAGTGACATCATCGTCCTTCGCTATTATATACAACTGAATATTCAATACATTATAAACATCGTTATTTATCTAGGTTGAAATAAATAAATCACAACAGTAATTATTGATCTAGGTTATGATTGAGAAATCTGCTGATAACTGCCCATCGCAAGTTCGATTTTTGTTTTGATAACAAAACATGAACACCGAAGTGTGTCATCTGTAATGCTGATATGGTATGCTTGTTACAGTTGTTTTTAAGTATTCAAATAAAAAAAATGTATTACTTAAATGGTAATCTACAATATTGCATTTTGTAACGCGAGAAAAACCTGAGTGATGAGTACCTAGTACCTAATAATTCAGATTTTATATTTCGATTTTTCAATATTTTCTTTAATAAATGTACCTACAGTAACTTTTATCGAAGATATTTAATAATTTTTATAATTCATAAATTACCTTGATAGCAATAATAGAACTAAAAATAATAACGATAGTGTATTCTCGAATACTTAATCAAATTTGCATTCATATTACGAATACGGATAGCGTAATTTTATTTATACTATTTGTTTTTTTTTATTAATGTAAACTATGTTAGTGTATGCGCGTATTTCCAAAAGAATAAATAAATACAATCAGTAGATAAGCAAGAAAATATACTGTTTTTGGGGTTCAATTGAAGTAATTAGATACGTGTAATTTCATATTGCAGTTTAAATTGCAGTATGTTTACGCTGGTGGTTTGACGTTAAGTTGCCAACTTGCCAGGGCCACATTACTTTGAATAACTTAGTGTTATTTATACAATCAACCAATTTTATTTAGATGAATAAATGATGTGGTATTGGAATTAATAGTAAGTAATGAAAGGAAACGTCAAAACAGGTCGACATTGTATTTTTTAATTTAGAAACAATTCAATAATTACCACTTGAACGATAGTAAATTAAATCTGGAATAGCTAGCAAATAGTAATATAATATGCAAGTACAAAAATACTATATGGTTGCTTCTAGGTACAGTCCACACTGGTTTCATGAATAGATCCCTCAGTGTATGCGTAATCTAATAATGCACCGAGATTACGTACAGGAGAGTGTCGAGGAACCGTGGCCTTGCGGAGGTGAGGAGAGGGATGGAGGTCCGAACAATGGTCGAGACTAAGCGTCGATAATGCGATCGACAATGACGCCGATTTGTTTTCAGGTAGGCGTCACACTCGAATCGAGGAACGCCAAGCACGAGTTGGATGGATACTGGTCAGTGTTGCCGGAGCGTCAAAACATGGTTAATTTAATCGGTCGGCGAATGGAGATGAAGCATCATTATGATTTTTAGAGTAGGTAAGGTAGGTACATACCGTCGTTGCTGCACTATTTTTCAACCGATGTGCCGCCAAATTTTTTTAAACTTTCATCTATAAATAGGCTTACTACATTATTTTTCCAAAACGGGACAACTCAAAAGAGTAAAGTCCCATAGATACAATTCTGTCAACATATTTTCAGATATCCAATTCAGTTTGGTAGCTCTCCAAAATCCATCCACACACCCATTATAGATTATAAGTACCATCATAAATCGTCAGGTGTTCGAATTTAGAACTAAGCTCATTACAGTATAAAAAAGTATTGAATAATATGACAAATGTGGAACTGGTGGATCTTTAGTAAGGGACATTTTTACACTATCAATATAGCTCCGAATAATAGGAACAAACCCTAGTTTCTTCTTGATAAGAAGTCACACAGGGTTAGCCGGAAACGAGAAAGCTGATAAATACACTAAAAAAGCCACAACAGACTATAGACCAGTGATACTCAACCTTTTTTTTCTTCGGGCCAAATACATATATTTGTAAAGTAACGCGGGCCGCATCACTACTGGTGTGACGAAAAAAATCATGAAACCCCCCTTTTTTACAAATCATTTTTGAGATTCTAAAAATTATGCGTGTTTTTTAAATTAATCGTGTGCAATAGCAACACTCTTATACCAGATCTGATGTGGACCATAATGACAATCCTCTTCAGGTGTCACTATCTGTGGGTCAAAGTCGAAACGAATCTTAAGATATACGAAATTCCTGATAATAAATGTGATTCGGGCCGCACATAAAAGCTTAAAGGGCCGCATGCGGGCCGCGGGCCGCAGCTTGAGTATCGCTGCTATATACCTTCAACCTTAGACTATAGATAGTAGATACATACTATAGATGCCTTCAACCTATACACACTTCCCCCTAAATTACGAAAAAATAAACAAAGACACAATATTTCTATGGAACAACAGACACATAACATCCGCCAAGGGTTCAATTTATGGCAAAAATAGTCTCTGCCATCAACATAAAATCATCACACGAACTGACACAGATACCAACATACCATGGAGCACTGCGAGCCTATCTAAAAAGATTCAAATTGAGGGATGATGACTGTTGTCCGTCTGATAGCTACAGATTTCAAACTATGTGGTATACTGGTATGTCATCAACCACTCCCCAATACTAGAAAAGGATGCGATGGACTCTCAGAACTCTCTGTAGACAGCATAACCATGAAGTTTACCTCAAAAAACCTCGCGAAATACTAAACAATACAACACACAAAATATTTAATTCTGGCCATAAATAAAATTAACTTTAAAATTAAAAAACTAATGTTAACTAAACCCGCATTATTGGCTGATATTAACCACACCAAGGAAGATAAATCACATCCGTTTGTTCAGTGCTGTCTGAAATGACCAAATGGCTAACAAGCGATCCGAAAGAATTACTTCAGATACGCCTTACCAGCATCTCGGAGCGGAAATAGTGATGAATGTTTGGTTGTTAGTGGTAACTTGAACTTGGACATCAAGTCTCTGACCGCGCTTCAATGGCTGGATAGATGACGGCGCAACATTCCGAGCGAGAGGTTAGAAGTCGAATGGTCCATTGATAGTTGTGACGTCACTGGGATGGTACAACATTTTTTTCAACGGACGTTTAGATACGCGATTAATTCACCGAGGCGGTAGACATCTCGAGATTGCAGCCGAATTGATTTGACCTAGAGCATCTAATTAATTGAAGAAGAAATAAGTACTACCTACTACCCGGTTACAGTTTTTGCGATTAATCGTTCAACCGGTTTATTTATACACTCTTGAAAAACTTGACAGTATGTATGCCATGCATACTATGCATATTATTATTCTAAGTATACCAGCTATTACCTGATTGATGAAGATTGAAAAACAATAATACTTATACAACTTCCAAAATTACATGATAATATTATAATATCATACTACTTTATGTATTAGGTATATCATTATTCCGACCATGTCCGATCCTAATAGAATCATATGGGCCTCCACAGGGCAGAGGTTTGTATTAACAGATTTTGTTTTTACGAGAAATGGATGTCAGCCACTTGCTCAACCTATTAGGTCCATACCCTGACTCACACACAAATTGAAAAACAATATGTGTACTTACTTGCCAGACCCAGGATTCGAACCTGAGACCCACGGCGTGATAGTCCAACGCTTATGCCGCGCTGCCACCGTGGGTGTTCAAACATATCATTATAATTCGTGAAAATAATATATACATTCATGGCTACCTGTGTGTATTTATTTTATCCAATTTAAAAAAAAAGCCAAGTAGTTTAGATTTGGAGAAAATCGCATTTCAAAAAAGTTTTATTAGTAGATCTCTCAGCAATAATAAAGAGTGTCAGTTAATTGCATTAGTATATTATAGTTTGGTTTAGACAAGGCTTAATGAATTAAAACAAATAACCACAACACGTATATATTATGTATTCATAATTCAACGAAAACCAATAAGAGTATGAATGAAAAAGTGTGCACAAATTTATCGGATCGCCCAAAGTATATGGTAAAATATTATGGTTTGGTTAGGTGGGGTTTAATTGATTTTTAAAAACTAACCAACACCATCTGTAAATTGTAGCCTAAGTTTAATAAAAACAAATACGCATGGTCAACAAAGTTTAATGTGCAATATTTATGTCGGATCTTAACAGCCTACTTCCACCCTTCGCCACTGCAATCCACCTATGTCGTTGAAAATGAACTTTGCCTGCATTGCAAAAATGATGATGAGGAATTATTTGATATTCAAAAAAAGTTTATCTTTCAACTAAAAAATTGTCGCCCACGATGGCCGCCCGGGTTAAGTGTTGGACTATCACGCCGTGGGTCTCAGGTTCGAATCCTGGGTCTGGCAAGTACACATATTGTTTTTCAATTTGCGTGTGAGTCAGGGTATGGACCTAATAGGTTGAGCAAGTGGCTGACATCCATTACTCGTAAAAAAACAAAATCTGTTAATACAAACCTCTACTCCGTGGAGGCCCATATGATCCTATTAGGATCGGACATGGTCGGAAAAAAGTGATGTTTTTCCTATTGTTATTAGATAATGAGTGTTTTCTTCCAATAAACACTACCTATTTACGTGCGTAATTCCTAATTTTACTACTAAATATCTCTAGGAACTATTACAGTCTACCTTAAATAAGCAAATCAGTTTTCAATCGTCTACCGCGAATTGCCATAAAATATACCGAGAAGGCGAAAGTGTGGTATGTTCACGTATAAGTATGTACATCAGTAAATCGCGTCAAATCCTCATACATAAATAATAAAAGTTTCTCATCCACGGAGTGAGAGGGTGGCCGCGGGGGTGGGTTGGGATTAAGGAAACGGGGGAGGGGGTGCCTAGCAACCAGGAGAGCCGAGGATTAAGTTTAGCTTCTTAAATGTCGATAAAATTATCCAGAGTTTCTGACTGGCTTTCACGATAACAAGCCAAGAGAAATGCATTCAAAATTTTGCATTACGAATAATGCATAATAAATCTTGTTTGAACGCTGATTTCAGGATTAATCCTGATACATTATACACGGAATTATTTTTGTAAGATCTGAATTTCGATTCGTAAAAGTGAAATTTTATAAAGTATGTAGCTCACGGCCCCCACAGAAGGGGGGCTCTAGTCTGGGGGCCCGGCATGGCGGGTCGACCAGATAAGTGAGATAAATACACATTACAAATTTTTTCTAACAGTAAAAAAAGTCTCGAGGATATTAATATTTTTAAATATGTGGTTGTGCGATGTAATTTTTGGTTATTGTATGTTGATACTCGACAACTTAATAATTCAAGTGGGTCTATTAAAAAATACACTGAATACCCTTAATTTTACCTCGAGCACCATTTGAAAAACGCTACCGTAGAGCGTCACACTGCCTTTAAAATTAGCGACATGTACGGGGGGGGGGGGGGGAACCAAATATATTAGCCTAGGGGCCCGCTTTAGGAGGTGAGTTCCATGACGTAGATACCAAAGATGTTTAAGAAAACTATATCGTATATATGTGGTGCCTAAACGTATGAAAGTGGTGATAAAAATGATTACTTCATGATACTACATTATCTATCGTTTATACAATATACTATAGAAGTGGTACGTCAAACTGGAACTTGATTTAGCAATTTTATACTGAAATCATAGAAGGTTGAAGGCTCCATCTAGGAAATTCGATATATTTGGTAAATACCAAAGTAATATTAATTAAAGTATAGTTAACATTTATAGTTGTACGAAGCGGTGAAGGAAAAGGACTACTCACGTCGCTCTCTTCTGCGATATGATTAATATTTTATTTTGGTGATCGAGTAAACTGAGGTAAATACGAGCGGCGACATTTGAAGGAAAATAAATTTACTTTATTAAAGATTTTAATGAATTGTCATAGTAAAAAAAATATATTAATGGTACACGTATACTTATGTTAGGTATGACGTAAATAAACACGCAACAAAAGGAGATGTTTTTTTGACTGAATAAACGTATCCGACATACGTATGTGTACATACCTACATCTGTTATCAATGGGTAAGGTGACTTGTGATTTTGAAGGTGATTTTGATGAAGTGAAAAAAAGGTATTTTTCAGGTGAAAATAAATAAATATATTCTCAATTTAAATACACGAGCGGATTGACAGCAAATTAAACTAATTACGAATTAAAACAAACATACCCAGCATTATTTTTTTCTGCCATTGCTGAAAATTTGCGTTTTACCTTTCGGGTCAAAGTGTTTTATTAATAATAACAACGTGATACCTATAATGTATAAGTTATAAACGATATCTTATTCCCAAAATACAGATTTTTGTGGTTATAGTTTTGTGAAGTGTGTATCTACATATCTACGTGCTCTAGCTTCTTGTAGAGATACTAAAGAAATCAAGGAATAATTCTAAAGATATTAGGGAAGGTGTAATAATAATATGAATTTCGGATAAAAGAAGAAACCCCTTTTCTCGAAAATAAATACAACAGTTTAAAAAACGCCTAAATTATTACGTCACACACGGTGCCATCCCCTGCCCCCCATCACACACTCCCCCCGGCTACCGTCCCGCGGACTCGTCCCGTATAATTAAGGGAGCGTTCACACGTAACGTAAGAAAAGGGAAGGGGGCGGGGGGTTAAACATAGCAGAATGAGAAAAGTAACCCCCCCCCCTCCGTTCAGAAGCTGCGAGAAAAACTACGAGCCGTACATACGTAATATCATGCAAGGTTGTCCCGGGCCGTTGTCATGGCGACCGCGCCTCGCCTGGATGACGTGTGGCGGGGTGCAGCGAAGGGGGGGCGGCGTTTAATATGATTTCGAGCCCCCCCCGCCACTTGCCTCGCGCAGTTTTTCCTGAAACACCCCCCTATACCTAATACTCATAGGGAAATTCGGGGAAAGCGAGCGGGTAAATAATTTACACCATTTCATGAAAATTCATAATGTAAACATATTATATAGTTGAACAGTGCTTCACGTCCACATATTAACGGTGAGTGCGTCATTAAAACAAATATTCGATAGTAAGGTAAGGTCAGTAAGGTTTGACCACAGCGAAGTTAGCACCACAACAGCGTGATAAAACTTAAATGGCTAATACAAATAGGCCGACCAATAGAAGGCCCCGATTGACTCAAAATCATTCTTAAATGTAAAACAAACTAAAAACGCGTAAAACCTATTAAAATTAAAATTTTCTAAAAACATATTATATATAAATGATATTATTATTGACTAAATAAGAAAGAATATAGATAGTTGACCGGTTTCACCCTGACAGCCATTCTTAGTTAGATACTATAGTCAAACATTAAAAAAATGTTTGTTAAATAACATGTCGTTCCATCAAGAATTAGTAGTTAACTTGGTAGAATTCCATTTTACAAAATGATAATATAAATTATATTAAATAAGACTGGATTTTTTTTAAAAGTCGATAGCTATCTTGGTTGTAAGTTGTAACACAATTTGTTTTAAATCAATACGGTTTCTAAGTACCAAAGTGGGTTTTAATTATTCTTGAATAGTTTTAGGTTGCAGACTTGTCGTTTATTTTCGAAGTCTTTCATTATGTAATAAGTATGTATATATAAGTACCTATATTAAATTCAAAAGATTTATATGAGAAAGGGTTTATTAGATGAGAGGCACGAAAATCATAAACTTAAGTAGCTTTTCAAAAGTACATATTATATCGACCTTGCTGAGATGCGATCCCGAGAACTAATGTAGTATATTTAAATAAATTAAATAAATATCTACTAACTTACAGGGTTCATAAATTGTAAATATATCATTCAAAATATTCACGTTATTTTACAGAACACGAATGATCGCTCAACAGTTCTGAATCTCGTTTTTACACCCGTTTCTCTATGTACGGCGTTTCATTTTCATTTCTTGAGACGGGAAGGGTGAGGGGGTGGGTGAGATTTCGCGTGTGAGGACACGTGTGTAGGTGTTGGTATGTATGTCGAATAGCATGTGAGTAATATGTATGTGTTGCGAGGATATAAGGATTTTTAGGTTTATATTAATATACTTTCAGCGAGTCCTTTGTTTTATGAAAAGTTACTGTAGTTATAAGAGGCTTATTAATGTCGTAAATTAGATTGCTATCACGTGTACGTAGGATGTGTGTTAATATGACACATTAATAATATAAATAATTTATTAAGTAAATCATTTAAATAAGTATAAATATAGGTATTGAATAATGAGTGAGCTTTTTGTTGTTATACCGGAAGCGACTTTGCTTTAAGTATGTTGGTCTTTTATCTTGTCATCCACTAGCGGAGGTCGGCCACCATCAGGGCGGTCTTTGCTTTATAGTCTGCTACCCATAACAGTTCGATGGAGCTTCAGTCGTATACATTACAAAACTTCTTAAGCCATGAAATGTCGTCTTCTGCTACCCTTACCGATGATTTTTCCTTGGATGACACATTGGGAAATGCTGCAGGTACTGTAGTTTTGATTCTACAAAGAACCTATCAGTTATTTATTTTGTCACCCTTCAGTTCAAGGAATTTTGAGGATGCGTCTATACAGCCACATCTCGAAAGCCTCATCTCTCCGTGACATCTCACGGTTTAGCATATTTTAAGTAGATATGTTAATATTACATTTTTTTTTTTTATAAAATCAGGGTTTCTTTTAAAATCAGTTTGTACATGGAACCTTTGTTAATGATATTAATTTGATGTTACCGTATTTATTTTATTCAGCCTATGTACATTATATATTTGTATTCTGCGGCTAGGTACATTTAATTATATGATTTCTCAACGTAGAACGATGTATTTAGTTTTCTTTAATGTTCTGATAAGTGGACAAAACCTGTTGTGATAAGTATTAATTTATTAATGTAAAATAAGAAGGTATAACATATGTACATACGGTGATTTATTTTAATAAAATCAATGCTTTTTCACAGATAATTGACAGTTAAGAGTATTCAAGTGTTGTGATATTATTTATTTATTGGCAGATCGAAAAAGGCATTTAACCTAAACCAATCACTTACTCGATACAACACAAAACGGTTGTGTAGAATTTACAATCGCATACAGAACGAATAAAATGCGTCTAGTAAGATATCTTAATCTATCGAATTATTTGCCGGGAATTGTGATGTTTTTTTTGTATGGACTTTATGTCACGTGACCTCAGCATGTCTCTTTTAGTGTTTAAAGCCTAATATCTTTGCGTACCTATACCATATTTTTAAAATAATTAATACCTAATTAGATAATTTAAAATAATAATTTACATTCAATCACATATAAGTAGATTTCTTTAAAAAATAAAAA
Organism: Rhyacophila brunnea; assembly: GCF_057557595.1. Classification (NCBI taxonomy): domain Eukaryota; kingdom Metazoa; phylum Arthropoda; class Insecta; order Trichoptera; family Rhyacophilidae; genus Rhyacophila; species Rhyacophila brunnea. The sequence goes on along the minus strand of NW_028233361.1, from coordinate 46,737,895 downwards.
TAAAAATTATCTAATGATTTTCGATGTGTGCAAATGTTTAAGAAAATACATATTTTAAACTCATCGCTCAATTTTTGTCATCAGTGTCTTTTTTTTTTCTTCTTTAATTTTTGTCTTCTTTGTGTGCCATATCCGTTATCAGACGTCGGCGATGAATTTGGCCATTTGGCCCCTGTCCGTTGCTGCTCTGAATAGGGATGGCGTGCTGAGCTCAAACCAGTCCCTGAGGTTTTTGAGCCGGAACGTTCTTCTTCTACCAGGGCCTCGCTTACCGGAGATCTTCCCTTGAATGATGAGATGTAGAAGGCGATACTTCTCGGGATGCCGCATGATGTGGCCAAAGTATGCCAGTTTCCTGGTTTTTATTAGTTTGTCTATTTCTTTGGTCTTTTTCATCCTTGACATCACCTCGACATTTGTAACTTTGTCCTTCCAGCTGATACGAAGCATGCGCCTATACACCCACATTTCAAAAGCTTCGAGTTTTTTGAGAATCGTTTCTGTGAGCGTCCAAGCCTCTACTCCATATAAGAGGACCGAGAAGACGTAGCATCTCACCATTCTAGTTCTGATTCCCAGGTGTATATCATGGCTACATAATACTTTTTTTAGACGAGTAAACGCCACCCTGGCTTTCTCGATTCGGCATCTCAATTCTGTGGTATGGTTCCAGTCATCATCGAGAGTGCAGTGCAACCCAAGTATATAATGGAATGTGTTCTCTCCACTGATATACATCTAATAATCGCTTGATAATTATTAAAAAGTAAATAGAGAAAAAAATCTATTAAGTATTAACAATTAGAAGTGTTTTATACTAAATTTCTTCTAAATTACACGCTACAAAAACATCCCGTCACTCACACATACACCATGTTCATTAAAGTTTGAAATTGACTGTACCTTAGTACCTATCTATATATTTTTGGGAGTGAAAAAATCAAATAATAAAATAAAAAAAACTATCACAAACAAAAAGTTTCCTATGTATGAGTGTTATTATGGAGTAGGTATTAAAATGGCTCAGGCTTTGTTCAAATAATAATCAGGTAGCTACCTCCACACGGCGACCGGTCATACTGCAGTGACGTGTGAGGCGGTGGTGGAAGGTTTTTTAGCTTTACCCCGAGAGGGGGACTGAGGCCAGGCGGGCGGGAGGGGTTTATTATGAGATTTAATAAAACTAAAAATATTATTGATGAATGCAAATATTTTTTTTGCACGACAATCAGTGGATCGTCAAAATTAAAAGACATTTGCTTTTGATTTTTCCTTTTACCGCGTGTCCACACTGCAGAGGCGAAAAGTACCTACATAGTTACTAAATGATTGTTTACTTTGACTTTACCAATTTAATTACCCAATTCGATTGTAATCAACTCAATTTGATTGATACTCAACTTCAATTTCTACAATGCATATGCAATACCATTTTCTTTAGCTTGTAAGATTTATTTGTATATAAATAGGAATTTTATTAAATTATTTCACGCATATTCCATTTAATTAATTGACTTGGTTAAACATATTATTAAATATAAAAGCCATAAATGAATTGATTTATAATTCTATATACATGTATTAAAATAACAACGTGATATCTAGAATAACAGTGCAGTGATAACAAGTCGAATGTATGCAATTATTGTCAAGGAATAGTAACTCAGAAATATATGAAAACAAATTGTGCTATGAAAATATAAAAAAAATATTTAAAAAATCTTTAGTATTTTTTACTGCACCATGAAAGATACAATTGTATAATTCTTAGCCTGCATTTTTAAAATACTAAAGTTTATCAAATACACCGCAGTCCATATCGATCATCGCTGGATACATATCCAACAAATATTATGTACATCATCTAAAAATAGCCTAGATACCTACTGGTGGATAGATGCGATAATCACTTTAATGGAAGTACGAGGCTAAGAAAGTTTTGTGACCGAGAAGATTGAATACAGGAGTCAGAAGTCTTCATAATATACAATCAATTTCTTCTTGTTGATGGCTTCAAGGATTAACAATTGTAGGTATATTATACTGATACCACCACACTAATGCCTCGGTGAGATTTGTAATACGATGCATTATTTTAGTTGGAATAATTATTTGAACAGAATAAACTAACTTTAATTTTAATATAGTTCAAAATAAGGCACATAATGCAAAAACAAATAATATTTATACAGGCGCCCGTTTTCAGGGTGACTAGCGATGATAGCAGTGCCAACCAACCGAATGTCAATTGGCCGCTAGCTGTCAAAAATAACAGCCATCTAAATAGCACCTATCTCGAATTGATTTTCAAAATGTAACGAACCGATTATCCCGTATGTAATCGTAGTGTTTTATATATAATGCGAATTTCTTTGTTTGAAGAAAAGCCTTGTGGGCACAATATGATAAATTTAGTTTTTAAATACACATAACAACCATTAAACATACATTCCCACTACAACCTCCGTCACCACTATAAATATAACGTAGAGTCTTATTTTTTTAAATTATCGAACATCCAAATTTTATATAAGCATGAGTACTATGGTCCGGTGCAGCGCACATCTCAAAATCGCGAGATATAAGGGCGGGGGTAGGAGGGCACGAGCTAATATTCTCTCCTTTCTTGCGCTCTGCGAGCCCCCCAGGGGCCCTGACCCCCATTCGAGCGTCTTGGCCGCCCCCTGACCCCCCTCGGCCGGTCGACGCGAGATTGCCTTCTCCGTAGTGAAAATTACTGAATTTACGCGAGTGTCAATCGTATTTTTGTGGGGGATTTCGCGTCATTATCGAACGTAATTTATTACTGACAGTTCTATAATAACAATTTTTTCACTGTTTGGGTAATGAGTTTTTTCAGGAAAACGTTTATATTTTATTGTAGAAAGCGAGTGGTGGAAATGTTCAGTTGATTCTTGAATATTAGGTAGGTAACAGTAGCGAAGGGTAGAGGTATGCTGTTATGATCCGCTATAAATAGTGCACATTAAACTTTGTTAGTCATACGAATTGACTTAATATTTATTTTCCCCGAATATTTTCCGTGGTTTTAATTAAAGTGTAAGCAAACCCTCCCACATAAACCCATCCATACCAAGAGCTACCGATGAAGTACAGAAAGGTTGCACACTTCAATAATATTTTACACAATGAGGAGTATAATTTACTGCGGCTCATAATGTAGGAAAAGCTATATGGCAGCAGAGGCGTAGGCAGAAGGAGATTCTCTTGACTACACAACCTTTGTAAGTGGCCTAATGTATCTACATACCTACAATGCATTTGCAATGTGATACAATTGACTCAGGGTACAGTAATGCAATCAGAAAATGGCACAAATATAAGAAGAACTTACTTAAAAAAACATTGTAATGTAATCCAATGTTAAGACCCTAAAATGAATATAAATTTTTATACGAAGCACAGTTTTTGAATGCCTTCTAGCGCACCGCATTCCACTGACATGTAGAGACTTTTGCTTGGAGAGATGCTTTTGAAAAAAGTAAATATATAACTACTACTTGCTATTAATTGAGTTAGCATTTACTTGGTAGAATTCCATTTTAAAAGAAATGAAAATATAATTAATATTAAATTCTACAGGTTTTTTAAAAAGGTTTGTCGATAGCTATTTCGGTTGTAACACCATTATCAAGACTATTCAGATAGGCCGTTTGTCTTTGCTTAAATACTATACGCATAGATAGAGACAGAATACATTTTCTTATTCGTTCAAACAATATTATGACTTTGCATACTTATTTTTAATTGTAATATTATTAATACTTTGAAAACCCTAAGTGGGTTTTTAATGGATATCAAAATTTACAAAATTTATCGAAAGTACAGTGTTCGAGTGCTTTGGTTATTTCTTGACATAATTATTCAATTAAAATATTATTAATATAATTTTGATAATCATGTGCTTAAATTATATTTAATAGTGGCGACGAATGTATTACCAAATTTTCATTAATTATGTGATTACTTTTGGATAATTCGCGATTAATTTCCAACTGTTAATTTAATTTTAGATCTTTGATACATATATGCAAACATTCTGGCGTTATTTTATCAATGATGGTATGCGAATTTGATATCAAATATTTAGCGAACTGAGAATCTGTTTTACCAATTAAAAACCCACTGGCCCAATCTGAATAGTCTTGATAATGGTGTTACAACCGAAATAGCTATCGACAAACCTTTTTTAAAAAAACTGTAGAATTTAATATTAATTATATTTTCATTTCTTATACTACTTGCTACATAATATAAACGTGGATTCTTGTAACTAATTTAATGTTCGTGGACATCCAATGAAGTAGTATAGTTTGTGGTGTTGCAGCATGGTAGGTCTGATATAATAACATAGAACTTTCACAATAAGTTAAGTAAAATTTACCATTCGATTGAAAATACTATACAAATATTATTACCTAGTACTTATGTCTGGGGGGACCGCACGCCACTGGTACCTACTTACAAATGTAGTAATGTAAAAACTGCTACTCACTTTTTTATACTACATATCACTTTTGCTTATTTAATGAGCTATTTTTTAAATCCCTGAAGTACCTGATCAGTGAATAATCTCAGATTTAAAACGTTAAAAGGGGGGCAATTATTAATCGACACAATAAATTTCGAAAGAAGTCGTTGAAGGCACTCTAGCGAATTGATTTGATCTGATCGTAGAATGCAATTAAAGGCTGCGCGGGTACTAAGCCTTCGTGGCGGTGAACGGGCACACCTCCAGCTGATAACGACGCCTCGTTACGACCCTCTAACGCCGTTATAATAACGAAAAGCTTCCAAACCGTTAGAGAGCGTGCCGTTGCAGGGAATTCGCTGTGTATTATTATATGACATCGGATATTGAAGTTATAGTGACTCTATTACCAATATGATGGTTTGTTCTTTCAAGTTACAGAACACGTCTGGAAAGAGAAGGACATGATAGCCATAAAGCCTAAGAGAAGGGTTTACCGGAATTTTTCATTTACTGTATAAAAAGCCAAGAAAAAAATCAATATGAATCTTGAAACGAGTGGTACGCGAGTTTATAAGATATTGCGTAAATTTAACTGCACAAAAAATACTGTATTTAAATAACGATTTTAATGCTCCTAAATATAGATTTTTTCAGATAATGTGAAATATATAAACGGGAAAATATGATGCTGGCATGACTTGAGAAGACACAAGAAGGTTGGCAGGAGACGAGGAACCCATAATATGCAATATTTTGAGATAAGATTAAATTGATCATTGATTTAAAATTTGACAGATTGACTGTATTTAAAAAGTTTCTAACATCGATGTATTAGACAGAATTGGATACAATTATTGTATGTAGCTTGATACCTACTATTCTACTAAGGGTTGTAATACCGGAAACCGGAAGTTTCATCTGACTATTATTGTACCTACATTTTTGCTGATGTAAGAAACTATAAAATTGTTAGTTTCTCATTCAGTATAGGTAAAGAGGGATTTAATTCGTTATAGGTAGGTGGGTATTTTTTTCTTGACTGTCTCACAAAAATGTTTCTTAATTTTTCTTTCCTAATGATAGTCATTGGTGGTACATTTTGACACACATCGGAATTTTTCGAGATCGCGTCAATTATAAAAAAAACTTATTCATAAGTAAAAAAGCATATCTATAAATAAATATTAAACATGCCAACTGAAAAAAGATGCAAAAAATGTTTTTAGAATATTAAAAACGGGTGTATAATCACGTAATCCCGAAAATGCAAACCTTAGCAAACCTGTTTTCTTTTTCTCTTTCTATTATCTTTTTCTATTTTTCAGATTTAAAAAAATATAATTAAATATTTAGGTAGGTACTTCAGAAAATCAGCTATTTAAGTTAGACATCTTTCGATCACGATTCCTGCACGCGAGGATAACTTTTTGAATTGAGACTACATTGTCAGATATAGTACGTTTCGTCTAATAATTCCGGAGTTGCTCGAAATACTTGATGTTTAATAATATCCTACATTGCACGATATAAAGTACTATATACTTTTCTTTAAAAAAAATACCTGTACAATTAATAATAATAACATAAACTTTGTTAATTCAACAGTGGATTGGTTCATTTTTTTTTAGTTTCAAGCGTGAAAGTCGTAGACGTCGTAATCTATCATGAAACATAATAAGTAAAACAAAATGATCCTCGTAATCAGTCGTAATCTAATGCTCAAGGCGGCCCTAGATTCTTATTCAGGGGCTCCAGATTCGATAACCGGCGACGTCACGTGTAGAGATTGTGGTCGCGAAGTCTCGTCTTGAGAAATAATCAGAGCTCTCCGAAATTTTGAGAAAACAAAATTAAGATTTTCGAGAAATCGTGTCACTAGGCTAAGTAAGTTACCGATCGCAATTTTTTTGAAAAGAAAAAAAAACAAAAAAGCCCCCGATATTGATTCTGAACAGAATTTCTTAAATATTTAGATGAAAAAAATGTTTCGCCGATAACAAATCAAAAGACCAATCTTGAATTCTAGAGAAAATAATTATTCTTATATCTCGAGAAATGAAATAAGTCGAGAAACCACAAGCTCTAGTCATAAGTTACAATAGAGCTATGGGATTTTCTCAAAGCCATTATGATTCTGAATTTGCTTCAATACTACTGTATGTTACACTACTTTTAATAGGCCTTATGTGCTAAAAAAGAAAATATGAAAGAAATAAAATAGTGTAAAATATAATATGAGAAGCATTGTGATTTACACATTATTTTATATACGTACAAGGAAGTATAATATCGAGCCAGCTAAAATGATCCTTTATTTAGAAATAATATATCGTTATATGGATCGATGTGTTTGATCACAGTTATTACCTACCATCTAAAATTGCATTGGCAATATCAGGGTAGTTTTGATGATAATGATGATGAAATTAAAGATGTAAAATTGATACGGATATTTTAAGGGAATGGTCTACACCGGGTAGGTACTACGTAACGAATAAGATCTCTTTCAACTTTTTAAGTATCCCACCTCATCCCCAGTTAGTGCTTATTGCCAGCGGGATAACTACCCTAGTATTGCCCACACCCTAATGCCACCCTGACGCTATCCTGAGTACGTCCATGACACTTTCGCGACTGACGAAAAGTCAACAATAAAAAAATAACGAAGCACCAATCTTTTAAAATAAAACAAAATATAATATACGGAGTTGGGATTGCAATCCCGGGATTAGTATTCACGAATCCGGTTACCGGGATTGTTGAAAGGCATATAATTTTTTAAACGATTTTTTCTTTCAATATTTGTATTAAAATAATATAAAAACCTCGACAAAATTGAAAAAAATATATTTATGACCATTTTTTAGGAAAATCTTTAAATTCCACTTTAATTACAATTTATTTATTTACATATTTTGTAATATCGCATCGCCATTATATAAATTGAAATGTCATTTCTTTGTATTAAGTAATATTTCTCTAGTTCACGAAAATACGTTAATTTTTACAACACATAAAACTAATCTCGAAATTCGTGATTACGTCAATTCTGATTCCCGAATTATAGAATCAGTAAATCGAATGGGATTCTGGAATTTTGGACTTCAAGGTTGCAAATCTTATTACCGATTAGTTAGTGCATGTTGTTTATTAAAGTAGACCAGCGCATCTATTCTATAGGTACACAAGGCTGGTATTGGCGGCTGTCGAGGGTAGTTTATCATATTTATGTATCGGGGTGGTTAATTGTTACAATAAGTTAACCGTCTGAACTGTCAAAAAGTGCTATGTTTTAACAGTACTTCTCTTGGCTGTGTTAACTTTTAGAGCGAGATAGACAGTTTAGACGGCTAACCTAATGTAACAATTATAATACCTCAATACATAAATATGATATACTACCTTCGATAGCCGTCGATAGCAGCCTTGTGTATAGAATAGTGATGCGTAGGCACGTCCAACTTCTAGTAGTCTGTGATCCAGTATAAAAACTGGCAGTGATATTACCACACTCTTCTATTATCATTATTTTACTTGAATAAACGTAGGCATTATAGGCTCAAGACGCTCAGATATTACAAATTAAACAACACCACATTGTCGTTCACCATCGCAAAGAAATACTAAATTTCCCATACGTCGTGAAAATGATAAATTTTCGTTTATTTCGGGCATTCGTAATCGTCAAACTATTCTTCTATTATGCAAAGACCCTATCGCGCGACGGTAAGATGAAAGTACGCATCATTTTAAAGAGCAGAGATTCACATAATATTCTCTTTCTTTCACTTCTGCAGTAGTCTTTATATCCGTCTAACGAAATAGTAAATGATCGTTGATCAATTGTGGATTAAAAAGAATTATAGGTATTGTAACGAGGTTGTCACGTGGTTAGAAAGCTACAACTACGAAATATACAATGACTTCATTCAGGAGGCCATATCTTGAGGATGGCAGAACCCAATCACCAAGATGCTCTTCTTTAATAAACCTGGAGGGAATCAGAGGGTCCAAAGATTTAGACTGCGGTAATTGGACTGTATTGACCCTGAGGCTACGTAGTGCATGTTTACGGTAGACGGATGGGAGACGTTTTTTGAAGGATAGTGTCAATGATGATGATTTATCTAATAGCAAGTAGGTATAATTCTAAAAGTTTACTGTGTTATATGTTGAGAAACTTAATGTGTTAAGCTCTTTCTTTGTGGCGGGTAGCTTAAGACTTTAAGGATTCGGTGCATAACATTAAGGGCGAACTTGAAGAGTGTTTAAATTTGAATTAATGGTTTTTGCGGATTGAAACGAAACGCGTTCCGAATGTTTGTGGGTCGGAATGCGTTATTATAATATGACGTCACGAATTGTATCACTATTAGCATACCAATACTGACCATAATATGGATAAACAAAGTGTTTTGTTTTCTTTTCTTAGCGACGAATATTAACTATTCAACAGAGTCGGCTGTCCAATGAAAAGAGACTTTACAAAAAATGGCAGAATTGAGAAATGCAGGTGATATTAAATTTATCAAGATAATCAAGTAGGTACTTACCTTTATCATACCTACACAGAATTCAAGTAAATATTGTATTATATTTCGCGTTGATTGCAGGTTAGTTTTATATATAATATATCTACTTATATATTTTTAATACCATGTCCGATCCTAATAAGATCATATAGGCCTCCACAGAGTGGAGGTTTGTTTTAACGAGAAATATATTATGTTAGTCACATGCTCAACCTACCAGGTCCATACTCTGACTCAAACACAAATTGAAGAACAATATGTGTATTTTCCAGACCCAGGATTCGAAAACGGGACCCCCAACGTTATAGGCTGACGCTTAAGCCGCTTGGCCATCGTGGGGGCGATTTTATATTGTATAGGTATCCAGTGGCGAAGAGTGGAGGTAGGCTGTTAAAATCCGTCATAAATAGTGCACATTAACCTTTTTCAGTCAAATGTACATATATGTTTTTATTGAAATAAGACTACAATTTACAGATGGTATTGGTTGGGTTTTAAAAATCAATTAAACCCTGTCTTACCAAACCATAATAGTATTGGTATATTTTAGGCGATATGACAAAATTGTGCACATTTTTTCATTCTTACTTATTTGTTTTCGTTAGATTAAGAAGACGTATGACACATATTGTTGGTTCATTTTTTTAATTCATCAAGCTATGCCTAAACCAAACTTTATTAGATAAAAATTATTATTCTATCTATAAAATATCCAAATTTATGTGTGATTTAATTGCATAATTTTAGAGATTTTATGGATATACGAGTATTTTTTTACTATTATCTATTATGGCTTGGTTTTCGCAGGGTTTAATTGAATTTTAAAAACTAACCAGCACCATCTGTAAAATGTAGTCTTATTTCAATGATAACAAGTATGTATGACAAACAAACTTCAGTGTGCACTATTTATGGTGGATATTAACAGCCTACCTCCACCCTTCGCCACTGAGGTATACGTATAATGAATAAACGAAACACAGCAGTACATTTTCGTGAATTCTATATATATATGCCTAATAGACTATTTTGACATAATGCCACCCATCTGTTTCATAAGACCCACATCTATTTGGTGATGGTGTTAATTTAAAAGTTTGAAAGGTTATTTTAACGGCTTTGTCTTCGGGCCAAAATCATAATACAAGTTAATTTTTGTTACTTGTTTTTTTATAGTAGGGATCGGAAACCAGCGACTCGATCGTGCATAGTTTCCGGTGTTTGAAGTCCCTACTTGGCAATTGGGGATTATAAAAAACTAAAAGTTGACGACCCCTGGTATAGTACAGTATACAAAATATAATATAATATTTGTATTTTATATATCTACCTACGAAATGACGATATGATGTAATTATTATGATCGTGAAGAATGGCAGATAATTATAATTTGCTTATCTTATACACACGAGTAAAATTTCATACGGTACTGCCAAGAGACTCGGCTCAGCTTCTACGATGATGTAAACATATTTTTTTACATACGACGTTGTACATTTAAACAGGGCTGTTAAAGCTAAATTCTATTTAATAGTTATGTGACAGATTAGCTAGTAAAATTATATGGAAGGATCGAAACATTTCAATTACGGAAGGCAATAATTATAGATGCTTACGAAATGTGGTATTGAAGTCGAATGCTTTTAATTTCTTTGACATAGCACATGACGAACCGGTCAATCATCCAAAGTCTCCGGATAAAGGAATGGTTCTCGACAATATGTCTGAGATGAGTAGAGTGGCCAAGTGAAGTAGCTTACAGGGGTAGCCATCACTCTGCCTTGAGAGAAGCAGATGATTGTGAGAGGTGGAGTCTTGGTCACTTAGAAAATGACTGCATTAAAGGGTGGTTATGATCGTTAGCCATGGGTGAACGACTAAGAAGATAGAGTGATGACACGTCTTCCCCATTATATTATGTAACGCAGTCATGGAAATTCACCAAGTAATGGGTAATAAAATAAAGGATTTCGACATGTGAGTTGACCAGAGAATACATTCATCCATATAAAATTAATCCAGGTAACAATTATTATTGTCCGGTGGCTTGACTCTGTAGAACCTTGAATCTACACAGTGATTGATTGGATATTTTTGTTCTCTGGCTCTTTCAAACTAAGTTGCTCCAAAATCTACGACAAATAAATTGTGTGATTGCATTTGTATTGTACTTTTTATAATTGCATTTTTGTTTTCATATAATATTACTTGCCTTATCAATGTATATATATATTTGATAACTAGTAACTTGTTTTTCTTTTTTAAACATTTTTAATAACTTTCCAATTATTCATTACAGCTGTACCAATATTTGATCTAATTTAATTTGATTTATTATGCTTTTTGTGTCGACCTGTTATTGGGATCATTACATATTAATTTATTCTATACTTATTATAAGTATACTTATTCTCTGTGATTGATCCTGTTGGTTGATCTAAATAAATAAATAAAAAACATTAAAATGAAAAAGTGTAACCATATAATTAATACTTCAAAGATAGGCTTTAAATGCATAGGAAGCTAATTCCATGTACGTTAATAACAACTTGAAATGATTGCTCCCATTATGCAAAATGATAAATATTCACGAGTCTGTTAATCGCACAGGGCAAAAGAAGACAAGACGTAAGACATGTTTATTGAATGAATAAGATGCGTTAGAGGTTCCACCAACGCACAGAGTAACTTTTCAGATTCACGATTAAACAGTTGCTAATCATGCAATACACCGACGTTGTCCAAAAATTTAATTTATTATTATTAAAAGTTGCAAAGGGAATATGAAATAACATCTCAAATATTTTGCTTGTTCTGAGGTTATTCCAAATTATGCATGAATGAGTAATATTATTGAGATACATTCAAAACAGCTGCAGTGGTCGCAGGAGTACGTACCAATGTACTCTGGTCGTCCGCTGCATATCATTAGCCTCGCAGCGTTGCGCTATCCTCGCGTCGGTAATCTGCAGTGGGCGAAATTGCATCCCTGCATAAGAAATTCAAATGCACTTACACCGAATCAACTAAGACCTGCGCTTCGTAAGTACACTGAGCCATTGCAGTGACGTCTCTAATAGGTTTGGCTAGGATATGAAAACAGTCGAGTATATTTAGTAAAACGAAATACGTATCATGTAGCTACATATAGCTATTATATTTTTATATTCAAATTACTTATACTGAAATTCAGTACGCAGATACGAATACGGTGGAAATACACGTAATTCAAATATGGGGATAGTTCGATGCTACAAACATGAAATCATCTATTATACAGGGTTCTCCCAAAACCGTTTTAACGATATGAAACCTCCAATGACATATATTCATCTTCATCGGTCCTTTTATACATTATTGGTCGATGTATTGCGTACCTACCTATCTGATGAAAAATGATTGAATCGGGTACCAAAAGCTATGTAATAACTAGTTTTATATATGTACCGACATACTTACATGTTAACAGGAACGTTTCTAATGTAGATAATATTCATAACTGAACAACGGGAAACTATAATAAAGGGTCTAAAACGTCAGAAAATAGAAAGACGTTTAACTAAGAGAAACAATTGCTGAACAAATCAATAAGTATATAGGTATATGATCACACAATAAGTGGAATAAAAATTGAGATAGGTACATTTCTAAAGTAAAGAAAATATATGTAGAGACGTTTTTTTAATTTCTTACTAATTGGGTGATTAGTTTGGTATTTTATTGTCACATTTAAAGCCATTCGAAAGCAATAATTATATTTTTTCTGTAATTTTAGACATAAATGTGACAAACACTCTTATTTTTTTAAAACTTGCCAATGAAAAAGAGATTTTTTTTTTTTCATTGGCATGCGTTCCTACAAATGAAAGCCGTACATTGAACACATTTAGTTTGGGAAAACTCGATATAAAATCTTATTAGCTGATAACCACTCTACTCTAATTAGTCGATACGTCATTGGTTGAATATCATTTAATATCAATACGCCGACCTCCGGCTCCGAAAGCGATTCAAACTGATAGAAATTGTGTAAGTACGCATAAAATCTATGTGAATTTTGCCTATTATATATTATGGTAAATCAATGATCTTATATGAAAAAAAATTAACAACACAATCTTAGATTTACCAAGAAGGTATGTGAAACTAACATAATATTCAAAATAACATTACAAACGAACCTACTAAGCACGCCACTAAACAATATTTATGTAGGTATATTATATATTGTATTAAAGTGTGCCCAAGCACTGATATATGCAAGGCTAATAATGCTGGTTAGGTTAATTTGAAAATACATAATACTTATGAATGATAAGATTGATAAGTGATGATTGGAATAGAAATATTGGCTTTGCGTTGAGTTAGCGATAAGTGGACATTGAACTAATTACATAAATATTAAAACTATAGTAAATGGAGGAGGGACATTTAATTGATATAAGCCAGAAGAAATACTTGTAGGTACATACTAGATACTGTACTACAACTAATATGTCTTTTCCCAGAAGTTGCTACAGTCGAGTATAACACATTTTCAGTATCTATTGTCATTATTGTGGAAGAAAAATACCCTAATATTTTTTTAATAATACACTAAAATGTCTCTTTGTAGAAAAATAATTATTCTTAGTAGGTAGTGGGAATGCAATATGGTAAACTGTTTGTAGAAATTGATGATTTTTGCACATTGAAATAAATGGTAAGTAATAATTTGAGTAAAGTAGGCAATTGATTATCTTTATTTATTGCAAAAAGGTTACGGCATTGCGTTCGAAAATAATCGGTAACTAGCACTACTATTGTAATTCACAATTGCATCAATGAGGTTACCTGTACCGCGACCGCGCGCGAGAAGTGACATGCGGCGATTACATGTGGACGGCTCAAAGAGGTCATAATATGTACCTGGAATGCGCGCGAGTTTTTACGCGAGAGTCAAATCGCGCCATCTGGACAAGGCCTTAGACGACTGCGGCATCAAAAAGAAGTATTTACTTACACCAACCCGGACAAAACTAAAATATGTGTAACAAGAATGATTTACTTACTTATTTCATTATATAATACAATTATTTTTAATATTATGTCATATTCATTTTTATTAATAAATTTAAAAAAAAAAGTATTCTACGCATAATTGATTATTCCACTAAAACGGTAAGTAGGTAGGATATATTTAAAAAAAATATATCATTCATCAACGTACCTAAATAAAATAAAATGTACTTATAATTACAAAAGATGTTCGCAAAAATTAACTGAATTTGTATATTTGTTATAAAATTTCAACGCTATTAGAATTTGTATCAGTAGTGTGGGTTAAAGTCCCATTCGGTACAATTATTTTAATATGATTTTTTTCTAAATATCTTTCTTCCTAAATAATTTTGATTCTTATTTTTTTATATAACCATTGATCCTATATGGAAAAGGTCAGCCAAGTGTTTCAGTGTTGTTTCATGTAACTATTCAAATTAGATTCTTACTTATTGTATAATATAATTACGATGATGTAATTAGTGTTTCTAGTAGATAATCTGCAGCCTCGGGTGTCAGCTGGCCGTGCGCTGACGCTGCAGTGGATCCTGACGATGATCACAGTGGTTGAGGTTGAAGAGATGGAATCGATTAAGAGGATGAGAGAGCGACACGGCCACTGCACGCCTCGATGGTCAATATCTGCATAACCCTGGCATTGCTTTCGAAGTATTAATACAAATTATAAAATTGCAATTGCACTGTACATGAATAGACAATGCGAATATAACGAAAATCTATAGTCAAATTTCAGCTAAGAGAAAAAATGTGAATAATTTACGATTTATTTAAAAAACCCCATCTTCGATTGAAAAATTGATCGATTGATGGCGACGGTTTTTCCCGATACAGATAACCGTTGATCGCGGTGGATATTTTTTGGACTGGGTTGCGATCAACGGGGGAGTTGAAAAACAAAACTATTTATAATATAAAAACGACCTTGTAATAAACTAAAAAAAAAAGTAACAAAGAAAACGTCATACTTACTAAAATCTACATTGTTTACCCTACTAGGCCTGTCTGCACCTATGAAAAATTTGTCGATAATCGTGAAATAATCTTGCACGTGATTCCACTTATTATGACAATTGATGGCACGTGGCACATGTCAAAATAAGCGTGGGATAAAAAATATTATAAAAGAATGATCTCGATATGGCGAATTCGCACTCGTCGGGGTCCCAATGAACGAGGGTTACCTGTATAATGTTTCATCCAAGGCCGACTATTTCGCCTTAAAGCATTTTGACCTAGCAGATACTTTATTTAACGATATTTGCACGTACCAAAAGCATGTCCAACCTCTTTGGTACGAATCTACTATTTTTTGTAATAATATTTGAATGCCATTGTCAATACAAATAAACGGTATTTATTTAAAAAAAAAATCATTTGCTTATTTGTCTCATTTTATTGTTGAAAACCAAAAAAACCTATTTATTATTACTGTATTTTTTTTTTAATATATGATAACCTAATACATAGTTAATGTTATCTATTTTAAGAGAACAGTATATAACCCACGTTGGTACAGGATATATATAGTAGGTAGGTATATGTTGTTTTTATTAAGAAATACCTAATTTCTCCGTAAGTTACTTCCTGGAATTATTACGCGGAAAATTTCACGATTGCCCATCTAGGGTTAAACAACACCGCGGTGGATAATTACGCCTGAGGCATTTATCTGGTTCACTCGCTTTCCCACGACTCTGGAATCGAATTAGAAGGATTTGATTAGCAGTACAATGTGGTGAATATCTTCGGCGTGGCCCCAACACTCCTCGGGGGCTTACGGTCCTCGTGATGATGAGTAAAACCGAGAACCGAACGAGAAGTCGCTAATAAAGGATTGGTTCTGGATGCATAATAGGTGATAATAAACGAATTTATGGTTCCGTTTCACTGTTTTTAGATTTATGTAAAATTGTAAAGTATGGAATAGTTAACGAATTATCGGGCTGTAAAATGTTATGGTCACCTATTAAAATAAGTAACTATCTTTTTTATATGTTTTTTTTTTATTTTTGCAATCAGGATATTAAATTAAATCTATTATATTATATATCTACTATGATATAGGTATACTTAAGTGAACGGGATTACGCCAAATTAAGTGACAGACTAGTGAAATACGAAAGAGCCCACGGATTAATGACACTTTTTATGTTACCTAACATAAAAGAATCCTTTAAACATAAATATACTTAAATTCTAATGGATTTAAGTTTTGTACTATTCCATTTGAGTCGTTTTTTGCGACCCGGGTTTCGCCTTTCGGCATCTTCAGGCGAAGGAATTTAAATTCAAATTCCATCAAGTACCTTCGGTCGATAGTATTAATATTATAAATATATTTATGTGACTTGATATTATTTCGATTTTTTAGTTTATTTATCAAATATTCGAAAGATTTTCTAAAGCCACATCAAACTTAATAATATAAAAAGATTGCGTCGAAACATTAAAGAAATAAAAGCGATAATCGTATTTTTACACTCACTTTATCGTAATAACATTGAATTAGGTATTTATATATTATGTAGCTACGTTTTTATTTTGATTATTTAAAAAATGAAATCGTTGAAACAATATTAATTGAAATCTGTCCGTAAAACTTATTGTCTCTTTTACGGATTTGATGGCGTATATGTATAATAATAATGACCTGTGCATCAATGTGACAAAGATCAGCGACTCAACCTTATGGAGCAAATTGAGATATAGGTATGAATATATTGCAAAGGCCACAGATCACCTTTCATCTTATAAACCCGTATTCCTAATTATTATAATGGAATTATTATAACGGAATTATTATAATACAAAAAAGTCGATTTAAAATATTTCGAGAAATTTAGTCAACAAACTTTCATGCCCACATAGTCATAATATGACGAGATGGTGTAATATGCTATTATCTGCTTTCCTTCTCGTTCACAACAGTGGTGTCATCTTCATCTATTTATTAATTTATTCATTTTTATTACTATTTATAACGTTAAAAAGATTTACTCTACGTATTTAAAAAAATATTTTAGGAAACTTAAAGCACAGTGATTTTGAGGTAGACATTTTAAACAATTAATTTTTATCTTGTAGAAATGTTTCACTGTGATATCAGACCAGTTCAACGTTAAGAATAAATATATTCATACTGCCTGTCATAATTGAGCATGATTGTAAGGTCATTATATTAATGGTCTATCATTGACTAATTATAATGAACACCAAGAAATCACATTCCTTGGCACTCGATGCAGTACTTCAGACAGCGAGAAGGTGGCCATAAAATTGTCGATAAACAGCAGCCCTGGTGACTGGTGCATCACCTGGCAGAGGATAAAGATTACAATATGGTTCTTACTTAGGTACTTTCAGACGTCACTCCATATAATGATTCCGGAGTTCATTTGAATAATCGAAGTAATAACTAGAAATGTTATTATTTAATCGAAAACAAGACGCATTGGGATTAATGTTGCCGATTGAGTAGTATGTAGGATCAGATTAAATTAAATAAACAGATGAAGTGTTTCCATACAAAAATTCTACAAAATAGTTTTCCATAAAAGCCGATTCCAAGAATAATAAATACTGAACCATGATGCATTTTTTTATAACGGACAATAAATTCTTTATACCTAGAACTATGCCAGCCAATGCAAAATTAAAAGTTAGCTTGTAGGATAAAAATGTCCAGACCAATCTGTGCTTGAAAGAATTATAAAAATATTTTATAAAATTTTGTCTCACACAAAATGTCCGTACACAGTCCACTGTTTGGAGTTTTGAAACTCAACACTCGTTCAATCCTGCAAACA
The DNA here is from genome assembly GCF_057557595.1 of Rhyacophila brunnea. Taxonomy (NCBI): domain Eukaryota; kingdom Metazoa; phylum Arthropoda; class Insecta; order Trichoptera; family Rhyacophilidae; genus Rhyacophila; species Rhyacophila brunnea. The sequence continues at coordinate 46,720,001 of NW_028233361.1, read as the reverse complement.
TTGCTATACATTTTAATGTAGTTTTTACACGATCAAACAACATACTAGGTACCTAGTACCTACATAGTAAGAAACTACGACAGTGATTTTCAACACTTTTAATCTCACAGCTCTCTTTGTGTGCAGAAATGCAAAGTGCCACTCTTAACTAGATTCAAAATGCCATCTCAAGTAAATTATTTCGCTATATTAAACGGATAAGATAAGATTTTTAAACATTCAAATATAAATATAGTAGTTATAACGGTACAATGATAACGATCCTTACGTATATATGTATATTAATGTCAACGTTAGTCGATTAAAGTTGTTTCTTTGATGTGGATTAAAAAAAATATCGTATAAATTGATAATGAAATAGAGACATTAAAATACCCAAACAAACAAGACTGTGAAAATTGTGGCAACAATTTTGCAATCACGAAATGTCACCCATGCATATATTTAAAGGATTATTTTCCTACCGGTTTGTTGAATCGCATAGGTCATAAATTTAGATGCGAATAAGTGAGTGGCGGGAATCTTCAAATGAAACGATCTCTACCAGAGACTCGCGCGAGCTACTCGCCCGATAATAAAACGGGTTGATTGCGAAAGGATTTTGCTCCAGTCGAGGCAGACGCTGTGCCGCCGGCTAGGGGGAGCAACGGAGTGACGGGGAGGGGGAAGTGCATCAGAGGTGCATTTAGGAGTGATATTCAATGCACTTAGCGACGCAACATCTCGTATCAAGAGGGCTGCATTGTTTAAGAATTTTGGAAAAGTTAGTTTGGGATACCTATCATTCAATGAGTGTATTTAACTGACCGAAGCCAAAGTACATGCTAAAAATATAACAAATTCATTCTAATTTAGAGATAAGATATCTCACATAGAGATATAGAATTACAAATTAAATAACTATTTTCCGTAGTGTCAAATTATAGCAAACTCGGTAAGGATAATAATAGAATAATAATTCATCGGAAATGTCAGTCGAATATACGTTTCCGGTCTGTTACTATCTCAATCTCCGCATCGTCCCGCACAACATCTCATTGTACCGAGATGCGGACCTCGGATCCGTATCATAAGTTTAGTATTGCAACATAACTACTGTAACATACTATTATACCGACCGTTACGCTGCAAATAAAACTCGCTACTGCATCCATCTTTGAGTTCTTCATCATAATCCTCAACACCATGACCTACGACACGTCGACGAACCCAACATTGATGACCCACATCGAACCCCACAGTGGTGACACCCGACTTTGAAAACCACGCAACCTTCTACCGGCAAGTTCAGAAAGGTGCAATGGGGATACGAGACCCTACCACAGTTAGGACTTCGGATCAATGTAGCCGGGATAATAGCGGAAGTCAGCTGATTGGAAACAACTACGTACCGTGTGCAAGGGCCCGATTTCCTAACTATCGTCTCGTGTGGCACCAGACGATAGTTAGGAAATCGCGCTGCAGGGGTTCTGTAAAAGCAGTTTTAGAAATCCGCGTTCGGTTGCCACCGGTGGTTGTGTTTAGAACTAGTGTATGCGTACACTGTAACATACTTACATACTTATAGATATTAAATACCTACCTACTTATTCAATTTTGAAATAGCGTACATATTTTGCAGGTAGATACTCTAACAACACTAGAAACAGGGCTAAATTTGTATTTAAAAATATATATAACTTACCTAATGCGAGCTTCCATTGAGTTCCCAGATTTATGTTTTGATTGAGAAAGAAATACAATGAAATCAGTTTATAAAACCATTGTATTATTAAATTTAATTATCTATAAGAATATATAAAACACTTGTTAGTTACCTGACTAAGCAAGACAAGGCAAAATAATATTGTGTAAGTACATAAAATAATAATGGTGAATAGTATTTATATTTTGGGTTAGTATTTAATAATTACGGTACTGTACATATGGCGAAGATGCAGAGCTTTGTAAGCTCATCCTGTAAACGTAAACACAGACGATACGAAAGCTCTTCGTTCATTACGGTTTAGTGGACTTGCTGCGCTATATTATTATGGAGGTATATTGTCTCATGTCCATGGCTTATCGAGGATCTCTTTATAAGATTGGAATTGGGATTTTTGATGATTAGAATTAGATATACCTACAACTAGGTAGCGCAACGTTACTTGCAGGCACATATATAATAATATGTATAAGTACATAAAATTAAACACTCGAAAAGACTGTTGCTTCGATGGATTTTATATAACACTGTAATTATATGGATGGATTATCTCAAGCGATAATTATTTTTTCAATGTGCCCATTAACATTAACAATAACACAAAAATGATTAGGTGCCTAACCAGATTATTAATTTAGAGAGCATTTACTTAAAATTCTACTATACAGTTGTTGTAAGACCAAGATAGTCTTGATAACAGTGTTACAACCGTAATAGCTATCGACTAACTAAAATAACGACATTTGTAGAAGTATGTATTACTAATATAATCGGTAGCTATCTACTATTTTAAAAACCAAGGCCGACTATATTCAGGCCGGGGCACGAAGCTGTGAATTCCGATAGTAGTGCTAGTTGTTGGTTATTATTCGAATGTAATAATATGATAAACTTTATGTAGAAAATGAACACGGGTCTATTGTCTACCCCCCCGCATCAGTTGAAGTACGGCCTGATAGTGGAGAATGCTCAAAAGAAATTGTTGAAACTTCTTTGCTTGGGCCTGTATGGATACTATCCGTATGCTATTTTCATAGGTAATGGCTACATAAAATTCAGAAGAGATTTATAGTTAGATATATATTTTTACAACTTATTCACGGTGTAAATGAGAATTCTGCCATTATTCACAATGTTGACTTGGAAATATACGAGGGTGGGTCAATAATTCCTTAGAAAAAAGCATTAAAACAGTTTTTATTTTTGTATTTTTTTTTTATTTCTCAACATAATCTCCTTGGAGCTCAATACACTTGGTTAGACGTTTCTCAATTTTTTTTAAACCGTCAGAAAAATAAGTTTTCGGAAGGTCCTCAAAATAAGCATTTGTCCGATCGATGACTTCTTCATTTGAAAAAAAACCTTGTCCACTTAGCCATTTTTTTAAGTTTGGGAAAAGGAAAAAGTCACTGGGGGCTAAATCTGGCGAATACGGTGGGTGGTCGACCAATTCGAACTTCAATTCTTCAATTTTAGCCATTGATCGTAAACATGTGTGAACACGGGCATTGTTCTGATGAAAGAGGATTTTTTTCCTGTTTAAATGAGGCCATTTTTCTTCAATTTCGTTTTTTAGCTGGTCCAATAAAGATGCATAATAATCCCCTGTTATTGTTTTTCCTTTTTCCAAATAGTCAACGAAAATAATTTCACGTGCATCCCAAAATACAGTAGCCATAACCTTACCAGCTGATTTTACGGTTTTCGCCTTCTTTGGACATGGTTTGTCTTCGCAATCCACTGCTTTGACTGTTCTTTCGTCTCGGGAGTATAGTGGTGTATCCATGTTTCATCTACAGTCACAAAGCGACGAAAAAATTCATCCGGATTGCGATGCATGAGCGACAACAGGGCTTTAGAGGCCACCACCCTATTGCGTTTATTGTCGACTGTGAGCAAACGCGGCACCCATCTTGCAGAAATTTTTTTCATGCCCAATTTGTCATGTAAAATAGAAATGACGCTACCTTTTGAGATCCCTGTAACCTCAATTATCTCACTCAACTTTAATCTTCGGTCACTTAACACCATATGGTGGATTTTATTGATCATATCTGGTGTAGTCACCTCTACAGGACGTCCTGAGCGTGGTTCATCCTTTGTTGATGTACGACCACGTTTAAATTCATTTAACTGGTTATAAATAGTTGCAAGTGAAGGAGCAGATATGCCGTGAACTAAATCCAACTCATTTTTTATTTTCTTTGCTGTTAACCCTTTTATATTAAAATGTTTAATAACAGCTCTAAACTAAATTTTCTCCATTTTCCATTTTTCCATTTTCCACAAGCAATTTTTTTTTTTAAATGTACGAAAAACACACAACAACCCGACCAATCTGATTGAAACTTCGCAGCATACTGAATCGGTAGTGCCGTTGCATGAAAACAAACCGCTTACAGTACTAGTCGCGCCACTTGTCGGCTTTTCTAAGGACTTATTGACCCACCCTCGTATCTTAGAAATCGAAAGGATTCTTTGTTTAGTACTTTGGACGCGGAAGACGCACACGGTGCGTAATGACCAGGCGGCCGATCGATGTAATTAACGTGCATTTTAAAAGGGGCAATTAAAATCTCATTATCTATTCAGCAGCGAAAGCGTTAGTCTCTCAATGTGCAGAACTAACCTGTCATTGATAAAGCCATTTAAGAGGGCAATAACATTGTTCAAATAAATTGCTTCGGATATTGATATATTCCACTTACGTAAGAGTAAGTTTGGATAGATGATGGTTTATATACCTATATTTTGTTAATATATTTTAAAAATTAGTTCACTCGGTGTACTTCCGTGTACTTTTTTACTCACCTTATTAACCTGTTTTTATTTACACACTGTACATAACCACTTATTTTTTTTTCTATCATGTTTATTAATGTTAGGTACGATATGTAAAATAAATTTGAATAACATAATATCATGGAATATCGTTAATAAAACGCCCTGGATAAGCAAGGAGTTCAAGGCCCACAACCCTCCTCTTCTCTAATATCTACTTGAAGATAACGATGAAAACGTATTAAAACCTAATCGTATACAGAGACTGTAGATAATGGATATGAATAATAATAATATCCTCAAATCAATTTAAATAAGGAACACAACGCTTTCTGTATTGCCAGTCGAGATAATACATATTCCCGAGTATAAACAACAAAAAAGAATGGGTATACACTAACCACACATAATATAAAATGGAGGAAACTGCAAACAATATATGATTAAAGGCGGGATTTGTCTTGAGAGCTGACAATAAAGTGCAAGCGAAATGCGCTGGACTGAGATCTAGATAAGCGAGGGCTTTAACCTTTTAGCGGCTCGCGGAGTATTAGTGCTGGCAACACTCACGCGCGGCTGGATTTATGAAGTGACATTTTTAACGCAGCGCCATAATTTGATTGTCAATATTATTCCCACATAAGGAATATAACCAAGTCCAATTATTATTATTTCGGATTACTAAAAAAGCTCACGAAAACGAGAAGATGCCCACATAATATCTATACGATAGGATTTAATTTAAGTGTTATTAGGATAACATATCAAAGTAGCTCATTGTTTATTAAATAATAATATACATAATAGTAAAAAATCTCAAAACGATTCATTAGGTAAATTAAATTTAGAAGCACTACGCTTGGTTATATAATGACTATAAACAAACATTAATTAAAATACCATTTACTTGCAAGACATCTGTTTAATGACAACACTGAATTAAATTGCCTAAACTTTCTAATGTGTGAAAAGGATAAAAGGCAATGTTAGATTGATTGTTATCGTATTTTGGTTTGTCTTTCGTGTGTTCTTTCTTATTCTTTCCTCAATAGGTCATTCTTAAGACATTATGTATCAAAACAGTACTGTTAGGTGTATGAATGCGAACGCCGCTCTAAGTATGTCGATAAGATTACTATATTTGCTGAAAGGCCAATATCTGACATGGATGGGTACAGCATTATTAAACGTACTCCATTGTTTCTAATAATATTGTCATGAATTCTGATGGCCTCAATTCCATAAGACCTCTCAAAGAAGAGTAAGACACAAATTTTACCTTGAGCGGTAGACTGTTGCTTGTATAGCAATGAAAACACTCACCTGAAAAAAATGAAATTAATGAATTAATAAAAGAAAATTAATTACATCAGGATAATGGAGTCACAGTGTAGTGCTTATCTAATTTAATTATATACTATGAGTGATGAAAAAGGAAGAATGGCCATTGAGATAAAAATATATTTAATAAATAATGTAGTAATTTTTCAAAAATACGAATCGATTGGAAACTCCAATAAAAAAGAGCCAAATATATTATACTAGGTATTTAATGTTATTCATCGATAACGTAGATAGGTAATGCTGTGACCACATGATCTGATGTACTAAAATGTTGTTTTATTCTCAATTTACATTTAATTTTACAATATTACCCTTTTATTGTAATATTTAATATTATATATTATATGATCACGACATAATGATTTCTAAGATGAGAAGAGAAAAGGCATTATAATGATATATTATACATTTTTCATGCAGAGTTCATAAATTGATCAGCTTTAGTAGCAAGGATATCTCAAATTCTTCATTTTAAACCGTTAGGTATCATGGTATTTGAGCACTTATTATTTATTGTATATAATATTGGTGTTACTGTACAGTACACTGTACCGTAATATTTAAATTACTTAGTCAAATTATTTAATTTGACATTCATAAATACATTTTTTTCGGATGTCGTTCGATCTGCTAATGCATGACGCGGTCTTATCAACGTGGTGAAAGGGTTAAGTGTGATCTGAATAATAGCGTAACAAGGAGAGAAGACCACGCATCGTTAGATCGACTGAATAGGTATGGCGGTCCGAGATGACTACCAACAGATAAGTCGCCGTCGTCGCGGGGCTGGACACCCCGACCATAACAATCTTTCCGGTGTACGATTTAACATCACTATGATTTTGGATAGGTATTCATTTTTTCAAATATTTGACGAAAAAAATTATTTTGCAAGAAAAAATTACAATTTTGCCGCAGTAAAACATTCATGCACCCATCGTAAAAACGTCATAGTCATTTTTTAAATACCACAGAACACATTAATACATATAATTCCGATAGGCTATATTCAGTAGGTACCTACACTCTACACTACATTTTGACGCAGGGTTTTGAATGTGTGAGTGTCCTTCGAAAATGAAACACGCATTGTGAACGTGCAATGGTGTGTGTAATAGGTACCTAGACCGAGGTAACCGAGAGTAGTTGTCAGTATTCGACGTATGACGTATTCTTGACACGCGGTTAGGTTTATCCCATATTCTTCCGCACTCGAGATCGGTTGCCTGTTACTCCTAACCCGTTAGGTATTTCAATTCCCATTCTATTACTGAGTTCCCCGATAAATACTTTTCTGTGATCATTGCATCTTCTTCGGGTCAAGTGGAATTTATACCTTCTTCACCGAAATCCTTTCAATCCAGTTAGATATGCTGTGCAGCTAGGACAAGAATTTCCACTCGATTAACTGCAGTTCTTATCATCCCATACATAACTCATAGTGATCGAGTGGAACTTTTTTGTTCTCTTGCTTCTTTCAAAACAAGTTACTCCAAAGCCTTATAAAACTGTATAAATCTGCTAACTGACAATGTTCTTCTCTGGTGAGCTGCTTCCTTAGACTAACTGTATTTTTGGACTCATTTTCATGTTCCTCCAATAATATATGCGATTTTTAATAACTGTATGTAATGTTTAATTTCATAATGCTGTCTTGTTGGTAGACATCAATAAAAAAAGTGTTGAATTTATCAAAAAAAAATATTGAAATATTAACATAGGGTGAGTAAAAATAAAATTGAGTTTCCACTATTTCTAGAATCCATAAATAGTAGGTAGTTGTAGGATTTTTAGTTTGTACGTATGGAGTTGGCCGTATCACAGTTCAACGTGAGCTGCTGTATACGAACCCGATGACGGTATAGCATTGTGATGAATTCAAATCTAAATAAACCACTTATAAAATACGTAATAAAATCACCGGAGAAAAAACAGAAGAAAATCGGTAGGTAACTAAGTAAATTATAAATACAATCATATTATCGTATAATTTATATAAAATTCTAATAGGTGCTCATAAGTATCAAGTCATACTATTCTAATCTAGTATCTAACAGTTGCGAAGGGTGGAGGTAGGGTGTTGAGATCCGACAAAAATAGTGCACATTAAACTATGTTAGTCATACGTCTTTATTTTTATTGAACCAAGACTACAATTTACAGGTGGTGTTGGTTAGTTATTAAAAATCAATTAAACCCTGACTAAACCAAACCATAATAGTTTTGGTATATTTTGGGCGATTCGATGAAATTATGCACACTTTTTCATTCATATTTTATTTGTTTTCGTTGAATTAGAAATACATATTATCGCACATGTTGATGGGGGTTTTTTTAAATTCATTAAGCCCTGCCTAAATCAAACTATATTAGATAAAAAAGATAGATATTTTTTGACGGACGAGTATTTTTTTTACTATGATCTATTATGGTTTGGTTGCGCAGGTTTTATTTACAATTTACATGTACGTAACCGTAGGATTTTTATGAAAACCTTAAATTGAACTAGGTATATTTCTTTTTACTTTTAATTAATTTGCTAATTGAATTATTGTTCGGCGGTAGAGGTCGCCAACCCTGCCTCTCGAGTCCAGATAAACAATAGAATAGAGCCTGGTTCTCTCGGCCGTGTTGATTTTCCTCTCGGAGGGCGAGGAGAAGAAAGGTAATAGGAGGGAAATTGCTCCGCCCACAGCGCATGCGCGGCGGCCAATCGTAGCAGTGCGCATGCGCCAAGCTGTCTGCGCAGGAGCAACTTCTTTTGTACTAAACTTGTACCATGAAAACTATTTAATATTATGTCGTGGATCGAAAATCAGTTGATCAATTTGTATGGTAGACAATATACAAAATCATATTTTCAGGTCCAAGACAAAGCATCTTCAAAATATGGAGGTGAGTAACGAAAGTTTCACGAGGATATCAATAATAGCGGTTGCCGTGGGCAACGTTCCCTCTAATTTTTCTATTGTGTGTTTGGATCATCAACGCATCTGAGTAGTGGCGTAACTAGGGTCGGTGTCGTCCTGTGGGGTAAATTTCACCCCCCCCCCCACAAACACAAATACATTTTTTTTACAATTTTATATAATAATAACACCAACAACGATAATTTTTGAAGTATAAAATATTGTAAGAACTGTGATATTTTCACAATAAGGACTACTATGAGACTGTACTGACAATGTTTCTTGCAAGTTGAAACATGTCAAAGAGTATGAAAAATGTAGAGGACCCGGCACATAGGTGGTCATTGATAAACACTAAAATACGTAGGTATCTTCTTTTCGTATACTTCGGCACGCGATAGAACGGGACGGATATAGTGATCCCGCTCGACGTAAAATTTCACTTGCGTGCTCGCGTTAGTCGCACTTGGACCTTCGCCTTCCGAATATTTTTTGACTATTATCTACTATGGCTTGGGTTAGGGAAGGTTTGATTGAATTTTAAAAACTAACAAATACCTACTATCTAAACATTGTATTCTTAATTCAATGAAACCAAATACGTTTGACTGACAAAGTTCAGTATGCAGTATTTATGTCGGATCTCAATAGCCTACCCCCACCTTTCGCCACTGGCATAAGCCAAGGTCGACTATTTATAGTCAGGCCGTGACACCAAACTGTAAACTTTGATGGTGGTGCTAGTTATTGCTCATACTTTAAATCGTCACCTCAATAATACAACTAGATAACTTGATTTACACTGTTTTTGAGATAGTTATTGAATACGATTCTACATTTCCATCCCAACAAAATGATAAAACTGTGTAAGTCAACAGTTAATGGAATCTGTATTATTTTGTGTATTTAAATATAGGATAACTTTAAAACCATAATTACAATAAACAAATAAAATAATATATCTACAATATTTTTTCATACAATTGAACATTATGTAATTGTTCCCAATTACTGAAGCACAATTTTTCTTTTTTATTTAAAAAAATAATTATAGACTAGGTTTATGTTAATCAAGTAAAGATTAAATTTCATTTTCCCAACAATGGCCAAAATCGGAGTTATCGAGTTGTAGTACATATTGAGGTGACGAAATGCAATATAGTAGCAGAAAATGATGAATGTGGAATATTGCATTATTGATTATTTTAATAAAACGCATTTTTTTTGTACTTATTCCACTTGAAAATATCCCTTTCAGACGGACGAAACCGGTCAAAATTTATTAAATAAAAAAGGGAAATAAGTACAAAAAAGTGCGTTTTATTAAATTAATCAATAATATAAAATGCAATGCTACCATGTATTGACAGTTAACACAATAAAAGAGTTGAATATTGCAATAACAAGAACGAAATATGCATTTGAAGATAATCAATAACTAGCATTAGGTAGCATCGTATTTTGCAATTTAGTGCCAAGACTTGAATATAATAATATGTAGTCGGCATTGAACTGAAAAAGGATTTCTTCAAAGTTTTTGGTTTAAGTTAATTTTTAATTGGTTTCACTATGGTATTCGGAAAAGATAACAATATATTAAAATTGACTGGTCAGTGAGATGGATTTCTCGGAGAGATTTGGCACGGTCGTTCGTATGGGAAAGCATTAAAATATAACATTTAATGGCGGGGAAACAAAGATCGGTAATGATTTGTGAAATTTTACAATATTATTTAATTTTTACGGCGCGCCTCGTAAAACGGCAGGCAAAAAAGTTGCCAGACGTAAATTATTAAATTTTTCAACAATGCCACAGAAGACAATAATATTATTTTAGTGCTTTGCGCGTCAACCGATAATTATTATTCTCGTTTCCAGTCGCTCTTAACACGTTTGGTACGATGGGAATCATCCAGGGAACACAACATTAATAAGTGGATTACCTTATGGATGAGGTATAAGGGTATAATTCTGAGTGTAAATCGGAGTGTGTGATAAACTTAAACACGTATTAAAGAATATTTTATTTTCACTAGTCACGTCTGTATCTTATACATTTAAGGTTTTCACGCAAACGGAACGCGCATTCAATATTGGTAATATTTGAGGACATTTCAGAGGCTTTGCATTTCTTACTGTTCAAATCTATGGCGACTGACTTCAAATTTATATTTATTATTGTGTTCTGTGGTATTTCGAGAGATATAAGATAAGTATATAACATTTTCGTCGAATTCCAGTTTTAAAATAAATTATTTCGATACCTACCCACTTACTTACCCATTTTATATTATTAGGTACCTATATAAGAATTTTAAACAAAATTAATATAATATACATTACCCACACTGACTGTCATTCGCATTACGCGCTCGCGTAGAGTAGGAAAAATTTAAACACTTTATTGAGTTATATGTACCTATACAAATTAGTTTTAATATTAATAGGTAGGTTAATATGCTATTTGGAATGATATTCTACTTTTTAATGTACTTAATTTTAAATTCACTACCAAATAGTAAGTCCCACACCATATCATATTTACTCACGTAGATAGTAGTACCAGTACGCTAGTATTCATATGAGTTTTACGTGGTAATTTATAACATCCAATTGAAAGCTAGTATGAATAGGGTCATGGATTCGAAAATGGGCAGGTAGGTACTTGTAGATAGAATATCTTGACAGGCATTGCATTTAAAAAAAACTACACAACTGTGTTAAAATACGAGTATGTTTATTACGAATAGGTAAAGGTTACGTAACTGAAAAGAATAGTAGGTAGGTATATGTAGACTAGGACAGTACTAAATAGGTACTTACGAAATACAAGTAATTATAAAAATTTAATTAGTGTGAGAAAAATACAAATAAGTAGGTATACAGTGTGTGTTATGCAGTAGTGTTTTAGTTTGAGTGCAGTGTGTTTCAATAATTTTCAAAAAAGTGGTTAGTCTAAATTCTAAGGCCACCTCATGAAAGAGGAATATTTCAATACACAATTTAATTGCACTCGACGATTACTTTCTCAATTATTGGTAGGTATAACATAACACATAACGGGCATAATTTCAATTGGTAATGAAAGAGTTAAGGCACATTTTCAACAATGTTATGTAGGTACAATGTAGTCGGAGTTAAGTTAACAAGTGGATTGTAATTAGACGACTATTGTGGATGTAAGGGAAACTGAGACCACCCCAAAAGAAGAAGAACAAAAAATACAAGTATCTACTTGAAGAAAGCTTACTTAGAGGTATTATGTTGGATGTGACATGAAAAAAAAAGTCAGATTTAGAATAATTCGAAAACAATTGTTGGCAAGGTACCTAAGATGCTACAGATAATCATTGAAGTAATTTTTAAACTTTTAGACTTTTTATAAAAGCCATGTGAAAATATAAAAAATGGGTCGAAATATTGACAAAATATAATCGATTATAGTAGGCACCTACCTATGTTTTTATACCTGCTAAGTATTTAGTTTTTGGATTCAATTAGGAATTAGATCGCTGTTATGTCATATATCCTCGCAGTTAAGTGCTTAAGACGCTGACCTTTTATACGGGGGCTCCGATCCGGTGAGGGTTACAATATACTTAATACATTGGATGCTAAAGACGCACCTAGCGCGTAACGATTAGGTGACCAATCGATATAATTAGCATGCTATTTAAATGTGGTAATTAAAAAAGTAATTATCTAGTCAGCAGTCAATGTCTCAAAGCATGGGTGTTAGAGATTAATTTTTTTATCGATGGTCATACATTGGCACCTTTGTCTGACATTTAATATTTTTCACAGGGGGGAGTTAGGATGTTATAAAAAATTAGATATTAAATGAAATTAAATTAAAACAAAAATAATTCAGTCTATTTTTTAATTATTTACTTCCTGATTTTTTATAGCATTTGAATTTCCCCTATCGAAGATATTAAATGTCAGATACGATGTGTCAATGTATGAGTCTCGTTATATTAGGTACTAATTACACTACGTACTGTGATTGGGCTTCATGGCTTATTGTAATGTTATGAAGTATATAAATGACGTAGGTATATATAAGTATATTTTAAACATGAATAATTATAATATCTTGCCTGAAATCGTAAAGTAGATGAGAAATATTGCTCCGCGTAAATTTTAGCTGAGCTACACCAAGCTCAGAGGTAGGACTCGAACTCTATCACGTTTTTTTTTATTACGTATAATTTTAATAATACAGTACAAAACAATATGCTTGCACTCGTAAAAGATAACATTCAATGAATATTTTGTTCAGCACAGTAATAACAATTAGGAACTGCGATTAGTTTAAATTTAGTAGACGAAAAGGTATAATATAACAAACAAATTTCTTACATTTAAATCGTTGGTGGATTACGGATCATTTCGCGACTAGGTGGCGAGCTTTAAAAACTTATCATTCAGTTTTTAAAAAAAATAGAAAAAAACAACACTGTATTTTATTTTCTGAATGCTATGAAACCATCTTGCACATTACAATATTCCTAAACGAGTAATTAAATTTTGAAACGATCGCCCCTAAATTGCGAATATTTTTCTAAATTGCATTTTTGACGTTCGCATCAAGCGCCGTAAATCTTCGCGACTGGCTTTCGCGTTGGTCGACGTGTTAAGCCGAAGTTCTGAAAGACATTAAAAAATTTAATTTGCATTGTGAACTTGATGGTCTCCAGTAAACGTGCTGTGTTTATTGTAAATTGTAGGAAGCAGTGTGCTAAGTTGGCGAAGATGCGGTAGAATCATTTGAATAAAACAAGATTTATTTGACTATTATTTGTTCGAATCTTCCATGTGCATTCCGTCCAGTACACACGATCTGAGGGTGTTGCAAATTTCGGACGTCACAATAAAAAAATGAAGGTATCCTGAAGGCATCTGGAATGGTAAATGGAAACTCTACCATTCTTGGTCATATTGACTTGTGTGCATCTGATAATTATCATAGAAATCGGGGCAAAAACAAACAACGGATTGTGTGTTCTTCTAAGGTGCAGAACTAACCTGCCTTCAGTAATGCCAATTGGGAGGCCAATAACTGTATTCAATCAATTCGGAGATTGATATATTCCACTTACCTGGGAGTGAATTTAGGTGGAAGTTGTTTTATAAGTTTGTAAGATAGGGTCTATCAACTTAGTTCACTCTATGTGGTTCCATTAACTTTATACATATTACCCTGTAATTTAAATTTATTATTGCTTTGTTTTAGTTAGTTATTAGTTTTGCGTATTATTGCTTAATGCTTAACACTTATTTTTTATGTCCTGTCATGAACGATTAAAATTTATAATTTCTTATGTTCATTAGATGTCAAATAAATAAATTTTGAATTTGAATCAACAAACTAAATGTAAAAAAATATTAAAATATAACAAATGGTAGCCAACCGGACTGGGCGGAAATTTGAAACACCTCTGATAGTAATTTTTAGTAAGATTACTGATTAAGGAAGGAGTTTGGATTGTGGGCTGCATTCAAAACCGACTATAATTAGGCCGTAGCACTGGAAAAAAAAGTACACCGGTACATCATAGAAAACTTATTAAACTGCATTTTAATTGTAAAAATAACCAATGCAGGTATTTTTGTATAACAGTGTATAGGTAGGTACCTATATACATTTATTAACAGTAGAATTGAAAATTAATTACTTATATATAAACCAATAAACTATTAGGCATTATACTAAGTTTCCCTTAGTATATAAAATATCTCCTCCGGTTCCCTTGACTAATCAAAAGTACCTAAAACAGCAACTGTATTAGGTACCTCTGTGGATTTATATGCTAATTTGCTTTCTCGAGTACTCAGTTGAACAGCACTCACCTGTTTTATCAGTCAAGTGACTGACTAAAAGAGTTACCAACTGTATCTGACTATTGAACTGATTTATTCAGGTGAGATGCCGCGAGCGAATCCACTATAGTGGCACCTCAAACCACACATTTCCCTTGTTTGTATTTAAATTAAAAAGACTTCTTTTTACTGTTTTTAGAAATATATTTATCACACAAAACATTTTAACATGTATTAAATTGCATTTCTCGTATTTTATCGCGATATAGCAGTGGCAAAATTACACTACCCCTTAAATATGTATGCGTATGTACTAATCACAAAAACAGTCCGAACGGAAAATCGATGCGAAACAAGGGCGAAAAACATCCACATATCAACTGAAAATCGCCAGAACATTACAAGTAAACATAGCTCACATCATAATAGAGAATGCCGCAGATACCATCGAGCCATTCCGACCGCGAAATATTAATCAAAGATAAGGAAGCCGGCCGCCCAATGAGAGGGCTGGGTGGACCTCCCCAAGCATCCCGAGGAGGCCTCACACCTCTCGCGATTGGCCGTGTTTACTCCCCATAGTGACAATCACGGAAGCTACCGCGCACACAAAGGCGAAAAGGACAAACTAACATAACAACAATATTAAAACCCGCTCTTAGATGTTATAAGCCAAAGCAGGAAGTAGTGGGTAACCATGGTATAAATATAAATAAAATAGAAAATGCATGTGTAGTGATACGTACGAATCACATCATGTCATTTTTTAGTGTGTTGTGTAGGTCTACTTGATTTAGCCATTGATAATTAATTCACTTGTTGAAATATTGTGGCTGTAGGTAGGTATATCTTGAAATCGACCTGTTAAAGTACCTACCACGACCTATCGACCGTGTAGCAAAAACAATTAAATAAACGGGTGTAAAAAGCATACATAATATAACTCATACCTATTGGCAGTGGCGAAGGTTGGAGGTAGGCTGTTATGGGGGGGGGGGGGGGGGGACATGCTCAGCGTAGGTCAAAATTGAGCTTTTATTGCATTTTCAAAGCATGATCCTGGACATTCCTTAAATGTTGTAGATAATCTATTTATATAATTTTGAAGCCTTATTATCCTTTATATTTATTTTAAACATTTGATGACTGCATAAAGTCTTTTTATTACATAAAATAGTATTCTTTTAAGCCTCTCGCTCTAATGTTTTAGAATATAGTCATATTTCAGTACTTGCACGTGCAGTGGTGTTAAGATTTTTTACATTTATTAATTTTTAAACGCATTTATAAAACCATTAGTATTATTTATACGAACATACCAACAGAGATAGTTGGGGTTTAATTATGTGTTCATTGGATCGGTACCGATGAGATTTAATACAGTACAAGTATTTATAGGTGACGTTACATCCTACGGATATTTGGATGACCATGGCACAGAATATAGGGAGACGAAAGAAATTCTTGCAGTTGGATAGGAGCTGGCCTGTGTTATTAAGCCACTAATGATGGTGATGATAAGTGAGGTTGTTAGTTGTGGCATTTTCATAAAAACAGAATTCAACTAATCACCAAAAATAAATTAATGAATGTTTCACTTCACATCGATCATTAGTAAAAATTGAAATTACGTTGTATGGATAACTGGATTAGCCTTGAATAATACGGTGCATTGTCGATGCATTTAGATCTATATACCAAATTTCAGTTTATGTTTCAGCCCATAAAATGGGTTATCGTCGCTAATTTTCTACAAACACGTCTAAATTTTCGTCAGTTTTGAGTTGTTTGATGCAATGAATTCAGAATTTGAATACACACATATTCCACTAACACGTATCTCAAAACATACTTTATAATATAATAGATTTAAGCAATGACAAAAAAACACAGACAATATGGCTGATCGGTCAAAAGTATAGTGCGATAGATTGAAGAAACATAACATTTTTTTAAATTCTAATTCCATCAAGTACCTTCAGTCGATAGTATTCATATTGATTAATAACATTTTTTTCATGAAAATATGTGTAACTATTCTAAATGGATATTTCATAGAAGAAAATATATTTCTGAATTAAAAACTGAGAGAATAAAGTTGTTATTTGTCTCTCCTGAAAAGTTGAAATTATTAGAAATAATTGAAAAAAACAAGCTACAACAAAAACTGGCAAAACACAGATGTAGGTAATATATGTCGACAACGTATGACTATGGCGAAGAAAATAAAATTATTAATTAAAATATATACTTGTATAAAAATGTTTGCCATCACCTAGCCTAGATCAACCCCATTTCCCTGGAGAAAAACTATTAAGAGGGAAAAGAAAAGGGGGTCGGAAAAGCGTAGAAAGTATGTATGTGACACATTAGTAAATGAGCTAGCATTCGTTAGGTTTTCCGCAAAATTTCCGTGCTGCATCCCTTTTCAAAGTCCTGCTTGTATATATGTCCATCCTTTACTGGCGCACTAAGGCTTTGTCTGAGGAAAAATCTAATGGAGACGAGCTAGTTGCAGGGATGGTGAGTGTTTTGATATGATAAAAGGATGACGAAAAATTCTTTAAGACTTGTATTGTACGAAATCACCACTATTCTGAAGTTGTAGAGTTAATCTCGCGACTGGCAACATATTATATATCTTGTTTTTAAATGTGTGCTTGAGTCATTACAATAATTTCTTTTATTTTGTTAACTGTCAATTCATGGTGGAACTGCATTGTATTGTTGTTTTTATATAAAAAAACGCATTTTTTTTTAGTACTTATTCCACTTTAATTAATATATTAGGACCGGTTTCGGTTTTTTTATCAATTTTTATGGAAAATAACATAAAAACGAAAATATAACAGAAAAAATACTTTTAATAACGAATAACTAGGTACATTACAAATAAACTGAGTTTGATTTATACCCATGTGTAAGTTGCCGATTCATTTTATTTTTTCACATAAATTAATAAAAATGAGAAAGATTGGAAAAAAACAATGCTTAGCACTATTAACAAAGTAATTCCACCATGATCTTATACGTTTTACGGCAGTTTCATATTTGGCTGACTAATTAGATTTATGAAGCGGAAAGGGCGTAAGTACACCATGATTCGCTTTACTATTTTAAATCTCGCTAAAAGTCTTTACCAACAGAAACAGCAATCTCATATTAAATTTACATTATTATTTATATTACAATATTATTTACTCCATTAAACTTATGTATTTCCAAGATTGAAGTAACAATAAATGTCATAAATTATACTAGATTTATTTTTGACCGATTTTATCAATGTTATTTGTAAATATATATGTTTTATATTAACAATGGAAAAAAATGCCAATCCCGGACCAGTCCCGGGATTCCGGGATTGTCAAATTGTAATCCCGAAATACCGGGATCAGATTTTTGGCTCGGGATTGGATTCCCTATTTATCAGTAACGTCACCAGTTAGGAGGTTTTAAGGTAAACAAGTCAACAAAAATTATAGCTATAGATACCTATACCATCATAAATCGTCCGGTGTTCGAATTTAGAACTAAGCTCTTCGTATTATAAAAAGTACTGAATGATATGTCAAATGTTAGAACATTGTGGCTCCCTCACTCAGCGGACAACTTATACTGGTGGATCTATAACATTAAACAAAGAAAATATGTAGTGTTTTGCATAATGATAAATATGATTTACTTAAAATCATATTGATTACGTCATATTGAAGTAAGGGACAACCTAAGCGTACCTATGTAAAAAAAGACTGTCTTTGGTACGTGACGTCTGTAAATGGCTAAATTAATGTCCTTGTGATTGGTGATCTGTTACGACTGGCCTAGGATAAGGAAATTGATGTATGATAATAGTTTAAACCTGTCAATTCGCCAAGTGAATGACGCGTCAAACGATGAGGAATAAGCGAACTTGCAATTCGATGAATTAAATGAAGAATTTAATAAGCAGTCATAGTATTTTTTTTTTCAAAATAATATATAAATACGACGTAGGTATTAATTTTATAAAATTATAATTTAGTCAATTATTTCAGTATTAACCAAGAAAATAATTATGCTTTACCAGGTTGGTATCCCATGAGCTACGCCAAGTTAATATAACAGTATTAGTATAGGTACGTGTGTTTGTAAAAGCTCATCTAAAGGCAGACGTGGGCGAGAGTGTAGTGGTGAAAAGCTTGCCTCCAATGAGAGAGCTGATGAGATTTTTCTCGCTGTGTTTATAGAGTCTGTTAGCTAAGATCACACACGTTCACATGTACCGGAACATATCGTATACATACAGTACTAATGCATATGTGTTATAATGAAACCCCTAGCTCATAAATGTAAGCTATGCACGAGCATACAAACACATGTGTTACATTATAATATGCGAGTATATTTTCCTCTGTTAAAACGACTCTGTAATGAATAGGTAAGTGTACATAATATGAATACCTACTGTCGAATGTTTAAAAATTGTTAATATAGATTATAGAGAAACACACAAAATGATTAAAAGCCGTATGGCTGAGATGTCACAATTCACTTAAGTTAAAGTTACTTGTTGATCGGCTTATTAACGAATGTTGAACGATTTTTTTTATTAATATAATGGAATTAATATTTTTTTAAATGGTCATGATACGATGTGACGTCACTAACTAAGAGATTGAGCAACTGTCATTATATTTTCGTGTATCCATGTAAATTTAAATGTATTTTTAAGTTCTAAGTAAGTATAGGTATTGTATGAATTTAACAACGATAATTGAACCTATTGTGAGTACACACAGCCAAGAGAGTTTGCGGAAGATATATTCATTAGCATTTCTGTTGATTCCAGAGCTATTAGAACACCCAATTTTTAAGGTTCGGTTCCATCAAATTAAATGAATCTTGCCAAACCCTACTTAACAGAAAGCAAGGCAGATGCAATTTTCGTGTCTACGCCGACGTAGCTTTTGGCAACCACATTTCAACTTTGCCCATCCAAACTATTTTTTTAAAACTGAGAACATGACCAAGTAGATATAGGTACTTATGACAAAAAAATCCATTTTCTTTTTTATTATTTTGTATGATCAGTTGTACAACCTCAATAAACCTTGGATAGTGGTAAGTACACATTCCTATTTTTACAGAATAATATGCTGTAACTTGGCTTATGGTATAATATTTTCTTAATAATTCTTACTTTTTTTAAGTTACTTTTACCTTTTTAAGTTAATAACTTCTACGGCTCTACGTGCGAGTAAGCTTCTAGGATTCATCATACGACAATCCAAACCATTCAAGAATCCAAATGTATTACGTACAGTCTACGTCTCATTAGTGCGTAGCATTCTTGAATATGGGTCGATTATCTGGTGTCCTTATGAGGTTTCCTATAAGCTTATTTTAGAACGCGTCCAGAAGAAATTTCTTCGATGTCTTTATTTTAAAACATTGAACTATTTTCCTTTCGATAATTCGTCAGATGATTATTTTCCGACTGCCTTTCTACATGGCATACTTACTTTTCACTCTCTTGAATCTCGTCGGTCTCTTCTGGTGTTGAAGCACTTTTGCCTGTTATCGCGAGGGATGGTTTCCAATCCTGGTGTTCTAATGAATTTGAGTTTCCATGCGCCTGTAAATTACCTACGTGGTCGCAGCCATGATTTATTCTGGATTGGAACCGTTTTCTCGTGTCAAGCCTATCAGGCACCATTAGCGAGGGGTGCAAGATTAGTAAATGCGCTCCCTAAAGACATAGACATTTTCAATGATGTACTTTGCATTTTATTTATGAAACTGTATTTTTCTGTATTAAATTGTACTTAGTATGTTTTGATTTTTTTTTTGTTATTATTATTATTATTATATATATTTTTTTTCTATATTCCCTTCTTCTCTCTTGTGAGGGTAATGTTTGACTTATAATGTAAATCTCATGTTGTGTAGGTCTTGAATTTGTTATGTCCACAATGTTATGTATTCTTAAATAAATAAATATTCAAAAGCATACATAAGTAGGTATCTATACTTATATTATAATTACATTTTTAGCATAAACATTATATAATATTTAAAAATAAATGAATACACCCAAAACATTGACATAACGAATAAGTACCTCATGGAATAATACGGTTACATGTAAATTGTACATTTCACCGTAGCACAGTTCGCCGTGAGCTAAACATTTATATCGGAATAATAACATATTTATTAATATTTTTGTAATAACTAGCTCCAGCACGAGTAAATGATGAATGACAATGTTAATTGTAGTCGGTGATTTTTAATGGGTTCGTTCGTTTCGTTTAAAGTATATTCGAAAAATCGAATGAAGAGCTCCGGTCCGGTTTCCAATTGCAATATATTGCTAGTTTATGGTGAAGCGGCCGCCTTGCTTCATGGAAACCCACCACTGACCGTATACATCTGTTGTATGGAAGAATACAATTTGTATGAGCTGGGACGTTCGTTATTGCCGGGATCCTTTGAAGTCAGATGAGTATGAGCAGCGTCGAAAAACGAGGGTCAGTGTTTATTATATTATAAGCCAATGGGTGGAGATAATTCATTATAAAAAATATCAAAATAATGGTACCTAATGATGCATAGACGTCATAACTACAATTTGTGATTCATGACACCAGTTATAAATCATGTTAGTAATATCTATCGTTTTTACGAGAAACGGATGTAAGCCACACGCTCAACCAATAACTGATACATAAACACACATAGAAAAACAACCTGTGAACTTACGACATTATAAACCAACATGTTACCGATCGGCAATCGTGGGTGTACCTAATCGTAATATCGTTAGGTACCTATTTTTTAAATCAAAAACTTGGTAGCGTTTGGTTGGCGGTTTCAAAACCTCGGATAGCGTAGTTAATAGCGATAATTCGCATGAACTATATAGATGGGTTAACAACATAATGCTGTAGATACCTCAGAGCTGGTGTGTTGTTAGTATTTGCAGAACATGAGTAAAGTGCAGTTTTTAACAGACAATCATTCACCTTTGGAATCTATTCATAACTAAAACCTGAAATTGTCATAGTTCATAGACATCAGCGCATCTATTATATACACAAGACTGCTATCGGCAGCTATCGAGGGTAGTTTTTCATATTATGTTTGTATCGAAATATTAAAAGTGTTACAATATGTTAACCAGTCAAAACTGTCTATCTCGCCCTAAAATTTAGCACAGCCAAGAGAGGCGCTGTTAACACATAGCACTTATTGTAACAATTACAACTAAGTGATACAATAAGTGCTAATACTTCGATACAAAACTACCATCGATAGCGGCCGATAATAGTCTTGTGTATAGAATAGATGCGCAGGAGGCTAAAAAAACCTAAATGGCTCTGTCCCGACAGGGTTCTTTTCGGGAATACTACACATTGGTATTCAGGTACAGAATGGATAAGAGCAAGTAAGTCAAATCAGTAAAGTCATCAGAGTAAGTCAAATTCAAATCAGTACAAGATTTTTATATGGTATCTAAGTATGTTTCTATGGTATTTCAAAATGATGTATTTTTATACTAAAACACTCATTTTATAACGAATTTATTTTATTAGTAAGAAAGAATAAAAACAAAACTTTTTTCATGTCTATTGTAATATATGTAATTGCATGCCACGTCATTTCATTACAATATATTTTTTAAAACATACTTACCTTTACATTTCCGCTTAAAGGAAATATACCTACCTACGCCTAAGAGAGTATAATATATCTGCGTATATTATAATATGTAGCTAGCCTTTACGTAATCAGCGTGTTCGAGTCGGCGAGCTAATTTCCTCGCAGCGGGCAACATTTTCTTCGTTTTTCTTTCTCGGAAAATTCAAAAGGAATGTAATTAGATGGGATACTGAAGGCGCATTAACTTTTAATGATAATTGAGCAAGCGAGAGCGGGGCTTTCTATACTTCGTACATATATACTTATATATATATATATCTCGCAATATAAGTAAGTATATATATATACAAATCTACTTGAGTTATTAATGTTATTATTATGCGAGGGATATAATACGAAAGAAAAGTCTTTTGATTACGTAATGAGATAAAAATTTCTTTATTTAAAAAGTTGCTTCAATACGATTTTATGCGATTAATTTTTTTTCATGTTGGTAAGTAGATGGATAGATACCAGAGATATTAAAACACTGATTTTTCACCAGGGTGTGACAAAGAAAACAATGCAATAATTGTCTATTTCTGACTAGCAAATAGTGTTAAGTATAATAATACGAGATAGTAATAGATCAAAAGGTCGTACCGACCTACAAACTTATCTAAAGAATGGATGGGGGAGCCACTGTCGAAAACTACCCAATCAAGACTCGCAACTGGACACAATCTGACATTCGAATGACGTTTTCAAAATGGCGTCGACATGGTAGTTCATAATTCCATTTTTGACCGTTCTTTAGATAAGTTTGTAAGTTTGATAAGATAGGACTGTAAGTCACAATGCGACAGTAAATATGTTTTGTTTTTGAAACTCTATTTTATTGTTTAATTTGTATTTTTATTGAATTATTGTTATTTTTTATTTTGTTGTTTTTGCTTTAAAATTATTTTTGGCTTGTTTTTTTCCCTCTATTAATTAACTTGATTTATCTGTTATTTTCATTCGAAATGTCATGTTGTGAACGTCTTGAATTAATATTTTTTTATACTTACTCAATGTTTTTTAAAAATATTTTAAACAGTTTGATTTACAGATCGTATATTGAATTATTACCCAATAGGAAGGAATATATATTTAAGATATTCCCATATTATGCCAGTGTCCTTCAGAATAATTAACGTAACAGATGTTTCAAAACCATTAAATGGATATTAATCCATCAAACACCCTATAATTATGCTATTAATACTTAACGTTAAGAATAAATTTACAAGAGTATGAAGCAGAAAACTTCATGAAATATTTATTTCGCGTTATGAAATCACGATACAGAATAAATCTTTTTAGAGTACATATTAATATCTACTTAGGTATATTCAATTAAATACAAAAATATGCTCGTGATAGGATTACTTTATAAATTTGGACAATGTTATATGAAAACAATTATTATGTATTGAATACCTACATATTACTGTGTTAGGGTACGTGGCTCACAGGGAATACAAAAATACCGGGAAGCGGGCTGCCTGGGCGAGTCTGTAAGAATGTATAATTCTCTACTGTGGAGAAATGCGGTATAAACACGTCTTAAAAATACGTTATTTTCAATGGTTAAGTCTGTAACATAATACGCAATAAAGTTTGTCACGTAAACGAAACGCACGTTCAATATTCATATTTGAGAACATTCAGGTGGGCTTTGTATTTCTTGCGTTTTATGGTCAGAAAAGCTTGGTCCTTGGTGAATGGCTTTCTCATTTCTATTTTATTAATCTGTTCTATAAGCAGCCTATTTTCATATCTATAATATAATGCACTAAGGCAGGCTATATAATATATATATAGAAAAATGTGTATGTGCTAGACATGCACGATTGAAGTGAAACTTTGGATGAACATATGTACTATATTTTTCTCGGTTTTGAAATAAAAAAATGTAAATTGATACAATGGGAGAGACATACTTATAAATTGAATAATCAAATTAAAACTGAATAGAAATATAAATTTAAAAATAATTTATTGGTTGCTATATCAGTGGTACCTATATTTGAATATTATTGGATATTCAAACAAATAAAATATAAAAAAAAACATAAGAGAAAATTTATATTGACATCTGTTAATACAAATTGAAACTAATATTTTTTTTATAAATAAAGATAAATTATTAGTTTGCACTAACAATAATACACAGTACCTACCTATAAACAATCATGTATGTTTATAACTCAGATCGATATTACGAGAGTACCGAAGAAGATCGATTTAAAGAATATTTATTTTTATCGAACATACATAATTTGAAAACACTTATAATATAATATAACCATTAGAAATAATCTTTTTTGAAAAAAAAAATACGACATCCAGCAGGAGTCGAACCTGCGTCTCTCGGAATTTGCGCCCATGCATTGCGCTCAATGTGATCTTGTGAATAATTATTCGTTGAATAAAAAAAATAGTAAATTAAATTTATGTTTAATATTATTGTTGTTAAATATAAATATAACAATAGTACCTAAATCAAGTTTAATTGAATGTTTAATAATAATTATTTCATTAGATCTTTCTAGACCCCACCTGAAATTAAGGATAAAATTACTTTTCTAACAAGTACCTACATATTATTACAATGTTGAGCAAATAACTAAATTATTAGAACTCACATCTATGCAATCATCCTACAATACTATAAAAATATAGAACATTGTCCAAGTGTGCGTTAAGACAACACAAATACTAATGAAACCAACGACTTACTAACACATCAAAGCTTTTCCACAAGCTAGTATAATCTGCACAAATACAGAGACAGTTACCTAAGAGTAAAATAAATACCGAGGCCAGCGTCTAATAAGAACACTGGACCCCGGGAACAGGGCGTCGGTTCTTAATTAATCCAGGCTGTATTACGGCAGGCGTCGATTGGCCGGACGGCGGCGGCAGCCTCGGTGTCAAGGGGAGATTTCCCAACCCAGCTAGAGGGGGGGGCGTAATGCCATGGAAAGGGAAAACTCTGAGGGAAAACTTAGCGCCGGCTTATTTAACGTGGCTTGATTACCTAAAGGGAAAAGTCCGAGAAAGTATACGGAAGTTTATATCTATATAGGTGTAACATAAACGTCCCAGTTGGTAACAATAAATTTTGCAGGAACTTTCTTTTGTTGGGCTAATTTTGTTTCTTTTTTACGTAGGTTCTTTAGATAGTTAGGTACGCACGTAAATTACGATTCTCACTCCAAAGCAGAGTGGATGGCTGTTATTTAAACAGACTATTTTTTGATGAATGATGTAGTTAACCCATTAACTATGCATGCTCGGTTGCAAACATATTAAGTACATAAAAAGAGAATTTATTTAGGCGTGAGATTCGAATCCGCGATTAAAGAAATTATGCGCAGGAGGAGTTCACTTTCAATCCAAACATGATTTACATTTGAAGAGGCCTCAGTGGGGCTCACAAAAACGACGTGCCCAAGTGTTAAAATTATATTTTACAAAAATAATTATTAATAACCTTCTTGAGTTTTGCTGTATGACATTGCACCTCTGTTAACTATGAATGATTTGTCTAATTTGTCAAATGTCTACAAAAATTATGTTTCTTGCGTGTCCATAACATCTGAAAGTTACGTTGGGTTCTGTAAGTAAACATTTCTTCCGGTAGCATAGTTTTGCAATTGATTACAATAATAGTAGGATATTATAAATATCAGCGGCGAAGGGTGGAGGTAGGCTGTTAAGATTCGCCATAAATAGTGCCCATTAAACTTTGTAAGTCATACGTATTTGTTTTTATTGAACTAAGATTACAATTTATATATGGTGTGAGTGTTCGTTTTAAAAAGTCAATTAAACCCTGCCTTCACCAAACCATAATAATTTTGGTATTACTTTGGGCGATAGGACAAAATTGAACACACCTTTTGATTTGTACTTATTTGGTTTCCTTAGATTAAGAATACATATTACCTACAAATATTGTTGATTCATTTTTTTAATTCATTAAACCTTGCCTAAACCAAACTATAATATATAAAAAAATATTAAGTATTCTATCTATAAAATATCCAAGGTTATGTATAATTTAATTGCAGAATTTTGGATATTTTATAAATAGACGAGTATTTTTTACTATTATGGCTTGGCTGTCGCAGGATTTAATTGAATTTTAAAAACATACTAACACCATCTGTAAATCGTAGTCTTATTTTAATGAAAACAAAATAAATAAGTAAAACTGACGAAAGTACCTACCTATAATACAAAGGTACTACCTCTATGCACTATTTACGGCGGATCTTAACTGCCTACCTCCACCCTTCGCCACTAATATTTACCTAGGTAGGTATCTACTTTTGTCAGGCTTTTGAATCCTGAAAAACAATTCACGTGTTGGGTAGCTTCTTAATAAATATTTCCAAATATTATTTTTCGGACTCCGGGTCCAATTTGGGGGTTGCTCTTTGTGGTGGGTTTCTAGAGAGTTTTGAATATATATAGGTAAGTAAGTTATATGGAGTGTGGCTTAGGGGAAGTCGCTCTTGGGAAAAGAGGACCATTGATTAACTATCCTTATTATTAAACTGTCTTTAATGGATGATGAATGATTGAAAATACCCAAAAGATAGATAAAAGTCTGCTGGATTTACGAGATTCTAATGTTTTATACATAACGAGTTTTAACAGGCATACAATACGCGACCCGAGAACTACAAGGTTCTAAGTGTCGATTTTTGGCCAAACTAAAGTAATAATGAGGCAGTCTTCCAAGTCACATTATCTACATACTATATCAATATGAGGTTGATATTTCTTATATTTTGTCATTAAACCCCAATACTACCGAGTTCTATGTGCACTTTACAGAATAACTGTGGAACTACAGAGTTCTACCATAATCTAAAAAGATCCATCGTTCTACAAAGTTCTATGTGCTTTGACATTTCGTGGTTGTGAATACATTTAAAGTTGTTAACATGGTTTTAATTGCAATATGAAGAGTAAAATCTTGTTGTTATGTATTTTAAATTTATTATTAGGACTTCATGCAGTATATTTAACTAGAAACCACGAGTATTTAAAGAAACTACTATAACTTTGAGATACATAACCTCAAAAAAATGTTTCGTGATATTTGATATGAACAGTAAATTGTGAACTCACTAATAGATGAATTATAATATTATGAAACATAATTAAGGTTTAATTATATTATCGTTATTTAAAAAAAAAATATTGAGAGTATTTTAAGGTTATTTCATTCATTGATTTAATGTTTTAGGTTTAAAAGTCTTCCTGGAAGTGATATAAATGTTTGAGATGTTTCAAATCTCAGAGGTGAAAAAATGGTTATGTTGTATTATAAAATCCCTATTCCTGAGATTGCTGGCTTGAAGTTTATTCTAAAACTGAGGCGAATAATTTAATAGAAGAATTTTTACATAACATTCCCTCAACCATTAGTAACAACAATCTTGTATACACAATTACAATAAATGTATCTGATGTGAAGACAACAAGCCAGTTGAAATTGAACAATAAACATTGGGCTTGTTGCATCAACAATAGTTTTGTATTTTTATTAAATTTAATTTTTAACATAATTTAAAATTACAAATAAATATTTAAGTTTTTCCGAATTTCTCATTTTCCCAACAATTTCCATACATTTTCTCCGGAAAATAATATTATATTAGATAACTTTCAAGAATTTTATTCATTTTAACATGAAAAGTGAAACTGTGTGTTCTGAATCACCAGGATTTCCATACAAATTTCAGTTAGAACCTTGTAGTAAAGGCGATTTGTTTGAGTTTCAGGTGGACAAAGTTCTAACTGAATTTATGATATATAAAATTAACCCTTAAAAACTAGTTTTAACGTAGTTTTATTGATAGTTACAACATAGCAGTACCATCATTGATATATTCAATCAAAAAAATAATTGAAAACATTCACAATTAACAAAATACAAGCGTTCAAAACTTCAACAGCCCATAACTTTTTTGCTGCAGTTGTTCACTTAGAACCCTGTAGTTCTCGGGTCGCGAATAGTTAGCGTCTAATGCGCGCCATGCAATTTTTAAGAACTACGGTTACATACCTACTAGTGGCACAACGTTGAAGTACGTATCGCGTTTATAACCCCATGCCCCTAAAATTAGTATGTAGTAACATGACGGTCGATTGCAGTGGCGAAGGGTGGGAGGTATAAATAGTGTAGGTACACTAAACTTTGTCAGTCATACGTATTTGTTTTCATTGAAATAAGACTACAATTTTACAGATGGTGTTGATTAGTTTTTAAAATTCAATTAAAACCAAACCATACTTAATAGATAATAGTCAAAAAATACTCGTCTATCTACAAAATATCTAAAATTATGCAATTAAATCATACATAACTTTGGATATTTTATAGATAGAATAATATTTTTTATCTGTTCTGGTTTGGTTTAGGCAGGGCCTAATGGGTTAAAAAAATGAATCAACAATGGTGTACCTTATAGGTACATACCTACTCATGCATTTTAAATCCAACGAAAACAAATAAAAGTATGAATGAAAAAGTGTGCAAAATTTTGTCGTAAGTAGGTACCTACCTATCGCCCAAAATATACCATAACTATTATGGTTTGGTTCAGGGAGGGTTTAAATCAGCGCTCGTAATGGAAAAGTTTACGAACCGGAGCGCTTGACAATTTTCTGAAAACATTAAGTCATCAAATTTTATGAAAATAAGTGTGTTAATTTTATATGGCCTATCTAGGTCAGACAGTCAAATTATTTTTTCTACGAGACGGACCGATAGCTTTACCGATTCCACGAACCGGAACGGCGCTCCGGTACGTTCCGGTCCATTTCGAGCACTGGTTTAATTGCTTTTAAATACTAACCAACACCATCTATTAAATTGTAGTCTTATTTCAATAAAAACAAATATCTACGTATGACTAACAAAGTTTAATGTGCACTATTTATGGCAGAATTTTACAACCTATCTCCACCCTTCACTACCGGTTGATTGAGGGGAAAGAAAATTATCATAATACTATCAAGAATGGGATATATTATGAAGTCAAAGAGACGGCTGATCAATCTGAGTAGTCAGGTAAATTAGGTAGTTACTAAGAAGTATTTATCGTTGTGGGTTACGACACGCTGTAAAATAAATAAAAAAATCGCATGCGCAGAACGCAACGATGAAATTGAGATTAATGCAAAGACAACGGATAACCCTTTTACTAACGACGCCGCTTTCCCGCCCAAACGCCACGCCTAGTGTTTTAATTACGCGGAAAATAAAGCGCGCGAGATTTTCCCGCGGAAACTGGTGGGGGCGACATCTCTCGGCGGACTCGTTATTCGTAACTGCCGACGCAATGTTTTAAGCGGGGGTTTTAATTGGTACGCCCGGCTTGATTACTCGGCCAATGGCAAGGCGGCGGGTGTTTAATTACGCCGTAAACTGGTGGGGGAGCAATTAACAAGTCGTACATTGCGCAGAAGCATTCTGGTAATTATCTTCCGAGAGGTTGGTCAAGTACACTTACATATTAATACGGCATTGTGTGAATTTTACTTCTCATCATTAACAAACGGATATTTTAATATGGAATAACACGAGAAAATTATAATTATTCATTAAAATTACTAGGTAACACCAGTGGCGCACCCAGGATTTAATATTGGGGGGGGGGGCCAAGGAGGGGAATGTAAATTAGTCCCATAGGCTCTTTTCTTCTCCACAGCGTAATTTATCGTTTATCGATATTTTATCTATTGCACTCGGTGTATCTACACCATGGTCCCCACATCCTGAAACGGGCCCTCAGGCTAGGATATTTGGCGGGCCCCCTACCTACCACTAATATTAAAGGCAGTGTGAAACACTACATTAACGTTTTTCAAATTGTGTTTTAGTTCAAATTAAGGGTACCTACTTATACAGTGAATTATTAGTGATTTTTAATACAACTACTAATATATAAATATATTGCACAATAATATAAATAAAAATTTTCATGGCCATGAAACATAATAGCGCCGCAGTCGACTTTTTTTTTTACTATTAAAGCTAATTTATGATGTGTGTTTATCTCACTTATCTGGTCAACCCGGCACGCCGGCCCCCCCCCCACAGCCCGGGCCCCCAGGCTAGAGCCCTGTCAGTCCTCCCCAGCCATGACATACACCACTCAGGAATTCGGGTGGACACCGAGAATTTTTTGACAGTTCCATTAGGGATTGGGTTTCTAAAAAAACCCGACATTAGTGTTTCGAAATTTTTATGTTAGAAATTAAAATCTAAGTTATTTTTCTAAAGAGGGTGCTGGGAATCACAAATCATTTTTTGCCGTGTTTTTATTTGTCTAAGCCCAAGGTATAAATAGTTTATTGGCTTTCAATTTCAATGTTTAAAATCATTCTGATAATTTTTATGTTTGGGGGGTGCCCGGGCCCCTTGGCCCCCACCTGGGTGCGCCACTGGGTAACACTACTTAGTGAAGACTCATTTCTACGCGAATATTTAGAGCCTACATTTATAAATGCCTCACCTAATGAAAATAAATAATTCAATATTAGCGTACCTAGATATAATTAGATACTTAATTCAAAAGCTCGATAGCAAACACTTGTTTAAGATTATTTTAAATGCTTACGTTGACTTGTAGGTAAGTAATTAAGCTTAACATTTATAACCGTTATTTGGTCAAGTTAGAAGTTTTAGTTTTAATATCGATAATATTTTTTTTATAAGAAGTTTTACCATGGCTCGTTGCTATTAATAATGTACCTATATATGTTAAAGTAGGTACATAAGCAATAGGTCGTTGTATGTATGACGGGGAGATCGCCACAAAAAAAAACAATCCGTAGTTTGATATTAGGACTATAATTAATAATTCGACTACTGATGGGAAAAGGAAAAGCATTTCCAGTATGTACCTACCTACATTCCGCTGGATATAATTATTACCCTCATACCTGTAATGATAGGTATGCCGAATATGTGGAAAATTCAGAGCAGGTACCTAGGTACTGCCAAAGAACAATCATGTTTGTGTAGTCCGAAGTACATAATAATAATTTATGTATTATACCCAATAGATAGTTCCGTAATAATAGATAAGAGTTGCCACTTCATAACTTTGCACTCCGGCTCTAGGATGACAATATTATTCCTATTAGGTACCTACCTATCTATATTCTAAAAATATTTTTTTACATACCTACTTATACTTAAGTAGGTACGTACGTACTTAAGTATTATCTATGTATTTATTTATGGACACCCACGGTGGCCGCGCGGCTTAAGCGTTGGACTATCGCGCTGTGGGTCGTAGGTTCGGATCCTGAGTCTCGCAAGTACACAATTAATTTGTGTGTGAGTCAGGGTATGGACCTAATAGGTTGAGCAAGTGGCTGATATCCATTTCTCGTAAAAAACAAAATCTGTTAATACAAACCTCTACTCTGTAGAGGCCCATATGATCCTATTAGGATCGGACATGGTCGAAAAAAAAATATTTATTACTACATACCTACTAGGTATATATGTGAATATTATTTGGCCTAATTTTATGCGAGGTAATCAGACAAAGAGGCGTATCAGTATAGTAAAAAGTGCAAAGTTATAAAGCGCAGAGTTTAATTGATTTTTAAAAACTAACCAACACCATCTGTAAATAAATTGTAGTCTTCGTTCAATAAAAACAAAAACGTATGACTGACAAAATTTAGTATGCACTATTTATGTCGGATCTTAACAGCCTACTTCCGCCCTTCGCCACTGCTACCTGCTATATTTTATAGCATAATATGGGTAGATGATTCGAAGAATTTTATTTCCATTTTTTACATTAGCTCGTTAGCAGGTACCTATAATAATGATAACTTTAGATTCAAAAAATCAGATTTTGGTTGACGGCTATTTCAGTTGTTACACTATTGTCAAAGCCACAGAAACAAATGCTTCATCATTAATTTTAGAAAAAAGACTTCTTAAATATTCTTATACGTAATTTATTATTTCACTTGAATTGACTTGAAAATGGTTCAATATAAATAGACAAACTTAATAATATTGTAATAATAATGTAATAAATAAGGGTGATGTACCTACCTACACCTACCTACACCTACCTACCTATGCATTTCGAGGTTTTCATTAATTTAATATTATTGGTATGTACCTAGGTACCTATTTTCCTACCTACATTAATAAGAAAGTACCTAGATAGCAGTCCAATTAATGAAAGACTACCCATTGGAAGGTAAGATACGGTAGAATGAAGGTGAAGTTACCTAATTGGACGTAATCGCACTGTTCAATCAGTTAATTGGCATTTTTGTTATAATTTTCCAAAACCTTTTTTAATTGGTCCGCTACGTAAACTGCGTTGATTGCACGACCAATCAGAGGCTGAGTTTTCCTTTTAATTACTCTGGGAGACAGAGGCAGGGACGGCGAGATAGAGAAGCGACATTGCGCAAGACCGAACAAATTTTAATTAACGCTCGGTAGAGATGGAAAGAGATTGCTTTGAGCTGGAAAATTCAATCAATAGAAGAGACTTCTCCACTTTCCGTTGCACGCAATTTATTTATTTTGAATATAAAACGGAAAAACCATTTTTATAATTTGTTTTAATATTAGTGTTAGGTATCTACTATCATTCTTCTTCATTTTCGTATTCCTCATTATAGATGATCTAACTTTTAAAAAACATCCTCATGTTTCTCCAGCGATTCCAGCATTTCTTTCTTCCCTTGGTCAGACGATTTTTATAGGCGACCTCCATTCATGGTTTCCACTATCGATGAACCTTTCCAGACTTAGGTACTAATATTTTATTCTATCGAAATATTTGCCTTTTGACTATTTTTTTTACTACGTAATTATTAATAACCATGTCCTTGCTTTTTCGTACAATGTGGTTTTTAGTATATAATTTTGAATCACAAACACCCAGGCTTTGAAAAGATCACATAAATACTTATATTGTGCCCTCACCGGGATCGAGCCCTTAGCACCCGGATGGAAGTCCAGCGCCTTACGCACTGCACCATGACTATTTATATGATATGAATGCAGAAAACATAGTTTTTCTGTCTGCAGATTCCGTTATAACTGAAAAAAGCTTGGACAGCTTATAGACAAAGTACCTAATAACATTGTTGGTAGGTACCAATTTAATAGAGTTAGGTACCTGTTTCTACTGTTTCCGAAGTTAATATAAAAAAACTTCTTGAAAATATCGCACTTGCCACAAATTCATCATGAGTAGGTAAATAAATCAGATAGCAGCGGTAGAGTGGTGAGGTGAGTGTAGTCGAGGAGCACGGGTCTGCATCCAATAGTTGTCGATCACGCGGGCTTAGCTGGAGCAAATAATACGATTGAATCACGAGTAGGTAAAGTGATCAGATAGCACCGATACTAGCGGTAGAGTGGTGAGGTGAGGAGATTTGAAAAAAATCAAATCAAGTCAGTCTATTTCATTATTCTGTTTATCTGTCAACTTTTAGGAATTTAATTATTAATTAGCCTAAATAACTTGTTAACTTAATAAAATACAAACGTCTAAAAGCTCCACCTGTGTACAAGAATATTTTTCTTCAACATCTTTAGTAAGTACCTATCTAGGTAGTAGGAAGGTACCTACTTAGGTAGATAATTAATCACACTTTGAGGAAAACACACAAAATTCTCTCACGACTTTCTTGTAGCTGAACAAATAAGAAGGGACATTTGCCATCTTTTACAGCGAGCTTAATTACGTAGACTTGGCATAGGTACGTGTGCAACATCAGCAAGGATGTATCGTCGTATCCTGAGCCCGGAGAGCGCATCGAGAGGTTCTCATTCCTTATCATCAGGTCGATCTCACGGACCACCGCCTTCCAAGATGGCTTGGCGTGGCTTTCCATGCGTGGGGCAGCGATGTAGAACCGTTTATAGATTTGGCGTCAACATAGGTACGAGTATTATTATAATATCATATTGTAGTTCCTTTTAAAATAATAAAAAAAATCCTATTAAGTAGGTACCGACCTACTTACGTATTTGCATCCCTTTAACGGTGCTAAATAATATAAACATTAAGAATGGCTTCATTTGCATTTACTCTAAAACCTCTACTCTGTGGAGGCACATATGATCCTATTAGGATCGGACATGGTCGAAAAAAAATCATTTGCATTTTCATTTTGATATTTGAGAAGTCAGTTTATAATGCGCTAAGTATGTAGAGGTGGTGGAATAGTGATTTAACCATACCTATTTAATAAATACTTGTAAGCAAAAAGAAGATTGCTGATAGAAGTTGTCGATTTAGTCGTAATACCTATATTATATCTACCAATATATATAAATTATTATAATGGTTTATTGAGCTAAGCGTATCAATCAAATGCAGGGTTCGACACCCCGCTCGCATGTTAAGTTTCGGCATAGGAAATGTACGTTAGTTGGCGCGGTATGTCTACGCGGGGCAGAGAGATATAGGAAATAAATGGGGTTAGGTTACATGATATCGATAATAGACGGATTGAAGCCTTTTGCCTATTTTATGATGCCGTCAACTCGAGTCAGGCCAATAGTTATGTCCCTTATGGCACCTATGGGTACATACGTATCTACTTATATATATATTTTTATAATAAAACTAAACATCTGCATAGGCCTTAGTTAGTACTTGCTTTTACTTAACTTATGGGCTATTTTAGGAATAATTGTTTTAAGTGTTAATTAATTACAGGTATGTCTAACATTCTGTACCTATAGTAGCAGGTAAGTTTTGAAGTTGAAGCAACGGATCCAGTTCATTATTAAATTAAGTGGTTTAATGAGCAAACATTTTGTTTAATTTCATTTAACGTTAGTTACCTGTGTATTGGTAAGTATCTTTGTCTAAACGTATATTTATATGTAGATATCAACAACAAAAAATCTCTATTTATGTAATTTTTCTTTCTTACCTATATTGTAAAACATTATCCAATTGGTATGAATAGCATGTTTTTCACGTATGGTTCCTACAATTATTTTGATGTTACTGGTTTGTATCAACGATCTGTTTAATTTCATCCGAAAAATTTACGCGATAGTGGTGAAGAAAATCTTATATCGAGGAATGGAAAAAATCATCGGAGACTTCATCCAGCAGCGGGGAAATGGGTATACATATGCCGGTGATGCTTTTTTCAAAGGCGTCTATACTTATTTATTTACGTGTAAGTATAGTATGTAAAATGAAATAATAAAAATGATGTTCCATCTTTCGATGGTTTGCGACCACCTCCGCGTAATATGGAAATCGGGTTTATTCAAAGCGAGAAACTCGATTGGAATTCCGCGCATTTTTCCCCGTTTTATATTATTCGCGAAACAATACTTGCTCAATCACTCACCGAAGGTCTGATCTCGTCTGACATTGACGTGTTTCATCACATCTCCCTAGCTCCTGCGTCTTCGCGTATCGCCTCTTCTCGCGCATGACGTCACGAGTTGGTCGCAGGCGGGTGCGCGCGCAACTCTCCTAATGGCCTACCTACAACCAAATGGCGCTCGCTGATAAGATGGCGGAATTCGAAATTCAAATTTGCGCGGCGTGTTCGAAAAGGCGTTCGGTTGTATTAGAATACGCATTACAAAAGGGACTTATTTTAGTATCCACAAGAGGATTACAAAAGCTTTGAAACGAACTACAGGGTTACATAGAAAACTGTTCCTACAATTATGAGACGTCAAGAAAAGCGCCAACTAGATAATGTATCATATTTGTTGGAACTGAGTTAGAGAACGATGGTGTCGTTACCTATAGTAATCTAGAATTATATATATATATATATGTACCATAGTTGAGATCTAGTGTTCACGAAATATGTATAAAGGTTTTACTCATCGAATTAATTTATAGTCATACTCTCATTACTGAGAATCGTCATCCCTGCGTCAATGATCCTGTAACATTCTTGATTTGGTCGGGCCAAAGTGATGGGTTCTGCTTTTCGTGCATAACGCTATGACGCCATGACGTCACAACCTAAGGGAAGGTAAGGATCAGATATAATGTAACCACATAGATAGTACCAGTACCTACATATAAGAGAATGTAAAATAAAATGTCAGTACTGAAAATGAAATGAAGTGTGAAAATAGGTAGAAGGGGGTCAAAAATACCAAAATCGTGTGACGTCATTAATTATAGACTAGCGACTAGCCCGTAGTCGGCTGTCACCCCCTATATATAAATAATTAAAATGCTATATTAAATCTCGCTAACCCATTCATTAAGTCTTTACTATCCGAAACAGCAATCTGATATAATATAATATGTAAACACTAAACACGATAGGTATTGATTCTACAAAATTTTATAAATGAAAATCGTTTAGAATTGTAAATAGTTACGATGCAAGTAACATCCGTGAAGTGATTTTAAGAAATAGAATAAAAAATCAAGAAACATTTCGTTGGACGTTTCAGCCATTTACACTTAAGCTGTCTTCTTTTTATAAAAAGTAAAACATTGCGCACTACCAGAAAATGCCGGAGCATTCTGGAGTCCCACTGGTCACAGGGGAGTCACCGGATAATAAAAAACCATTTTTTGCTGCCTTACGTAATCGTAACAAAAAAATAATAAATCCGTTTATTTAAATGAATTTAGAGGGGGAAAGTAGAGCTAGTAAGAGAGTAGAGAGTAAAAAATAGAGCTAGCTAGAGTAAATTATACTAAATTTATTTTTGACTGATTTTATCAATGTTATTTCTATAATTATATAAAAATTTAATATTAACTATCGAAAAAATGCCAATCCCGGGATCGTCAAATTGCAATCCCGAAATCCCGGGATCAAAATTTTGGGTCGGGATTGGATTCCCTACTAGAGACAATGCATCACTGGTACCCACATAATATTTTAAATAATGAAATTTGTATATTGAATGATCATAAAGGTGTTACAATAAGATAATACGGATACATACGGTAGGCGACGATAGTTTCTAAACACACGGTGTTCAGTTGCATACCTATATCAATATCCAGGCATATATTATGATAGAAAAGCGGCAATCTGGCAACACGCATGCATTACATTACTAGCCGGGTAGTATTTTAAGCCTTGGTTTATAGTGTTGCCAGGTGATTGACGTTGAATGAAGGTTGACAGCTTCTCGTTTCTCGAGATCCAAGATGGTGGACGCCGGTGTTGCCAGCCGCGAAAACCGAACCGGGGAGGCGTGCCATTGAGTCTATGGAAATTTAATTTAATTCGAAATTTGCATATAGCAATTTATTGTGTCGTTGAGTTGCGTGTAATGGTCTTGTATTGTTTGCTGGATCTGGGATAAGTTGTGTTAACTACGAACACTAGGTAATATAATAGAATAGGTACATATAACACAAGTGTGCGGTGTAGGAATAAGTAATAGGTACCTATAGGTAAGTATAATTAGTGTATAACTGTGGTCCCAAGGAAAATGGAGACGAGACAAAAATATAATATTCATATGTTTTATATGTATATCAGGTTATTTTTAAAGTAAAGACTTCAGCTGAAAACTTTTGAACACCTAAAAGTCAAAATTGAATAGAATTTTTGTAGTGGACCGATACCTACTACAAATTTAAATGTTACTTATATAAAAATAATTACTAATATAAATAATAATGCCTATGTACCTAGTAGATACTTATTCTATATATTTAAATAACGGTCAGTACCGGTTTCGTCCGTTTTAGTGGGAAATTCTCAATTGTTATAAAACGCGCAATCTTGTAGATATTTATTTACACTATGATATTTATTGAAAACATGAGCAAAATCTAATTACTAATTAGATAGGTAGGCCAATATTATAAGAAATTCTCAATTCAAAAATAAAATAGTTATTAATAATATTTGCCCATCTATAAATAAAACATAAAAAATCGTAGTTAGGTACATACTTCAAGCTATATATTATATAAAATGAGTACCTACTTATGTAGTAGGTACCTGCAAGTTATGAAAAATCATCAATCGATTGTCAAAATGTTTGCAAAGGTAGGAACTATTGATTCATGCAATGATACACTTGCTTTTTTAAGGGAATATAATATGTTTTTATGTATGAGTCGATGCTTGAAAGAACTACCTCCTAATTAGTGGGCGAAAACAATTAAAATGATCATAGTAATGAACATCGACTGACTTACTAGGTAAGTAAGTACCAGTGCATTCAAATCATTTCCGCCTCGGTATAAGGTGTTTCGGCACGCTGAAAAATATTTACCTACGGTAGGCACCTACCTATCATTTATCATATTTTCAAAACTCTTAAAATGACATAGGAATCTATTTTGCATTTGAAAATAATCAGATGCAATTCTTTGTAACTAAGATTTTTCGAATAAAAACTGTATAAATGTATGATAATTTATACGTCGACTATAATAGTGGATACTAATAGTAATTTTCCATCTATTTTAGAATTAAAGATAAAAAAACATTATTTAAATTGAGTAGGTACTTAGTTAGATTGTTTCATTATACCGGTATTAAAAATAGTAAATTACAAAGTTAAATGGCATGTAAATAATATTTGTGTTCACAGAATGGGATACTTTCGATTATGATATAGGTACAACAAACTGTATTAGGTACCTACCTACATAATAATATGAATCGGTGCTTGAAAGAATCACTTGTAATTTCAAAGAAAACGTTATTGAATTCATGATATCGATTATTGACTATTACCGAACTCAGGAATAACTTGTGGTATTTTGCCACATCCCTCGCGGCACACTGGTTGGCAAGCTCTGACCTTTAATAGCTGGTATCACAGATGAATTTGAAAAAGCAGTTCCATATTGTTTGTTATCTCCGTTCTGACTTCCATCTCCTACTAATAGATATATAATATTATCATAAATCGTCTGGTGTTCGAATTTAGAACTAAGCTTATCACAGTAATAAAAAGTATTTAGCATGTGGCGCCCTCAATCAGCGGACAACTTATACTGTTGGATCTATAGGAATCTCTTTAATCATTAAACCAATAATCCATAAGTATAACTAGATAATTGCATTGGATGGTAGGTACATTAAAAAGTTTATAGATACGTGAGTGTATTTATTCAATTGTATTGTTCCTGTATCACTGAGACGTTTGTATCAACCCCGTTTAATTATGTTCTGGTCGGTTATGTGTTTTCTATATCAGAATGCAATTATCAGAGTAAAATGACGTGCGCATAGAAATTTATATGACATGTTCCAATAACAAGGTCCGCGCCATTTTGAGAATCGACGAGTTCGAATGCCTGCGCGGAATTGATATTCCAAATTTGAATTCCGTTTCCCGCGCGATTTGAATAATATGAACACGTGAATTGTAGGCGTACACAATGAAGGATCTATTGAAAGCATATAGGCGTGGAAAGCAATAGTAAAAATTGGAAACTTTTCTTCTGAATAAAATCATTGTAAACGTGAAACAAGAAAATAACGTAACTTTGTTTCACGAATTCTAAGCCCGGTCGCACATAGAAACTCGTCTAGACTGCAAGACGTCGAATAATTTTGTAGTCATTAAGAAAATCTGCTTAATTTTCTCCTGCATATAGCGTCAGTGCGTCATATTTAATATTTGAAAAAACCTGCTTGTCAAATGTAACAAATTTCACTAGACATCGGCTGCAGGTAGAATAGCAAAACATTGCATTGGCGCAGGTGCAGAAGCTGTTTTTTCATTCGTTTCAGCGTGACGTCACCATCCCGGCATGGTCTCGCCTCTGCGCGCGGAGTGTTGCATTTAACTGGTCGAGACAATTTTCTATGTGCGACCGTACTAAGAAATATAAACGCTAACTTTATATTCTTTTCGTCTCGATTTTATTATAAACATTAACACCACGTACCTTTTTTGATATTCTTGAAAATTATTTCATTTATAATTTATAAATATAATAGAAATATATAATTATGTATACCAACATGAATTTTAACTGTTTGAAATTGGAACTAAGCTCAACGCAGTATAAAAAAAATGCCAAATATTAACATG
Source organism: Rhyacophila brunnea (assembly GCF_057557595.1). Classification (NCBI taxonomy): domain Eukaryota; kingdom Metazoa; phylum Arthropoda; class Insecta; order Trichoptera; family Rhyacophilidae; genus Rhyacophila; species Rhyacophila brunnea. Next base: position 46,679,725 of record NW_028233361.1, on the reverse strand, counting down.
CAACGCCTTCACTTAGCGGACAACTTAAAAAGGTAGATAATACAAATATATAAATAGACAATAGGTATCATAGTTTTATTGCTATGTACGTTACCTAATGAAAATGTGTTCGTGTGTGAATATATTTTGAATAAAATAACGAAGGGCGGCATGCGCTTGCAACACCACTCCAGTCCTACCAACATACAGATGTCTGATAGTATGAAGTTAGCGTAGGACAATGTCAAGTTTGCCATTATGTATAAAATATTATGATTCGCAGGATGTTCACAACGAACCACTGTGTTGCCATTATTATTCTCGATACAAAATAACCAAATATAGTCGCGTCAAAACAAAGGTGACTGGCGGCCGAATACGGAACTAAATTTAGCATCCAGAAACTGCAAAAGAACCTGCCAAATGTTGTAGGTAGTATGGCGTTAAATCTAGCGTTTTTCAACAACTCAAACAAGTTAAAATTTCTCATAAAAAACTAGAATATGATGATAATTTTCTTGAAAATCAACATGGTTGCCTCTTCTACCCTATAATGTTTTACCAATATATTATAATATGTGACATACAATAATAGTTAAGGCTATACTTCACCTGGGGCACTGTCTAAAACGATCGTGACTACGCGACGCGAAGATTGTGCAAATGACGTGTGCAGAACAAAACATAATTTGTCATAAAAAGTCAACATGCGCACATTTAATATTATGTTTATTGTTCTATTACTAATAATAATAATATATTCATTGACATGTTTTCTTTTTCAAGTAAATGGGTAACGTTTTTTAGTCATCTCTACACGATTTAGGAATTAATTCCCTCGTCGCCATCACAAAACAAATTAACGTGTTCACAGTTCGACTTTCGCTCTCTGATTGCCAGCCAGTCCGAAATTTCGTCGCACCTATAGTTGAAAATTATTTTCAGTTTCACTGAAGTGCCGTCTTAAGTCGCGTTTACACATGGAACAGCAAAGTGGGGAAAAATTTAAATTCAGGACCTAATACAAAAAAAATACCTACCTACTTGCTTTATTCCCCGTTTGTTGTATTACGAAGTTCAGGTCACGTGCACACGCTGCTTTATAGGTAAAGAGGTGCACATCAAGGATTTAGTGAGTCTTCGAGTTAAAAAGCACTTTAAAGACAATATATCCAAATCACTAGAGGCAGTAGAGTGATAGATAAGCCGCATAAAGAGGAGAGCAGCCCCATAAACGTATAGGTACGCAAGTGGGGAATAGCCAGTTAAATATCTACTTACTAATAATAATGGGGAGCAGTTAAATACAGAGTAAGAATGTTCTGTAACCCTATGTACAAAACACTTAGGTATTTTATACAAAATAAAATCACAAGGTAATCGCAGCATTTTGACTAAGCCGTTAGTTACCATTTATTACGTAGATGGAGATTGGATGGGTGATCAATCAAAGTTTACCGCCTGCCGTTGGCTGTGGGGTAGGGAGATATCTTTCATCGGTATTGGGAATAGGCATATAAAAATGACAGCGGATTGGTGTTTTTGTAATTCTTAGATTCTTTATTTTTATACCATTTTTTATTTATTTTTTATTATTTGTGTATGTCTATTTGAAATTTAAATATTTAAATTTTTAAATGTATTGATATAATAAATTTCCTACTAGTACTTACCCTATAACCTAATTCAATGGTTAGAATGTTACATTCTTAAATCTTGTGAATTATTCGTTGAATAAAAAATTTAAGTAATTAATTAAACATTGTTTCATGTCGACGAATTGAAGGGTGTCCTGGCGGTGGGTAAGACGGAAGAGCGTTGCAAAATTGTACAGTTATTTAACAGAATAGGAGTGAGGACCTGATCGACGGATCCCCTTCTAGAAGAGAAGAGGCGATATGACAGCGAGTTGCAGTTAAAGCCTCGGTAAAATCACAAAAAAACATTGTTTATTAAAAAAAACAGTGTTTTGATGTTACGTAAAAATGTATTTACATGTAAATCGTACGTATTACATTTCGCCGTACCACAGTTCACCGTAAGCTGTCGTAACCGAAAGAGATGATCGTATATCATTGAGATAAAAAATGACGGATATTTCATGAGTCATTAGAGACAGTAATGTTCCAATTGTATTAGATATCTACTAGATTCGATTAGTACGACTTGATATATACTTGATATATATACGGTATAATGTTTGTATTTCTAATTTATTTATCTACGATTTTTCTTCTGTCTTTTCCTAATATTCCGGTGGTATTTGTAACGTTTTATTTTTATATGAATTTAATCTTAATGCTATACGGCGGATTACGGTTATCAGTTTCCGATAAAATATATCACGACGTACTGTGATACGTCCAACTCAATACGTAAAAAAACCAGACACGTAAACATGCAATATTAATTAAGTTTAGATAGGTGATACGGGTAATTTGTAGAGCTTAATAATCGTATTATGACATAAAAAGCTCGACATATTATTATAAGGCAACAACAATCTTCCACCTCATGCAACGAGAAAAACACGTCATTGCAAACACCATGTTCGATCACGACGATGGTAGCTTTATGGGAATATTATTTACCAACTTGTATGGAAGTTGTTAGTGGATAGATGCATGAGAATTTCGCAGGCAATATCAGATGCATTTAATGTTGTTTACCTGTTTTGTATTACTTTAAAATATTATAAACATACAGGCACAATGGAATCGAAGGCTATAGTTATATTTAATAATGGAAAGTTAACATTGAACGTGGTACGGCGGAATTGTTTATATGAAAGCAAAAATCAGGAAAATATCTTTGACTATAATATAAGTGGAAGTTTTTGTGTTACTGGCAATGTCGATTTTAAAAACGTTTTTAGCTATATGCCGATGACGCTGTCCTATTCGACAACTCAATGGCATTAAAGAGACAATCGACAGGTTGCATAACAACTCCTCTCGCGGTGATTTGAAAATCAACGCGAAGAAACCCAACATCTTGTGTAATAGCACCTGACCTGATCCAGATTTCCCTCTGATTAGCGACGGACAAAACATCGAGAGCGTCGACAGCGTCAAGTACCTGGGGGTACACATCACTGGAGATGGCATTTTGCAGAAAGATCTCGCTATCCGAATGGGAATGGCTGGAGCAACATTCAACTCGATGCGAAATGTCTGGGACTCATGATTGTACTCGGTCAAAACCAAATGCCGCCTATTCGACGCTTGCATTCTGACGGTGCTGCTTTACGGTAGCGAATCATGGCACCTTACGAAGGCTCAGAGCATCCGTATGACTTTAGGAGCAACGAGGAGATAAGAGAACGCACCAAGCAGCCTCTCATCAGGCTGAAAGTGAAGAGGCGACGTTGGACCTGGCTCGGCCACGTGCTGCGGATGCCAAAAGAGAACTTCTACCTGGCTTGCCTGTTCTTCAAGCCGACCGGATTCAGGCGTCCTGGGAGGCCGCTAAATACAATCTACAGAGTGTATATGGCGGAGCTACGGGATGCTGGTTTGACCTGGAACGAAGCAAGAAGACTGGCGAGCGACAGGTAGGTATTCTTGGAGGCGCCGCGTGGTGTCCATATGCTCCAGTTAAGGGGCGGATATGGCAAAAGAAGAAGAAATTAGTAGCCATATATGAAATAATATTTTGCACGTTGGCATGTTAACAGATTCTTTTAACACGTTATTAAGTACGTATGTCCATATAAATAATGATGGTTTGTTGTATTTATATGCCAATATAATGTATGCCCACGATAATCGAGCGGTAACGTATCAGCTTATAATGTCGTGGATCTCGGGTTCGAATTTGGAAAAATTCAATGCGTGTTTGTACCCAGAGTATGCACAATATAGGTAATAGGTTAAGCAAGTGGCTAACATCCATTTCTCGTAAACATCAAAATCTGTTATATGATTATCGCAATGATCGAACATGGTGATGTTATATAATAATTATAATTATACAATACTTGACGCTGTCTCACAGAGAGTTAAAGATATATTTATATTATTATAACATCAATGTGTTGATTTCGGTACAAGTCGAATACGTTTCACGTATATACAATTCTATACTCAATACAATTCATTCAAATCCTAACGCAATATCGAACATCGGTGTTATCTGTTTCAATGTTCCTTACTTAATTTGAGGGAGGGGGGTAGAATGTTCACAAACAATTTCTTCTCGATCTAAACATTACCTCGTGTAGGGCATATCACACATCAATAGCGAGACCAATCAATGCATTCTCTACAGGCGAAAAATTTTCAATTATGTCGTATGTAGGTACTTATGTATTTATTAAAAGTATAGATATATTTATATTTCGTCTAGATCAACGATACTCAACCTTTTTTTTTCTTCGGGCCAAATACATATATTTGTAAAGTAACGCGAGCCGTATCACTACTGGTGTGACGAAAAAAATCATGAAACTTTTTTACAAAACATTTTTGAGATTTTAAAAATTATGTGTGTTTTTTTAAAAATTAATCGTGTGCAATAGCTACACTCTTATACCAGATCTGATGTGGACCATAAAGACAATCCTCTCCGGGTGTCACTATCTGTGCGTCAAAGTCGAAACGAATCTCAAGATATACGAAATTCCTGATAATAAATGTGTTTCGGGCCGCACATAAAAGCTTGAAGGGAAGCATGCGGCCCGCGGGCCACAGGTTGGGTATCGCTGGTCTAGACTAATCTTGACTTTGAACGTAAATTATAACATGTTCTCTTTTTGTAATCAAAGTATCACGTTATGCACGCCTTGCATTAATAATTTGTACTGTCTATAATATTTTTTATAAATGACACAGGCCAGTTGATGTACAATATCGTTGTCTAGTAAGAATATTTAATTTACTTACCTATTACGTAGGTCGTAGATAGAATTATTTTGAAGCACTATATTATGTAGGTAAGTACCTACCATCATTCTATCATCACACTCACCTGAAACAAAGAAAACTACGTAATTAATAACGTCACGATATAAGGGGAAGGGGGTTGATATAATATGTAATGATTAGAAACGGAAGGACTGCTGTAGAAAGTGTGCCATGCCATGCCATAGGAATGTGTGTATTTTTTATGTGACGTAGTTTGAACAGAGTCATTTATTGACGTTCCTCCCGATCCTTAACGATGTTCTCAAGATTTTAAATATTTAAAAAAAATCCCTAACACGATGTCAGAAAATTAAGTCAAAATGCAGCTTTTGATCTATTTTCAAAGAATGATCCTGGACATTCTTTAAACGTTGTAGATAATCTATTTATATAATTTTGAAGTCTTATTATCCTTTATATTTATTTTAAATATTTGATGACTGCATAAAGTATTTTTATTACATAAAATAGTATTCTTTTAAACCTCTCGCTCTAATGTTTTAGAATAAAGTCATATTTCAGTGCATAATTGTGCGGTGGTGTTAAGATTTTTTATATTTATTAATTTTTAAACGCATTTATAGAACCATCAGCATAATTATTTATGTCGACATTATTATAGTGAAATATATACAATAAAAATTATATTGATAATCTCTGTGATCCCAAATTTGACAAGAATTAGGCATTTTATTATTCAAAAAATGGGCCAGATTAACACATTTGAAGATACGAGGGTGGGTCAATAAGTCCTTAGAAAAGCCGACAGGTGGCGCGACTAGTACTGTAAGCGGTTTGTTTTCATGCAGCGGCACTACCGATTCAGTATGCTGCGAAGTTTCAATCAGATTGGTCGGGTTGTTGTGTGATTCTCGTACATTTAAAAAAAAAATTTGCTTGTTTACAAAAATGGAGAAAATTGAGTTTAGAGCTGTTATTAAACATTTTAATATAAAAGGGTTAACAGCAAAGGAAATAAAAAATGAGTTGGATTTAGTTCACGGCATATCTGCTCCTTCACTTGCAACTATTTATAACTGGTTAAATGAATTTAAACGTGGTCGTACATCAACAAAGGATGAACCACGCTCAGGACGTCCTGTAGAGGTGACTACACCAGAAATGATCAATAAAATCCACGATATGGTGTTAAGTGACCAAAGATTAAAGTTGAGTGAGATAATTGAGGTTACAGGGATCTCAAAAGGTAGCGTCATTTCTATTTTACATGACAAATTGGGCATGAAAAAAGTTTCTGCAAGATGGGTGCCGCGTTTGCTCACAGTCGACAATAAATGCAAAAGGGTGGTGGTCTCTAAAGCCCTGTTGTCGCTCATGCAACGCAATCCGGATGAATTTTTTCGTCGCTTTGTGACTGTAGATGAAACATGGATACACCACTATACTCCCGAGACGAAAGAACAGTCAAAGCAGTGGATTGCGAAAGGCGAACCATGTCCAAAGAAGGCGAAAACCGTAAAATCAGCTGGTAAGGTTATGGCTACTGTATTTTGGGATGCACGTGGAATTATTTTCGTTGACTATTTGGAAAAAGGAAAAACAATAACAGGGGATTATTATGCATCTTTATTGGACCAGCTAAAAAACAAAATTGAAGAAAAACGGCCTCATTTAAACAGGAAAAAAATCCTCTTTCATCAGGACAATGCCCGTGTTCACACATGTTTACGATCAATGGCTAAAATTGAAGAATTGAAGTTCGAATTGGTCGACCACCCACCGTATTCGCCAGATTTAGCCCCCAGTGACTTTTTCCTTTTCCCAAACTTAAAAAAATGGCTAAGTGGACAACGTTTTTTTTCAAATGAAGAAGTCATCGATCGGACAAATGCTTATTTTGAGGACCTTCCGAAAACTTATTTTTCTGACGGTTTAAAAAAAAATGAGAAACGTCTAACCAAGTGTATTGAGCTCCAAGGAGATTATGTTGAGAAATAAAAAAAAATACAAAAATAAAAACTGTTTTAATGCTTTTTTCTAAGGAATTATTGACCCACCCTCGTAATTCTAAAGATACTAATTATAAGCTATGTCTTTGACCATTCAAGTGTGATAAACATCTTACGAATAATAATTGCTTTATAATAATTATTGACCTAAGTGTGAGGCCTCAGTGCCAGCGTTCGGCGCAGCGTTGAGCGTTTTGCGCAACTCAAACGTATAACTGTATAAATGTATAACCAAAAAAAGACATTTTTTTGGTTATACATTTATACAGTTTACACAAAACATTTTCACAGTTTTCACATTTATACAGTTTACACAAAACATTTTCACACACGGTTATACGTACTGTTAAAAAAAATCGGTTATGTATGGCACCTACTGAAATATGATTATATTCTAAAACATTAGAGCGAGAGGTTTAAAAGAATACTATTTTATGTAATAAAAATACTTTATGCAGTCATCAAATGTTTAAAATAAATATAAAGGATAATAAGACTTCAAAATGATATAAATAGATTATCTACAACGTTTAACGAATGTCCAGGATCATGCTTTGAAAATAGAAAAAAGCTCCATTTCGACCCACGCTGAGCACGTCCGCCATTAAGCAGATGATTATTAATTATATTTTTGTTATTTTGAATAGAAAATGTTAGTGGTGCCTAAGCATAAAAAAGTTTGCCATCCCTGTAGCAATTAATATAAACAATTATATACATATTATGTTTCGGTAACGCTAGAACTTTTATCTAATTTGTAATGTGTAAGGTAATGGGGGCTCATCCAGTGCTCCGCTATGATTTCCGGTGAGGTAAATATTATAATATTTATCTAATATGATTTTCTCATGGCCTCATTGTTCAAGTGATTGTTTAATTTCTAATACTCCAGTACTGTTTGAATACACTAGTGTCAATGGGCATCATAACCTTTTGTAGTGTTAAGAATAATATAAAATGTTTCCAGCGTGAGTCTAAAATACTGTGGGAAATACGTATTCCTGTAACCGCGCAAAAAACGGCGTTATCGCAGATAAAGCTCAGAAAAAACTTACGCCAACAGACAATACTACCTTATTAGCATTCTATCATGTGATACGGATCGCGTTCGTTACGCACAATCGCGTCATAATGATTTATTTGGCCATCGACAGATCGGAATTGGCGCGCGATGGGGCCCAATTACGCGGGGGCCCTGCCCAATCTCGCCAGTCGGATCTGTTGCATGTATGAGATGGCTCCCGACAGGGGTGTGCTGCACGATTGCCATAATATCGTTGCCATAATTCCTATTATCCAAAATTCTTCAAATTATTCTTATACCATAAACATATTATATGATATGAAACTATTTCAATAATTTCAAATAGTACCTACCTACTGTTTCAATAAAATTATACGGTGATCCATAAATATTCCATCTTATAACGAAAATATTAATTTATTTGTTTGTCATTCAATTATAGAATAATGTTTATAGATATAGGTATATACTTATTTAAAAATAATCAAAATAATATAATTCGCAAATCGAGTCACAAAAATGGGATTATTAGATTTAGAAAAATTTATTGCATTGATTTTACATAAACGAAAACGTAGTGAAACGTAGGTAAACGGTAGCCATCTTGTAAAGTTAATTTAAAAACATGGTCAGTTACTGTTGGTATTAGGAATTTTCCGGAAGAAAGAGACTCGAATTATTAGTAGCTTAGTGGATAAGGCAAGACCTCCACTCATCAAACGAAAAACGTGTATTTAAATAACATCAAATCAGTTCAAATCCAGGTATTTTCCTAATACCTTACGTTTTCTGTTATGTCATTTAAAAGTCGAGTACGTAAGTGTCTAAATTATAGTTAGAGTGGGGACAGAGATATACATGTTTTATTTATAATGTGGGGTTGCAAAGATAGAAGAAAACAAACAAAATAATATTACAAAACACACATAGGTACATAATATTATAGTTACTAGGTTCGACCCAGAACTGTATCAATACCTACTTCAGTGCAACACTGAATGTCGTTTAAATTATTACTATTTATTATAGGTTAAAAAATATCGTGATGGTATATTGAGGGTCAATTAACTAATCAGAAACCGAAACGTATCCACAATATTGTAATAAGTATAAAAGTTTATTTTGAATAAATTAAATTATTTCGAGGTGATTGTCTAACATGAAATAAAAAAAAAACTTTGGGACAACCCTGATTTCAGAATGCAATAATTTTCATCTGGCTTACCTAACCTGGTCAGAGTGAAGGTTATTAGGTTTAGTTGCAAGATATCGAAACATAGTATAGTTGTTCCCGCCTTTTCTTCAGCTCGCGCATGCACCGGGTGTATTGTATGTAGATAATATTATGTGGTGCGTATTGTATCTACCTACCTAACTACCCTTTGTGAAAAAGTTTAATCTATTACCTACTCAAGTCATCACGATCAAGAAAATACATTCGAATTCATCGATCAACATAACCAGCTTTTATTTGAATAAAAAAAATAAAGAAAAACCATCACCAAATACATAACGCCTTAATAAAAACACTATCGAAAAGTGGGTTATGTGGCCGTAATTGCAACTTAAAGAATGGTAAAAAACGAGAACAAAGCGTGCCGCTTTAACGGCTGTCATTTCGAGCAGTCTTGTTTAATTTTGACAGCATTTTTTCGGCCAGATTCCGCGATCGAGCCAAAAAGTTGACGACCGCTGGGAAAACTTTCGATCAATTCGATTCAGGGAACACAAACTTATCTCAAACTAATGAGAAAATTATTGACATCGAGTTAAAGAAACAAGACAATTCTTTTTCTTCGAATATTTATAATCCCTTAAGGTTAAGGAGTGTAATAGGTAATTCGGACTTCTAGTGATGGAATCATGGAGTGAAATACGATTAACAAATTTTGTAAATATGTAATTAAATAATGGATAAATGTTTAGAGTTTGAAATTCTTTTTATTTATATCTAATCAAGCTATACGTAGGTATAGTAGTAGTAATATAACGAAAATATTTTTGAATAATTTATATATCGAATCAAATTAAAATTGCCTGGGATATCTATCTAATTCATCCATGCGGGGGTGTTATTGGTGCAAAACACCGGGGCGGCATAAGTCCGTAGAAAACATTTTTAATACTTAATAGAATGACCTTTCTGATGAAAAAGTCGTCTGCGGCGCGATACTCCTCCATGTTATTACATATTAATTTAAAAATGCTTCCTTGCTCCATCATACATATCTAACGATTTAAGACGCTTTATATTGTAAGTCAGAATGTTAAAGGTAGGTACTTGATGGAATTCGAATTTAAATTCTAATGGATTTAAGTTTTGTACTATTCCATTTGAGTCATTTTTGCGACCCGGGTTTCGCCTTTCGGCATCTTCGGGCACTGTGTACACTCACCAAAAGGTCACATTTATATATATATTCGGTGGGTTTATTTGTGGATTTGTTTATTTATTCATTTAGAAAAGAGTATTACGGTATTGAAGCGATTGGCCAATGGGCCATAATACATAATTACTACAAAATTATAAAAATGACTTAATTACAAAATAACAACCAGTAGGTATAACAAGAAAGTAGAAAAGACAGTATATGCTTATGTAGATATCAGAATAAAATGATAAATACAATTATAAATTTAACCTACTCGTATGTAACACATATAACCCCATTTTTTAAATTTTTTTAAGTATATTAAAAAAGGTATCATGTAAGAATATTATTGAATATTAATTGTATGACTAATATTTTTTAAAGACTGATATCATAAATAGGTACCTATATCTCATTAGTTATAACATTAATTCCCAAATAATCTCGTTGAATACAAACGATACGATTTTATGAATATATTTTCTAAAATATAGAATATTAAGTACATTGCAAAATATTTTATTAAATATTCTTCATAAAAGATATTCGTCAAAGATCTTTAGCGGCCAAATTATTACATCATTTAATGGTCCAATCATCTCCATTGAACGGTTTCATAAGGTTTATCTTTCCTGTACGAGTAAACAACACTTTGTCCCGTAGATGGATCCGCGTACCTCATTCAGATGATGTCTCCCCAACTGAGTGACGGCAGGGCCGCATTATGAATTATTCCGATGCCCCGCTGAGATCAAAGACCGATAGCGCCCATTTCTTTTTATCATCTTGCGATTGGTGATGCCGTACGGCGCGCGATTGCGGTGCAGCTACGGCTCAATTATTTGTCGATTGAACCGGCATTCGTTTGGTAGAACTCCATTATGACGGTGAGAAATAAAGTGTCGTTTACTTGGTGGTACGACGAATGCATAGTAAATTTACATAATTTTCTGGTGTACGAGACAATATATACTTATGTACCTATCAGTGGTGAAGGGTGGAGCAAGGCTGATAAGATCCGCCATAAAAATTGCACATAAAACTATGTCAGTCATACGTATTTGTTTTTATTGAACCAAGATTCCAATTTACAGATGGTGTTGGTTAGTTTTAAAAAAACAATTAAACCCTGCCTAAACCAAACTATATGTGGTATATATGGTATGTTATGTATGGGCGATCCGACAAAATAGTGCACATTTTTTCATTCATACTTACTTATTTGTTTCCGTTGAATTAAGAATACATATTACACATGTTGTTGGATAGTTTTTTCATTAAGCCTTGCCTATAAATACCAAGCCATACTAAATAAAAAAAAATATTCTTCTATCTATAAAATATCTAAACCCAGTGGCGCACCGGGGGGGGGGGGGGGCAAGGGATCCTGGTACCCCCCAAACATGAAAATAATCCGAATGATTTTAAACATTGAAATTGAAAGCCAATAAGGTAATAAACTATACCTACCTTTGGGCTTAGACAAATAAAAACACGGCAAAAAAAATGATTTGTAATTCTCCAGCACCCTTTAGAAAAAATTCTTAGATTTTAATTTCTAACACAAAAATTTCGAAACATTAATGTCAGGTTTTTTTAGAAACTCAATCCCTAATGGAACTGTCAAAAAATTCTCGGTGTCTACCTGAATTCCGGAGTGGTGTAGGTCATGGCTGGGGAGGGCTGACAAGGCTCTAGCCTGGGGGCCCGGGCTGTGGGGGGCCCGGCGTGTCGGGTTGACCAGATAAGTGAGATAAACACACATCATAAATTAGCTTTAATAGTAAAAAAAAGTCGGCGCTATTATACTTCATGGCCATGAACATTTTCAATTATATAATTGTGCAATATATTTTTTGATTATAATGTGTCGATACTCGACAGCTCCATTATTAAAGTAGATGTATTAAAAATCGCCAATAATTCACTGTACCACTGTACAAGTACCCTTAATTTGAACTAAAACACAACTTGAAAAACGTTAATGTAGTGTTTTACACTGCCTTTAATCTTAGCGGTAGGTAGGGGGGCCGCCAAATACCCTAGCCTGAGGGCCCGTTTTAGGATGTGGGAACCATGGTGTAGGTACACCGAGTGCAATAGACAAAAGGGCGATAAACGAGAAATTACGCTGTGAAGAAGAAAAATAGCCTATGGGACTAATTTACATTCTCTTCCTTGCCCCCCCCCCCCCCCAATATTAAATCCTGGGTGCGCCACTGTCTAAACCTATGTATGAATTAATGGCATAATTTTAGATGTTTTATAGATAGACAAATATTTTTGACTATTATCTATTATAACTTGGTTTTTGCAGAGTTTAATTAAATTTAAAAAACTAACCAACACCATGTGTAAATTTTAGTGTTGATTCAATGAAAACAAATACCTACGTATGACTGACAAAGTTAAGTGTGCACCTATTCGCGATTGTTTAATTTGACACAACAGTGATTCATATGGATAGTTAAAATCATCACCACTATCAACTGGGATCGATCTACTGCTTCTCGGTCCCTAGTGTTCGCTGCCACATACAGCCACAGAATTTTCATTGATCTAACGTGGTTTAGGGTGTCCCTGGGGTCGTTTAGTACCCTTTGCTCACCACAATGTGACTTTCTGTTATTCACTTGCCGAGAAACATGTTCATAATGATGTACACTTAAACGTACATTTAAAAATGGATCCTTTTTTAAAGGACTTTGGTTTGTATGAGTAGGTATTGTCGTTTATCAGGGTCATTTTATTCTTCACACATCACATCCATTTAATAATCCAATGGCCTCCAGAGAGTTATGCAGTTAATTGGCCCATTAATCTACACTAATTAATCATGGAGGCAGTGACGTCCCTTGGGGGTAGGCAGATTAAGCGTTGGTTGGGGGCGGCATTTACTCAAAGGGCGGCAAATCTAGGAGAATCATTAGGTATATATAGAAAGCTACCTAAACTTATTAATAACGGAAATATCTTTCCATTAAAAAAATCAGCTCACTGGTTGGAAACAAAATATATCTATTAATTAGATAAGTACCTACTATACATTTTTCAACAGGACTTTATTTTTTTGTCGGGTTCGCGATGTCCAGTTTACTTCCGTTGTCGTTGGACGTCACGTTAAATGTACCTATCTGAAACCGTAGACTCGCAACATTGTCTATTGAAGCAGAGATGGCATTTAAGTTAGATTTAATAGGTACCTATATCTTGTTAGTAATGTTCTACACTTCTACTATTCAACACAATTCTTAGATATTGGAGTCATAAAAGGATGATAAAAAGTACTGTATAAAATAAAATGTGGCGGCATTTTGGCACTGCCTAGGGGCGGCATTTTGTCTAGGGACGTCACTGCATGGAGGACCACGACGAATACGCAGTTCTTGATTGAAGAATCTACGTTAGTGGCGTAAACATTAAACCAAAGACAGAATCAAACCTCGTTTAAAACGTGAAACGTTGAGAAGAAAGTAAGCATTCAATAATTAATTGATAATATAGTAGAATACAGAGGCAAATTGTTAGCATAGCACCAAGACCATTTATTTCATTAGGTATACTAACATTAACAATATTTTTTTATACGTTAAAAGATTTTGCGATGAAAATAAATCTCTCTACAAAAGGCGCAGAGCCATAAAAACTTTGTGAAACTATGGTTTAGAAAAGATGGCACATGAAGAAGTAGAAGCCTCATGCCTTTAAAAATATTTTAACTGACGTCAGTTAGTAGTGTAGATTATGTAGTATTATAATATTAGGTACACATTATCGATGAAAAAAGAATTTTCATTTCATAGTAGAAAACAGAAATACCTAGGTACCTATATACAGTAGTCTCCCAATTATCCGGGTTAATGGTGGGAAGAGGCGGCACGGATAAACGAAAAACATGGATAATCTAAACTAAGTATAGGTTGTTTTTTATAATACCTACTACATATTATTATACATTCTAAAGCAGATAATTATTTAACATGTTTTATACCCATTTACTTTTTAGAAAATCTGTGATTTTGGTTTATTTGCAGGAATCTTTCTAATATCAGTTTAAAAAAAAAAATCATGCACGGATAATCGATAGTTTACTGTGCTAATGATATTATGTTAATTCAGATAATATATATTATTATGAAATCTTCAAATGGCACATACTTAAACAAAAAAGAGTAGATAAACGTAAAAACTAAATTATTATTAAGTGAATACCTATAGGTACAAGGCTACGCGGTTTTGTAACAGTTTTGTTTACGAAATTAGTGGATATTTGTACATACCTACCTATTACCTACTCTTACTTACGTACTTAGGTATGTCAAAGTATTTAATATTTTTAGGTAGGAAGGTATTGACATATTTTATTTGTATTACAAAAATATACGTAAAAACTCTTCGAGTAATAATTAATTTGCTTTTTTTAATTTTGATTATTTACAAATATTCACTTTTCACGACATATCTACTTGTTACAAAATATTTTGTTTGCAGTGAGATGTTGCTGCATATCGCACTTGGTATAAATTTGTTAAAGCACATTGGCATGAATCCGATGGAAGCTAGTTCGAGTCCCGCCCGTCATCATATTATTTTTCTAGGTTGTTTCTGAGGTGTTTCCAAAATTATTTATGTTCAGTAAAGAATGATACCTTCTGAAATCAGATGAATTATTTTTGAATTAAAGAAATAGTTTGAGTGGGTACCTATATTAAATCGCATAACGCCAACGGTTGGATGTAAATTGTACGTATTAGGTACATTTCGCCGTATTACAATTCATCTTGAGATGTCTTACCTGAAAGAGATGGCCGTATAGCATTGAGATTAAAAATTACGCGTCGTTTATGGAGAATTGCAGACGGTTATGTTCAATTTTATTAGATTCTATAAAACATTAATTTGATATTGATTGGTAACAAATATCTGATAATAACGTTGTCATTAATATCAGATACTTACGAACACCTACCAGAACTTTATATACTTAATTGTATTTCTAAATTATTTAGCTACGCACCTACCTATTTTCTTCTTTTTTTCCCTTGTGATTTTTATTCCATATTTCAAAGTGTTTTATTTAGACATGAATTTGAACTCAATACTATTCGGCCATATTTTCCGTACGGCAAATTTTCGGACACGTCGCATAACAAATAAAAGACTTAAAGAGATATGAATCTATACTATGAAAACTAAAACAATAATATAATTTTAATGTCTTAAATTAAGTAACCTACTTTAACTCTCGGTTTGAGATTGTATCCATCAAATTTTTTAAAGTTAACTTTAATTAAGTTGAAATTGTAGCGAGTATCTACATTAATTATTATTGGGAGTAGATT
This sequence comes from Rhyacophila brunnea, assembly GCF_057557595.1. Lineage (NCBI taxonomy): Eukaryota > Metazoa > Arthropoda > Insecta > Trichoptera > Rhyacophilidae > Rhyacophila > Rhyacophila brunnea. The sequence continues at coordinate 46,664,134 of NW_028233361.1, read as the reverse complement.
TAATGAAAAAATAAATCAACAAAAAACAGTAGGTAATAATTATTACACGACTTTTCTTAAAAAAAAAAAACTAATCATACATTGACTGGTGACATAGCTATACGATGACGTTCATAATTGCTATTCGAAGAATGAAAACAAAAATTATTTTAATTATTTTGTTGATGTTTTAAATTCGTATCTAATAGTACGTTATGAAATAATCGTGGGTTTAAAAAATCAAGGATATTTGAAATATGCATGTGCCCATGTAATATGTACCTAATAATTGTTGGTTAGGCAAGGAAAATTATAAAAACCATTAGTTTTTAACGAAATTAATGTTTTTCACTGCAATTGTTTGACATTATTATTCAATAATAACAGTGGCGGAGGTACGTAAAAGACTGTGTTGTAAAATAGGTGTTTATTTTGCTATTAGCATCAAGTTAAAAGAAACTGTATCTGAAGTATGACGTTAAATCTAGCGTTTTGATGATACAGCAAAATGCTTAAAAGCTATTATAAAACTAGAAATTTAAAATTAAATTAAGGATAATCATGTCAATCCTTTCTATGCCGCAATTAGTTAATTGATAATAATTAACATAAGAATTGGTGTAATTAGGGCGTCCAAAGACGCTTTGGGCACTAAACCGGTTAATGCAAGCTCCCCTGTCCAACTAGTATTGTATCCAGAGTAACGATTTATCCTGTCGACTCATTTTTGTAATAGTCATGTAACACGACTTAATAGGCTTCTAGGATTAACAATGAGACAACCTAATAAGCAAGCCATTCAAGAATCCAAATGTTTTACGTATACTCTACGTGTCTTTGGTACGAAGAATTCTTTTATGAGTCCATTATTTGGTTTCTTTAGAGGTTTCCTGTAAGCTTGTTTTGGAGCGTGTCCAGAAGACATTTTTTCGACATCTCTATTTCAATGTTACAACCATTTTCCTTATGATTATTTTTCAAACAAGTATTTTCCGACTAGCTTCCTTCAAGGCATGCTCGCCTTTCATTATATTGAAGCTAGTAGGTCACTTCTGCTCTTAAGGCAGCGGTCGGCAAATCGCGGCTCGCGAGCCACACGTGGCTCTTTGGCCCCTTGAATGTGGCTCTACCACAAATGACCACGTGCGGACTAAAACAGTGAAAGATAAAACAGTCAAAATGTTTTCGAATATAACAAACCAGCAAATCGAAGATCTTAAATTGATTTCAGCTTTATTAATAGTAGTTGACAAGTTTTGTGACATAAATGATACAGGACCAATTTGTACAATTTATTTCATCTACCTTTCCCTCTTTACCTTTCTCCCTTTAATGCAGACATTGGCAACTTTGAAATTTTGAAATGCAATTGCAGGATTTAAAAAATGAAGAATTATGGAGCTATAAACTTCCACGTCTGTGCTGATATGGACATATTGGAGAAAAACAAATATGAATATGGTTTATAGCACAAGAACTCTACTTTAAAAGACCTGGAGAAGGAAGGCATGATGATTTTTATAACCTGGAATAGTATTTCTGACTCATAATATGATCAATTGAAAAAACTAGCGTTTGTCGTTCTTTCCTTTTCCGGTTCTACATATTCGTGCGAACAATCTTTTTCAAGCATGAACCTTATCAAGAGTAAATTGAGAAGTCTTCTTATTGATGAAAACCTGGAATCGTGCCTAAAATTAAAAACAACAACATACAAGCCTGACTTACCCAAACTTTTCAAGAAGATGGAAGGCAATTGTTAATTTAAAGAGAATTGATGTAATTTATATCTCTATAGACTTTTATATACTTTATTGATTTATTTTTATTTTTTTACTCACAATTTAATTTTTATCAATAAATAAGATCATTATTAAGTAAGACGGAAGTTTTTTTCAGTGTAACTTTAATTAAAGTTTATTAAGTTAATAATCAGTGTACCTAAATCTATAGTTTAAGTTTAAGAAATTTGGCTCTTCAAAGAAATCGCAATCGTTGTATTGTTGATATTTGGCTCTCTTGACTAATAAGTTTGCCGACCACTGTCTTAAGGCTATACCTCAGTTGAGGCATGGTCTAAAAAGATCGTAACTAGGCGATGCGCGGATTGTGCAAATGACGCGTGCCGAACGAAATATAATTTGTCATATAAATCCAACATGCGTCCATTTAATGTTCTGTTTATTGTTCTATAAGTAACAATAATAATATTTTCTTTGACGTGTTTTCTTTTTCAAGTAAATGGGTAACGTTTTTAGTCATCTTTACACGATTTAAGAATTAATACCCCCGTCGCCATCATGAAACAAATTGACGTGTTCACACCTCGACGTTCGCTCTCCGATTGCCAGCGAGTCCAAAATTTCGTTGCACCTATAGTTGAAAATTATTTGCCGTTTCACTGAAGTATCGTCTTAAAGTATGTTTGCCTGCTCTCACGTGGTATAGTATCCAATCCTGATATTCTGGAAAATTTAAATTTATATGTACCAGGAATTTTAATAGGGCGAAGAAAATACGAAAAACATAATAATCATGACGTAATAATTTACTTGTGGATTATCAATCATCACATTTTCTTTCACTTTAAATAGTCTATGTTTACTTACTGTCAAACATTATGGATTTTAAGACAGGATTTTCTTCTATTTTTCAATTAACAACCATACGTCTGGTCCCACTTTACTAATCTTTGTATGTTTACTGTTAAACATTAGATACACTTTTGTAGTGTCTTGAAAAAATAGATTTCATCTTTTCAGTAGTACCTAACTGTCCTCTGTTTTTGATTTCTGATCGTCGATATTAATCGAGTACCTATCACATGAATGCTTATAGGTACCTACCTATCAGTGGCGAAGGCTCCATACTAAGCGATTATTTAAAGCCTACCTTCTAAGAAAACTATATCTTCAAGTATTTATTTCAAATTGCAATAAAAAAATATATAGAAAATTTTAAAATATTAAGAGTCATCTATTGTGTGAATTTGAATGTAGACTATGTAAATTAGCCGAGTTTAGAATCAAACAAAAAATTACAAGCGAGTGACGACATATGTTGTTTTTCTTTGAATGACGATTGTCGATTATTGACTTCATAATCGAAAATGGTTTTCTATACCTTATATGACTCATGTCTTCGAGCAAGTCTACAAATTTTATCACGTCTTGGAAGCGTTCGAGTGACCGCCTTCCAACTCTTTTTGCAAAGTTTATTGTCTATGCCTGCCGCTTTAAATAATAATAAATAAATAAGATGATTTAAAAAAATAATGTCTATTGGGTTCAATCAGATATAATTATTAATTGATTTTAAAAATAACAAATAATTGTATCTCGTGATAATTATTTAGATTAGTTCAGTCATAGACAAACATAATTTATATCGTTTTAGTTCAGTCAGATTGTTGTTCAAAACATGGTGGTATAGTTTTATTTTGTGAGACAATTCTGTGATTTATTGTATTCTGAATGTGGATAGATTATCTTTTTTTGTACCCTAAGTCATTCGTCAGTGCTTCAAATACAAATTATTTGTAAAAATGTCTAGTTTTCCAACTGAAATTGGTCATTGCTGTAGTACAGATCAAATTTTAAAAATATCATTTTCAAGTTTGACGTTTAACCAAAAATCAGAAATTATCAAAGCTGGAAGATCAACCGTTCATTTAAATTTGCATACAGCAAAAAAAACTTATGTTAGACATTTCCACAACAATTTATATGACAAATATTCGTTTTTGACTGGCAGTTGTCAATTAAATAAACTATATTGTTGGCCATGTATGCTATTTGCCACAGATAAGTCTGCGTGGAATTATTCTGGTATAAGTGATTTAAATAATTTGACAAATTCAGTGGTAAAACATGTGACTACAGAAAACATTTACATTCAATCGTAAATCTGGAATCTTTTGGTAAAACTAGAATCGAATTTGCCGTTGATAAACAACAAAAGGCAATTGCTAGAGTACACAATGAGAAAGTCGACAGAAATCTTAATATAATGCGTAGATTGATAGATACAACAATTTTTTTGGGTAAACAAGAATTATCTTTTCGAGCACACGATGAAAGTGAATCATCAAATAATCGTGGAAATTTCATAGAATCTCTTCAATTTTTATCATCTTACGATTCTGTAATTGAAGGACATTTTAATTCATTAAAATCTTCGTGCGCCTTTTCTGGATTATCAGGTGAGATTCAGAATGATTTAATTTCGTCAATATCATCCGTAATTATTTCAGAAATTAAGGCTGAAATTGCAGAAGCTAGTTTTGTTTCTATAATGATAGATGAAACACCAGATATTAGTCGCCGTGAACAGTTAACAACCATTTTGCGATACGTTTCAAATAATTCTGTAGAAGAACGATTTTTAGGTTATGTAGACGTAAGTTCAGAGAGAACTGCCATTGTTTTGAGTTCACATGTATTCTCCATATTAGAAAAGTTTAATTGTAGTGAAAAATTGGTAGCGCAAAGTTATGATGGGGCTGCAGTAATGTCTTCAGAATTAAACGGAGTTCAATCAAAAGTTCGAGAAAAATGTTCTATGGCCATATTTGTACCGTGCCATGCTCATATTTTAAATTTAGTTTTATCTAGATCCGTTGAAAATGTTGCGGAATGTAAAAAATTTTTTGGACACATTAATAAATTAGTGAGTTTTTTTAATACATCTACAAAGAGAAGTGCATTGCTCAATGAAATAATGGATCGCCGTCTTCCAAGTGTTGCATCGACCAGGTGGCACTACCACTCTCGTATACTTAATGTAATACATGACAATAGATCTGATTTCATAACGACATTCGAGACAATACAGAATAATTCTTCTAAATGGGATGAAGATTCTTTAACCTTTGCAGATGCTTATGATAGTAAATTTAAAGAATTTGAATTTCACTTTTACTTAGGAATATTCTCCGAAATCTATGCCCGAACGGATATTTTATTTAAAATTATTCAAAGTAGAACTGTAAACATTTCTTATTCCATTAAAAAAATTAACGAATTTAAAAAATGGTTAGAGACCGACTTCCAAAATAGTTTTAGTAATTTATATAATAAATATAAAAACCTCTGTGAACCACCAAAAAAACGTCGCAGAAATGAATTAAATGATGAGCAATATTTTAAAATCATTTTTAAGGAGGTTTGCGATAACATTTTAATGCAAATGAACGATAGATTTGTTTCATTTGAAAAATTAAATTTTTTAGAATTACTTGAACCGACGCTATTTAAATCGTTTAAACGAAAATTTCCAGATAAACTATTTGAATCCCTGAAAAACAGTTATTCTGGTATTTTTGATTCAAGTCAATTGAAAAACGAACTTAAAGTCATTTATTCTTTACCAGAATTTCAAGATTCAAATTTAAGAGAGTTGTTCGAATATTTTAAAAACAAAAAATGTCTAGTGGAAGCTTTCTCACAGACTTATAAACTAGTCAAATTATTTTTAACGCTACCGACCACGACAGCGACGGCAGAAAGGAGTTTTTCTACTCTAAAACGTGTCCACACATATTGTCGAAATACTCAAAATCAAACTAGATTATCGAATCTTTCAATTATAGCTATTGAAAAAGAATTATTAATTAAATTAAAACGTGGGCAAACATTTTATGATGATGTTTTAAAAAAATTTCTGCAGAAAAACAGACGAAGTAAGCCTTTATATTAATTACCTACTGAAATATCTTGAAGTGTTTTGAATGGCAAAATGACAACAACGGCTTTTTTCAAAGCCACCAATGATATATTTTTGGGCGTATGTTACGTGTATGAATGTTTATGAAAATACATAATTTAAACTCATCGCTCAATTTTATACCGTCGGTGAGCTATTGAAATTTCAACGATTCAGTGTGGCGTTGTCATTAGTGTGCACATATTATTATTCATCAGTACTAATATCGTAAGTATTATCTTCTTATTTCCTGTAAGTATACCTTACAAGTGTGCTATTTTTCTCTGATCTCTACAGCTTACCTCTTCCCAAAAGTCACCCTTCGCCACTGCTACCTATACATAAGAACATTAATTTTACACGTAAAATTCTTTTTCTTTTGGCCATGTCCGATTCTAATAAGATCATATGGGCCTCAATAGACTGGAGGTTAACAGTTTTTTTTCTTTTTTTTCCCGAGGAATGGATGATAACTACTTGTTCAACCTATTCGGTCCATACTCTAACTCCAAACACAAATTGAAAAACAATATGTGTATTTTCCAGACCTAGGACTCAAACCTGGGACGCACGACATTATAAGCTGACGAGTAAGCCGCTTGGCCATCGTGACACATTAAATACTTATACCTATGTAAATATGAACTTGCGTTCTAAGCAGGTTTATAATAGACAGTAGTTATTCAAACAAATGTTAAATATGAATTTTGCATGAAAGTCATTTTGTATCCTAGGAAAATTGCCACAGTAGGGAGTCAATATAATTTATATAAATAATTTTGATTTTGTCAGCTGCCACTGGAATAAATCCCCCTCTGTTCTTAGAATCTCCCCCCTCCACTACGTCCGCGGGGCAGACCTGACATACCTGACGAAACATTCATTTGTGTAATGATGACAAAATATAATTATACGTCATGACCGCCTCATAGTTTGGAAAATTATAGGCCGCGTTCGCGCCGGTTTAATCGCCCGTTGCATATGTAATTTATAATTGATATTGACTGGCTTCGGCCCTGGGGTGTTTTGGGAGTAGGCATAAGGTAGATTCGTGGAATAAATGACGTTGATCATACATACTAAGTCCGTGTCTGATGTGGACGGTATGGTATTGATTTTGTTAAGCAAATGCTGTCAAGAAATTTAGAAAGATTAATATGTTATAATATACTCACTTAACTGTCAATGAATAGTTTTTTTTAAGAGCGTACTTTAGTGAAACGGCAAATAATTTTCAACAGTAGGTGCGACGAAATTTCTCACTAGTCGCCAATCGGAGACCGACAGTCGAGGTGGCCGCACGTCGATTTGTTTTGTCATGGCGTCGGATGAAAATATTCTTAAATCGTGTAAAGATGACTAAAAAACTTTACGTATGTACTTAAAAAAGAAAACATGTCAATGAATATACTATTATTATTAGTAATATAACAATAAACATAACATTAAATGGACGCATGTTGGATCTTTTTAGACTATGCCTCAACTGAAGTATAGCCTAAACCATGGCCCCCACATCCTGAAGCGGGCCCCTAGGCCATGATCACTGTCGGACCCCCCTACCTATCGCTAGACTCTACAGAAACGCTTCCCAAATGGTATTCCAGGTAAAATTACGGATATTCAGTGTATCTTTAACGATTTTTTGTATTTTTCAATAAATTCATTTGTGTTATGAAGTTTTTGAATATCGACACACAGTATTCAAAATCTGCATCACACAATCATATATTTTAAAATGGTAATATTCTGTAAGTAAAATAGCGCCGCAGGCGACTTTTTTACCATTAGAGCAAATTTGTGATGTGTGTTTATCTTACTTATAATGTAGACGCGCCACGCGGGGCCCCCCGGAACTCGGGCCCCAAGTCTAGAGCCCTGTCAGCCCCACCCTTGTGGGGGCCATGACCTTAACTATATTATATTACGAACATAGAAACAATATTATTGTTGTACGTTGAGTTTTTAAGAGTTTCACTTCAATTTATCCACTCTCGAAATCTCTTCAAATTATATCGTGTATATTCTTATAAAATTTATCATTTTCAGCTACATCATTTTCAAAATCGTGTTTCCTATCCGACACCATACTTCTTCATAAATTTCCGTCAATCTGTCACAAATTAATTATAATGTCGTTAAATACTTTCCGTGAACTCGATATGCTAGGAATGCATTCTAAGTACCTACCTATTAGTCAACTGATTCGTTCATTGGCGTGTCAGTTTATTATTTAAATTTAGAATTTGTGCTTACGTGTTTTCTATCCTTACACATTTTAAGACATCTTCGGAGAAGTCTGTCTCTGTCTCGCTCACTCCTACACATGGTATACCTACATATATTTTCCCTCATGCGTAACATATAGATAGATAAATCAAGACAAATATTATAATGTACCTAATTAGAATACAAGTAATAGGCTCTAGAGCCCCATGCAGAATCCAAGATTTCGATCTTAAGGATAAGTTGCCGAAAAGCATGACTTAACTATAGACTATACCGAGTATAGAGTTAAGAAATCCTTAACCACATACTACTTTTGTTATGAACACTCCCCCTTCCGTATTACCATTTACCACTGACAGCTGCTGTCAAAATAAATTCGCGTGACTATAAAACAGTCCTTACACTCAAATTCATTTAACAATTATATCTCAATATGTATATTGATAGTGTTAATTCGTTTGGCATGTACTTGCAGAATATTATTTAACTTTTTATACGCCAGCCCGCAGAAATACAAGACGCCAGATAGAAATGACACTTGACGCTAGTGTTACCATGTTAAAAAAATATTTAGTGGTGCCTGTGGAATCACGTATAATGACTTATAACGGAAACATAAGAGTATTATAATTTAATAATAATATGTATTTATAGTTATTGCATTTAGAAAGTGCAGTTGTCATATTTTTGTCATCGTTTAACAATTATAAAATAATTTACCTAAACTATAGGAAAGAGAATTTTTAAATATGGCATTATTTTCAATAGAAAAAACGAACGAAGCTTTAAGACGAGGTGAATCATAGACAACATGATCTTAACTAAGGACAATGTTTCTGCATAGTGTTATCTGCTAAGGAAATTTTAGTTATGACAAATGTTTCTGCATTCCGCTCTAAGTTTTACACATAAAATTGAATTTATTTGTTTCCTATCAGTTGTATTCAATTGTATAGTGATGGGATATGATATAATTAGCTAACCGATACTGCCTCCTTATGGGAGCATATCTGGTGGGGTGTGGGAATTTTTAATTGGTAGTAAAAATTATAAAATTAGAAATCAGGATTTTTTATCTCAACGTGGTATTATCATTTTATCCAAAAACGTCGCCGTTCTATAAATAAACGAACAACGTTATTTACGAGTAACCCACAAAAATTAATTACCACGTTTTTCTCAGCTCGTATTCTTGTTTGTCCGGTGGTTGTTTATCCAGTACAAATCTTGCAATCGATTTTTAACTAACTTCCCGACTAGCTAGACATTTGAAACTTTTAGAATATATCAGAACACGATGCCGATGCATTCTTTTAATACTTTTAGCCATCTTTATGTACAATTGAATTCATTTTCAGTTAATTCTATTTTGTGTGAAAAGTTATTTCGGAAGAAATCCGTAATTCAATCCACTATTATTGGTTGCTAAGGGGGTGGTCCTAGCAACTAAGTTAATAATATATACGTGTGTTACTATGGAAATCAAAATGACATTTCAGTTTTCTATATTTGTTTGTTTGTTGCAAAATAGAAAAAAAATGATTTGTTGACAATTGCCTTATTTGTCCTAAATTATTAATACATAGAATCGTCAAGTTTATGTGATTCAACAGGAAATTTAAAAACGTGGTATATAAAAAGTTCTTTTTATCTTGTAATTATTTTAATAATTAGTGTTTGGGGTGATTCAAAATTTAGAATGCGAAATAGGTATTTGATACCCAATTACAATGCGATAAAAAATGATGTAAAAAAAATATAATAGACACATGCGAAATCGAATAAGTAATCGAACAATTAAAATAAAATTGAAAACGGATTATAATGATATAATAATATAAATATTTAAGAAAGCAAAAAAATCAACGAAAAAGTGTTTCACTGATTTTATTGAAATTACTTTTTTATTGGTTGCGAATAAATAAACGAAGGTTTTATATTTTTTTATGATTATTAGTACGCAAGAATAAAAAAAACGTTAAAAGTGAGTGATAAATAAAATGGGACGAGATCATTTGAGACTTTATTAAACAAAGTTGAAGGTTCTGCGTTGAATCAGTGTTTCTCAAAGTATGACGAAAGAAAATGAAAAATGTCCAATTTATCAGTCATCGACTCACGCCTACGCACATATAAAGCGGATATTGCAAACAACAAATCGAAATAGTATACATTATTGGTGATTATTTTTGTACACATAATACTTAGGTACCTACTTATATTCAAATGATTTTCTAATTAATTACGTATTATTTAAGATGTCCACAGTTATTACAATAATCAAGAAAAGAAGCTACTAGCTGCTACAAGGTCGGCGAACGTGTGGTAGAAAACTGGACGTGATTTTTGGCCAGAACTGTTTTTGTTGATAAATGCAGTTCTATGCCCATATCAATTTTCGGTCCATTTTTTAATGAACCTGTGAAGTGTATTATAAATTAGATAATAAACAAAATTGTTAAATACCTGGGAAATAAAATATATTTATCTTAGTTTTTGTTTATATCTAGGTATAACATACCTTCTATCCTCACCATATAAAATATTTTCATACGACCATTATGACATTTATTTATCAATATATTCTCAAACATATGTAGCGTCCTCAGATACTTGTTAAGGCCTAATTACACTGGCATATTCTCAAGGCGATCATCTGGCACTATCGTAAAATGTCACTTTCGATCGTTTACTAGAGTCGTGGCCAAAATAAAATGATACGTATTTTTCGCCTACGACTCAATCAAAGATTGGTAACAGTTGGATCGGAAGTTACTGTACGTTGTCGGTATTCGTTGACTTAACTGGCATGATAATCGATTAAGTTATACGCGAAAAATATAAATTATTTTAATTTGGTCATGACTACAGCGAACGATCTAAAGCGACATCTCACGATCGGGGGCAATCGGCACAGACGACCGTAAGCGTGTAAGGCATACCACTGCCGTCTATTGATCAGTTTGGGTATCATTATTAATTTTTATATTTTCAGAAGAGTCTTGCGAGCAGTGACGTCCCTAGATAAAATGCCGCCCCTAGGCAGCGTCAAAATGCCCCCCCCCCATTTTTTATACATTATTTTTTATCATCCTTTCATGAATCCAATAACTAAGAAATGTGTTGTATGGATATTTTACAAACAAAATATATACCACCACATCTAATTTATATGCTATCGCTACTTAAATAGACAATATTGCGAGTTTCCACGGTTTCAGGTAAGTATCTAAGTACCTATCTATAATTTACAAATTAACACGTGTCATTGCTTGTCATCAAGAACGTGGCGTCGACAACGAAAGTAAGCTAGACATCGCGAACAGCCCTGTTAAACCTTTTATATCAATTAATAAATTTTGTTCCAAACGTGTGCCGATTTCTATATATGCCTAATGATTCTCCTCGATTTGCGGCCCTTCGAGTAACTGCCGCCCCAAGCAACGCTCAATCTGCCTACACCCACGGGACGTCACTGCTTGCGAGTGTGTTTGTTCTATGACATTTTTTAGCTGATTTCACTTAGAACAGTGATGATTAATCAGTGTATAGAGGAAAGAAAACCGTGTTTGCAAATAATGTAAATTCATGGGGTTCGGATTTCAAAAAGATGGACGACCAGTGCTGACGTAGACGATGAAAGTAAAAAATGAACATAAAAATGTTAAATGAAAAAAGTTTCGTCCGAGGAAAAACTTTTATATTACGCGTAATAAGGAAATTGATTCGTCCAAATTTCTTTGTTTTTCATATAAAATAAATGAATCTATGTTAAGTAAATACACTCTGTTTATACATACTTATGTAATGAATTGAGAATAGTAGGGGCCTGCTTAAAATATTTGAAATTTGTAATTTGACGAAGAAACGAATTAAAAAAAAAAAAACGAAGATTAGTAAACAAAGAACGCCAAAAAAAAGGCAAAAGTTATTTATGAATATGATTATTCAAAAAAAATATCCATGCGCTAATAATATAAAAATATTTATGCAATGAAATTACGTGATGGCACAATCGACAATGTTATAAACATATTATTTATACGAAAAAAAAACTTGATTTTATTACATTTTGTTGAATTCTTCAGAAGGTGTAGAAGAAAATTATGAATAATTTAGTCGTATTATATAATATAATGCGGGCAATGGGCATGCCCAACTTCAAGTAGGCTGTGATCCAGAGATAAAGATTAAACAAATATTTATTACACCTAGGCAATGTGTATCGTATACACGATAATAAGCCGGCAAAAAAATGTGCAGTGCAGTTTTATTAGGCGTAGGAGAAAAGGCAGGCCAAAAATTCGCTTATTAGATAGAACTATCGATGACTGCCGTAGCACAGATTTTATGGCAACCGAAGTAGTTATCGAATACGCGTGGCTTAACGGTCGTTAGGATCATTAATGTCCGTTTGTGTCGTCAGCGCAATCTTGTCTTTTAGACATGCGTGATCGGAGTATTAAAGCAAACATTGGATGCCACATATAGTTGCAAAAAAATATAAGTGACACATGTCTTTCGGTGTCAAGAATGCCGAGAGGGGCGTGGCTAACCTGTCGAGAAAGCTGTTAGACAGCCTACTCATCTGAATCACGATCTCAGTGATGAGATCAGGCGAAAGACAAGGAGAAGTAATATTTCATTTAGCTACATATTTTGTATTTTTTCCGTTTCTGGGGGTGGTGTAACCACCCCGAAAACCCTCCCCCTGTGTGCTCGCCTGTGATGATGCGTCAAATATTAAGTATACTTCAAACTAAGGAATATGTAGTATGCTTTTATACAGATGGTATTCTTTGTTTCGATAGAGGATATGCATTGCAGATGAGATACTGCAGTAGTTGCTCGTGAAGATGGAGGAGGCAAGATTTCATTTCCTGTTTCAAATAACTAGGTACATGGGTACAATCGAAGCTATACAATAAATATAACGGTAGTTCGGTGCGATGTGTCTTTGACGGAAACTTGTAATCGAGTGAGATGTCCAATCGATTCTGACCCGCTAATTATACATATTTACACTATGAAATAATATTTTGAAATTATGATGAAATATTATTAATCCGTAATTTTATAAAATTGGAGATCCGTTCTCTCATAATCGAAAATATTATAGGTACTCGGCACTGGCTGATTTTGTACGTGAAAAATGAATATTTAATAAATAATATTATAATTATTGAGATCTGGGAATCCGATGACAGCCACAAATATACAACTGTCATTAAATTAAAAATTTGATTAGAAAAAAAAAACAAATAAATAATTGTAAGTATTAGTGTTAAGCTTGTGTACCAACATAGTGTTGCATACATACGCAAACATGTTTTCCGGCGTTATAACTTACCCAAGTAATATAATTGATAAGTAAGGCTATCAATTAAATACGATTAGAAAAAATGTTGTTTCGTGATGATCCTCTGCTAGAGTAATACGTCGATGAGGCGATGACAGACGTAATTATTAAATATTGCAGGGGTTACCAACTGAAGAGTTGCTATTTAACTGCTATGATGTTATACAAATTCTCAATGAGAAATACTACCATTTATAATTTTTGTTGATAAACTTATTACGTACCTATAATATTATTTATGATCACTTTATATTATTTTAACACGTTGCGTGTAAAAAGTGATAGCAACAACACTAGTAATTCAGTATTTCGTCAAAAATCGATCGTTGTTAGCATTCAAAAAACAAACAAACAATGGTAGGTATTTACTGATTATATAGAGGCAGCCAGGTTGACTATTCTTACAATGATTTCTCGAAAGCATTTGACATAGTTGATCACGATATTC